>NW_016803645.1:78810-98136 GCF_001698545.2 Rhinopithecus bieti | reverse complement strand
CCCCCGGAGAATCACTGGCCCGGCCGAGGGGACTAGGAGCCAGGCGTGCGAGGCCAGGGGATCCCCGCCGTTCCCGCGCGCCCGTCCAGCGCCCCCTGGGTTAATAGGCCCCGCTCCCCCACACCACCAGGCTTGTAGCGAGGCCGGAATCAGGGCCCTACCTTGGAGCTCCCCCTTTAAGAGAAGGCGTCCAGAGGGCTGAGCCAGCTTAAAAGCGGGTCGAGACATTCACCTGTGGTTAGGAAAAGACACGAGAGAAATGGTTAATTCCTCAGGTGCCCCAAATCACAACAGAGCTCGGGAAGGAGGAACAACTTGACAGAGAAAAGGGGACAGGGAGGACGTCTGCAGAGCCTGGGGTTGGGGGATTGGGTTCCAACCAGGGAAGGTAATTCCGCAAAATTGGAACACACAGGCCCTCTGTCTGTAGGCAAGTCTGACAAAAGGGCACAATCCAGGAAATGGAATCGAGATGCGTCCCCTGCCTCTCAGCCTACTGACCCACTTTCCTCCGGCTCCGTCTCCCCCAGATCCATGCCCCTCCTTAAATCTTCCTGCTAGCCCAGAGGGAGGAAGGATGAGGCCTGGGGATCACAATGTAGGTGGAACGAGCAACCTGGGTATGTTTGACAGTTTCAGAAGCACAGAAGCCTCTCTTTCTTTCCCAAAAAAATCCTTTCTGCACCCCCCTCACTCAGTCCCACCGTACATACACAAGGCACCTAAAGAGACCCCCAACTCCCTGTCAAGGAGCCTGAAATTCTACACGTAGTCGCTCATTTTGTTTAAAGCACAGAAAACATCTGCACCTAATAAAAGATGTTAGTGTGCCATTCTAGAAAAGAGAAGCCTTTGATCCATTCTTTGGTGTTAAAGCTGCGGCATGAAGTATTTTCCCAGATTGCAGTCTGTTATCTGAATGGGGCAAAGGTTCCGTAAGTGAAGGAAATATTGAAAGTAAGTTCTGGAGCGTGCAATCCAGTCCAGTTGAAGTACCGCAGGAAGAGGAAGCACGTGCACACATATGTACACACATACACACTCATACATACAAATCCTCCATGATTGTTCCTCAGAATCACCTTAATCAATTGACAGAAGTAAAATGTGACTACCATACTTTTGTTACGTCCATCAAGTGTCTGTAAAGAAACACAAGTCACGCGATCCTTGACTGGCATGGCTGCCTCTGCCCTGCAAGTGCCCATGGCAGCAGAGAGTTGCAATGGTACCAGCATGGGCTTTGCATTAAGTATATTTAGATTTGAATCCTAATTCTCGCACCTTCTGACCCAACCGCCTGAATCCAAGTTCTGGCTCTTGCTCTCAGAAGCTGCGTGGTCTTGGACAGATGCCCTGACTTCCCTGCCCCTCTGTTTCCTCGTCTGTGGTGAGTGTAGTAACCTCAGACAATCCATGCAAAGCACTTAGCATGGTGCCCGCCACGTGCTCAATAAAAATGTACTATCATCATTTCAATTATTAACCATTAAATTTTGGGTAATTTTCCTGCTTTCAGCCTCAGATTCCTCATCTGTAACGCGGAGATGATCGTATCTACTTCGACAGGAATGTTGTGCAGGTTGAAGGAGATATTACATAGGAGAGTTAGGGAGCACTCAACAGATGACAGCAGTGATGGTGATTAGGAGAATGAAGATGAGGATGATTTTGATGTTAAATATGTTCTAGCCAAGCCAGAATATTCACAGGTAACAGCCGAAGCCCACCCGTTAACAGGAAAGGTAAGCACCCATTCACCCCTCCCTCTCCTTGGATGGTGACAATATGTCTCATCAGGTGGATTCTCTTTGGCCAAATTAGTTTTATGCAATTAGGTCTGAAACTACATATGACATAACCCAAATTCAGGGAATCTCAGCTATTTAATTGTTTCTTTCCTTTTTCCCTTTTCTCTAAGCTCTGATGTAAGATAGTGTCTCAGAGAATTGACTCATCTGCCCGTATTTGTTCATTACAGCTGTTGCTAGGAAGTTATTATGTAAATGGCCCTGCTCCTCAATCTCCATTATGCTTTCTTCTTGTTATTGTGAGATGGAATTAAGTGCTAGCCCTGTACCGAGTTTTGTTAGTCTTTTATACTTCCTTATTTTTCTCTCCTTTTTTATCAGTCCCTTTAGAAGTTAATCCTTTTAAGGACTTTAAAGAAGATGCAGAAATTCTTAAGCATCTTCTTGGGGAAGGGGATGGATTTCAAACTGGCTTGAGCCTCTCCTTCTTCATTGTGTTGATATTTAGTACCTGGCTTCTTTAGTTTTCAAAAAATCAAATTTAAAACATCATCATGCTTCTATAAGCTTCACTACTTCTGATAATCAAAGAGCAGGTTTCAACATGGATAGGGTAGTGGTGTGCCGTGTTCATTACCATCGCTTCTACTGGATTAGGTAACTGAGTCTAATAAAGTAAAAAGCTTCCAAGATAAAAGGAAAAAACAAACACTAGTACTAAAAGTAAACAATAAATTAAATAACTAGCACAAAACCAATTTGGAAATATAGGACTAGGATGTTGCTTTATTTTTTGCCACATTGAAAAAGATATTTGCTATATGTTCCAAAGTGCAGAGTCAATATAATTTTCACCGCTTAAAGGTATACCACACATGTATGAAGATTTCAAAACCAGCCCAGCAGGCTTTCCAACAAATGGAAAGTGAAGTTGCACATTTCATTTCAGATACTTGTTTCTAAATCATTGATTTTTGTAGAAATGTCACCCTGTACTGAAGAGAAGTCTCTCTTTCTCAATAAGCATAGAGCCAACTTCCCAGAAAATGCCAACATTTTTAGTTAAGACAGAAAGCTTCAGGAAAGCCCATGAAATTCAACTCACTCTCCCACCTTAAGCACACAATATCCAGTGACTTCAATTACGCACCAGTCTTCATCCCTGCACTTCAGGGGGAGTTTTAAGCCTAAAACAAGCAGTGAATTGGCCCTACCCCTGCTGAAAATTTGTGGGAAGAACAGTGGGAATCAACTACTTACTCTTTAGTTTCAATACACAGAGGAAAAAGGGTTAGACTTATTGCTCAGGGTAATAAGGCCAAAGCTGTAAGGGGTAAAAAGACTGCAAGTTTACACCTGTAGTTTTATTTTTCATGATGCTTTAACCTTCAAGCCAAATCTTCAAAGACTAGAACCAGCACTCTAAGAATAGAACACATGTTCAAATTCAGTGTTCCCACCAAAACTATGTACATTTAACTTAAAAGAAGAGATGATGGCTGGAAAAAAAAAATAGAGGAAATAAGAGTGAAAAAATCTAGATAAATGCTGAATCTGAGTGTCTATGAGGGTTCATTATTACTATTTTCACTATTAATACTTTTGTGTGTGCTTGAGATTTTTCACAATGAAGTATTTCATGGAGTCCCTCTTACTCAGAAAAGATTGGGAATCACTAGACCGGAGGGTAGAACAGTGACTCAGGCATTTAGCTGGTGGAGGGAGGCAAGAATAGTTCCACTGAATAGTGTTTACATTTCTCTGAGGCTCTCGGGCATCAGCATAAAGATTTTTGGTTAAGAGGCCATCCTTCTCAAGAATCATGATGGCGGATTATGACTTCTCCCCCCTGAAGGCTGAGCTCAATGTACTTATTGGCCTAATGTCACTTTTAGAAAAAACTGGGGAGAAGACCCTTGACCATGGCTAACTGTATACAGTACAAAGCTTGATATGGGGTGAATAAAACAGGCAGCAGGGGTGGAGACAGGCAGTAAATGCACTAAAGTGCTAGAGGTGCTATATTAGAAGGAATAGTGGGGTACAGACAAGAGAGAGAATCAGAAAAAGTTTCCTTAAAGAGGTGAATCTCTGCAACTTCCTGCACAGCCTGCTGTACCTGTCCACAATACCCACTCCATTGTAGGTGGTCAGTAAGTACTTATTGAATGTCACTGAACACTCTCACCACCCCTTCTTCAAAAATTGTCCATGGCTCAACTCTAGATACAAAATGAAATCCAAATTCTTCAGCCAGTCACTCAGGGCCCTTCATAGCCAGGCAATATCCTCCTTTCCAATCTATCCAGACTTATCTCCTGCAATCACATCTGATACAGCCTGGCTCTGTATCACCACCCAAATCTCATCTAGAATTGTAATCAAAATTGTAATCCCCGTGGGAGGCTGAGGTGGGAGGATCACGAGGTCAGGAGATCAAGACCATCCTGGTTAACACAGTGAAACCCCATCTCTACTAAAAATACAAAAAAATTAGCCGGGCATGATAGTGGGCGCCTGTAGTCCCAGCTACTCGGGAGACTGAGGCAGAAGAATGGCGTGAACCCGAGAGGCAGAACTTGCAGTGAGCCAAGATTGCACTACTGCACTCCAACCTGGGAGACAGTGAGACTCTGTCTCAAAAAAAAAAAAAAAAAAAAAAAAAATTGTAATCCCCAAGTGTTTGGGGACGGACCTTACAGGAGGTAATTAGATCATGAGGCAGTTTTCCCCATGCTATTGTCATGATAGTGACAGTGAGTTCTTATGAGATCTGATGGTTTTATAAGGGGCTTTTTCCCACTTCACGCTGCACTTCTCTCTCCTGCTGCCATGTGAAGAAGGAAGTGTTTGCTTCCCCTTCCACCATTACTGTAAGTTTCCTGAGCCTCCCCACCCCCTGCCCGAGCCATGCAGAACTGTGAGTCAATTAAACCTCTTTCCTTTATAAATTACCCAGTCTTAGACAGTTCTTTATAGCAGTGTGAGAACAGACTAATACACTATCTCAGCCTCCAGTCAATCCCAGGGAGCCCATTTCACCAAACTTCCCTGAACCCTGATAACTCAGCATGTCCAAGTTTCACCTGTGCCCAGCCTAGCACCTCCAAAAGCAAGAAGAAAAGAGAAAGATGCAGGTCCTGAGGTGAGGCCAGGTGGATGCCATTTGCAGCAACAGGGAGAGTCAGGGGGAACCAGTGGCTTCAGCTATAGAACCTCACCAAAAAGTAGGCAAGTCTGTCATAGTTAAGAAAAATGTTTTCCATTATGTGGCCTCTGCACCCAAATAAAAATTCTCCACAATCAGTTCCACAGAGGGAATGCTGCCCTACTTAGAGAAAGGTTTTCTGAAGCCTCTCTGAATCAGGAGTTCCTAAGTATTCACATGTAGAGTTTATATTATGTCCTCCAGACCCAAAATACTGTCTCGGTTTTCATTCCTCCAGAAGCAAATGCTAATACAAGGATTTGGGTACAACTAGGTGGTTTGGGAGGTGCCCATGGACTTGCAGGGGAACGGGTACATCAGACAAAGAAAGAAAGAAGCCAATAAGGAGTGTGTTGTGGAGCAGGTGACAACTACAGGCAATGGGACCTTAATCCCACTGAGGAGCTCGAGACAGTCCGTTTAGTCTCCGCTCAAGCTGAGAGTGATCCCTCCCATGGGGTAAAGTAGCTGTGATAATTATCTACAAAGTACTGCCAATCATTGGTTAATAGCTTAAGGAGGGGAGAGTCATCCTGGTTCTTCAGCAGGCCTGTCCTCCTCCCCATGCAGGGCCTCACAGCTCTGGTAGCCAGAGAAAACCTTCAGGCAATGAGGTGTAAGTATGGGAGGTGGACGCCAGGCCAGCATGCCTGGAAATTGTCGGTGCTGTAGGGATCTGAACAGTTTATTTTGATGCACACCCTCAGGTTTATACATACACATATATAAATCTGTGAACTCATGTTTATTAAACTCTGAAGTTGGAAAAAGTATTGCAATTAATCATCTTAATACTGGATGAAGTTCATCTTTTTATATTGTCTTTCTACAGAAGGAGTCAACAAATGAAAAACCATAGGCCAAATCTGCCCCTCTGCCTGTTTTTTAAATAAAGTTCTATTGAAACACAGTCATGCCCAGTCATTTACTATTGCTGATTGCATGCTACAGTGTAAGGGTATAGCAGTTGCAACAGAGATTATATGGCCTGCAAAGCCAAAAATATTTACTATCTGACCATTTACACAGAACACCTGTTTCCCTGTTGATCTTTTTTTTCTGGACCCATCATTCAAGACTAAGTTCAAAAGGAATCTCCTTTAACTTCCTCCAGCTGGTCCTTCTACCCTTAAATAAAATGGCTTCCTAACCTGTGTGTACCTCATGCTATATCCATTCCTCAATATGTCTCTTACTACATTCACTGCGTTGTATATTCCCTTTCATAACCACACCACCACAAGAACTGAGCCTGTTTAGATCCCTAATGTCTAGTGGGTCATTACTGCATATTTAAATAAAATGAAATCATCTGAGGAATTTCATCTTAGTGGTCACTGATCCATTGCATGGTGATACAGTTTGACTCTCTGTCCCCATCCAAATCGCATGTCAAATTATAATTCCCAATGTTGGGGGAGGGACCTGGTGGGAAGGGATTAGATCATGGGGGCAGATATCCCCTTGCCGTTCTCATGATAGTGAGTTCTCACGAGATCTGGTTGTTTAAAAGTGTGTAGCACTTCCCCCTTCACTCTCTGTCTCCTGCCACTATGTGAAGGCGTGCTTGCTTCTGCCATGATTGTAAGTTTCCTGAGGCCTCCCCAGCCATACCTCCCGTACAGAGCCTGTGGAACTGTGAATCAATTAAACCTCTTTTCTTTATAAATTACCCAGTCTCAGATAACTCTTTATAACAGTATGAGAACGGACTAATACAGATGGGTTCCATAAAGTGCAGATAACTTCCTCAAGATCACATAAGTGGCTAGGCAGATTCCACTGTTGCTAGTGCAGGGTTTTCAGTTCTATATAGGTATAATCAAGCCACTTACTGCCTCTGCAGTGCATGTACCACATTTAACACACAAGCATTTTTGTAAGAGCAACTCAAGGTTATGACTTTAATCCACACTTCCTCTTCTTGGCCAGGACCTCAATACCTGGTGGCCATGTCTCTGTATGTGCCCCTAGAGTAGCCATGGTCTACATCTCTGAAAATTCTCCTCCTTATACTAACCCAGTGCTCCCAGATCAAACCTCAAAAGTCTCTCACGCTTATGGCTCCATGACCTGTTATCTTTCAAAACCACCTTAGGTGTCAGTAATAAATCTTTTGCTTTCTGAAGAGGTAAATCAAAGCTTTGGACATTACTAGCAAAAATGGCTTTTCATTAAACCTGCCTTATAACCACAGAGTTCAGATGGCGCCTTTCAGAGCTGCCGAAATAGTAAACAATAACAGAACATCTTTACTGCCTGATAACTAGAAGCAACTTACCTTCATCAAAATAAATCTTGGCAGATTTCAACACCCTTGGAAAGAGCTGGAGAGGATAAAAGGGAAAAACAAACCTTAGTGGAATGATATTTTATTCATCTCCCTTATGTCCTGCTTTGTAAAAATAGGTATCTTACACCCTAGAGTGTGGGCAAAATCTGCATCCAAACAGTTCAGGAAATTTGTTACCTGCTTAGCAATTACTTTTATGAAACCCAGAAAAAGTTAAGCCATGCTACAGACTAAAACCTTTGCCATAAACTCCCTATCAGCCAAATCCCTTTGGGGACCCATTTAAAAAACCAAACATTGAAGAATCTTTTTAAATACCCAAGTCCTAATTGATTTTAATGAGTATTTTCCCCTCTTCAAAAAAGGTAGAGCTTAATTTTCAAGAATTATAAAAATAGCTGCTTCTCCACCCTTCATGTCAGAATCCTACCTTGAAAAAATTTGGCAACAATCTATGTCAAATATATTCAAAGTAATGCTTTGCATTCTATAGACAGTTTAAAGATACTTTTACACTTGTCACTTCATATCTTTAAAATAATCCTGTATGGTAGAACACAGTGGAGGAAAAATAAGTTGAGAAGGTGATCTACTTCAATTTACAGGGGAAAAAAGCCAAGTTCATAATGGATAAAGTAAGTAGTATCATCTTCATTTTTCCAATAAGAATGGCATAGCCCTGAAAATGTTAAGTAACTTCCCCAAATTCACAATGAGCCCAGAAAAATGATTAAAGTCCAGGCCTTGTAAGTTTCATCAGTGTCCAACAATGCGAACCACTGTTAATTATACTTTGTAAGCATTAAATAAATTTTAATTAAAATAGAAACAGTCATAATAGAGCATCTTAAGGTTGTAACAAAAGCTATAAAACGAAATGACTGAGTGGTGTTTACATGGGAAGTACTCTGCCTTTTCAACAGATTTTCCCCAAAACGTATTAGATATCTTGGCCCAGACCTTAGGGATGGTGTGGGAGGGAGTAATTTGAAGAGGACTGCATTAAGTTGAAGAGGTTAACATGAAGACCAGGCCTCCCCTCCAATATTGTTTCTTAGATGATATTTTCACCACCCCTTACTGAGGACAAGATCTATGATCATTTAAAGACCTACCAATAACACTGTTAAGCCTGACACAAAAAGTTTACAGAAAAAATTACTACCTCAAAATGAGTTTAAAACCATTCCATCAAGAGCCACTATATGGACAATGCACATGCTAATATTTTAAGACAACGTATGGAGAAATGTATCCATCTCCTGATAAAAGTACAATACACCAGTGGGAATTTTTCTCCCTATCTGTCTCTCTCTTTGGAAAAAGATTTTTATTTATGGGTCTGAAAACAAGAAAAGCTACCCATACATTAATAAGGACTGGCAAAACCCACTGTTGCTCACTTAGCTACAAATAGTAGCCCCTGACAAAATGATCCATTCAAATAATAATCTCTTAAAATGATATTTGACTATTATATACGCAATGTGGTTTATGTTGAATTTAATTTCCATCTAAATTTAAAATACAGGAGACATCTAAAGCCATTATTTCATTTCGAGTTGAATGAAGTAAGTCATTTGGAAGTACAGTTTAATTTTTAAAAGTCACAGCATAACTAAAGGAGGTTTAGTCAGTCTATTTCTACTTTGGAAATACACAAGAGCAGCCTGGAATGCTTAAATGTAAAGTGCTATATTATAAAAAGGAGCAAAATTAAGTAGTCAGATATATTTGCTACATTAAGACAAAATGAAAACTACTGTGATCAGAGCAGTTTGAGAAAAATGGATGTAAAATACTTTCCATTTAAATTACAGCAACAGCTACAATTAAAAGAGCACTTTGTTATTTGCACTAGATAGAGGAAGATGGTTTTCATTTGCAGTTTGGTGGTTTTTGTTTTTTTAATATGCACAGGTTGCTTCAAAGCAGGCCAGTCCTGCAGCCCTACTTGGGCAGGCCCCCAGCCCTCCTGAATGGCTCTCCTGAGGAGCAAGGGCTCCGCCCAGCTTCTGGAAAAGACACAGGAAAGCAGAGTCCCAGGAAATCTAACCATGACTGCGTGGTCCAAAAGAACCAAACACACAGGCAAATTCAGCTTGCTGAGGGAAGCTTATAGCTGTGCTCTGTTATCAATTGCAAATGGCTATGTTGGCTTCTTCAAAATGGAGAAATTTTAACCCACTAATATTGAGAAAGGCAAATGTAAGTCTTTTTTAAAAATTTGTATTAGTGATTAAAATAAAGATAATGCTTTTTTTTTTTTTTTTTTTTTTTTTTTTTTTTTTGCAAAATACTAATACAGATTAATCAAGACTGAACTGTGAAGACTGAAAATCAAATCTATTCTTCACCACTGGTTAGAGTTGGTTATTTATTTGTTTGTTTGTTTGTTTGTTTAGAGACAGGGTCTTGCTCTATTGCCCAGGCTGGAGTGCAGGGGCATGATCATAGTTCACTGCAGCCTTAAACTCCTGGACAACTACTCAGGAGGCTAAAGCAGGAGGATCACTTAAGCCCAGGGGTTACATTTAGAGTTATATTCCCACAGAGGTTCCTGTGAATTTTCACATACAACACTGAGATCACACCAGGTATGCTCTTTTGTGAGACACACAACCTCATGCCGTTTTGCTGACCAAGAGCCTCAGGGACACACATTTATGGCTTCCAGAACTTTTGAGGAAGGTTGCAAGCTGTGAGCAGAAATAATGAGTCTAGCATTTCCTCCTAACTAGAAATAAACCTCATTTGCATTCTGGTGCCACCTCGCCATTATCCCACTTACCATAGGGCCCACCAGTAAATAGAAAATTGGATTTTTTTGAAAAAGAAAAAAATCTCCATATGGATGTGTGCTGATGTTGAACAATAACGTTACAGGATTTTTTAATATTCTTGCTACTGGTCTATAATCCAATTTGACATTTGGATATCTTCGCAAAAAAAAATTAGAGAGGGACTTTTCTGGATCCTATAGATAGGTCTACACAGTATAATCCAAAGTTTGTCTGATAATATAAATTACCTGAAAATTACTCCAAACCAAAAATCAGGGTCTCTTCTCTGGAGACTTTGACTTTTTACATCGTGGATGCGGCCATTTGATCCATATTTTTACCAAGTGCCTCAAGTGGTTCCTACACTCATATGACTTGATAAACTCTGTTATATGCAATAGGGAAAACTAAGGACTCACTAGACCTGAAGAACAAAAGGGAAGGGGTACTTCTCTGAGTCCAGAAATGACTCCGAAGAGAAGAAACACATCATAAAAAAGCAGACAAGAGCTAAGAAATAGTCTGCCCCACTTTCTCTTCATTTCTGTGTAGACCAGGACAAGGAGACCCATTACTCCCCTTTTTTTAGATTTCTTACAAGTTCCCTGTTTGTTATCTTATATTGTGCTATCTGTTTCTCTATAGTTATTGGCGAAACAACTTTTTAATTAAAGAAGGGTAGTCTGAATAATTCAGATTAGGAGACAGGATATCCTCTTTTGTGGCAAACCTAGAATGAGGAGGTGGCCTGGGTTGTGAGGCCAACAGTGAGAAAAGAAATGTAGGCGAGGGGTCCACAAGAGATTCTGGAAATCTGTGCACTGACAGAAGTTCCAGAAAGTTCTTGTGACAGGGAGTACAGTAGAGAGGAATACACCACGGAAACAGCTTCTGCTGTTTGTGATGTAAGTGACTTGAAGCCCCAGGAATCGCCCAGCCTTCCTGATTGTCCTGGGCCTCACCGGGGCAGGAGCCTAGATTGGCAAGCTGCAGGCACTTGCCTGAACACACTTGGTGAGCCAACCACAGCAGAATGGTGTTTCTGAGGACTGGACGCATCTCCGTCCCAGAAGACACCAAGCATCTGTGGTCCCTACAATCACACCAACAGTTGCTGGGTGTTTCACGCAAACTTCAACAAATGACAGGTACAAAAATAATAGAAAAGCATAAATGAGACACACTATTTTATCAGACAATAGGGTGACTATAATCAACAATGATTTAATTGTACATTTTAAAATAACTAAAAGTGTAATTGGATTGTTCGTAATAGAAAGGACAAATGCTGGAGGGGATGGCTGCCCCATTCTCCATGATGTGATTATTTCACACTGCACGCCTACATCAAAACATCTCACGTACCCCACAAATACATACACCTAGTATGCACCCACAAAAATTTGAAAAATTAAAACAAACTTCAACAAATGAAGATCCCTCTTTCCCTTGTTATTTATGTCAGTGACTCCACCTACCCCCTTTCAAGCCTACAGATCAAGGCTATAATTCATTTTATGATAAAAAGGAGTATCAGTTCATTTTAGCAGTTGCCACTGCAAGGAAATATTTCAAACACATTCTTAGTGAATGATCACACTGCATGGCACAGTCAAATTGATATGTGAAGTTCCCAAAATAGTCAGCAATTAATACTGAATGTCCTACAAATCACTGGGCCCTGGCTGAAGATGGAAGCCTTCTTCCTCACATCAAGAAATGAATTTGTGCACCAGATGTGTAAAATAAACACAATAATGGGCCTGGGGTGGGTGTAGCTGTGTCTCTTAGTGATGTACTATGGAACATCACTGCCCAGAGACAGGACAGTGAGGCACAGGAGAGGTGAGACCAGGGCACAGGCACCTTTTCCTCCACTTAGGGTGATGATTGGGGCACATGAGCTGGCCCTGGCGTACTACAAGCTGCCCCAGAACCCAAGTGGTAATAGGGTTGAACTTTAGAGAAATGATTTTGTGCTTTTATTGGAATCCTGCTGCTGAAGGGATCATTTTACATTCACCTGTCATTGGTTTTTGCATTTTTAAATAGGTCAGTTTTTAAACAGAGCTCACTGTCTATCTAGAATTCTGCCTCCTTCAGTATCTATCTTATCTGCACCCAGCCCAGGATCAGCAGAATTTAAAACACAGCTAAAGCGAAGTGGGATTATTTTATTTTAAATAATAGTGGCTCATTTGACAATGTGTAACTTGGAAGTTAATTGTTACTGGCTTATGACCTTAGTTCACATAATGGTGATTTAATAAATGTCCTGAAGGAAAAAATACCAAGATCTTAATCTACTACCATGAAGTAACTCTACTTTTAAATAATATGGTTAGACACTTAGAGTTAATTGTAATGAATAGTCAAAAATCTCCTCCCAATGACAAGACATAATTATTGCAAATCTCAACACTGCAAAATAAAATGCATTAGACTAATAAGGCAAAGAGATACATCATAAGGTATTTACAGTTAGTTACACTATTCATACACATTTTCATTTTGAAAACCAGTGATTTTAGTATATTAGATTCATTGATAGAATATCAAACATGTTAAAATTGAGGAAACAGTTATAATAAATATTGATATGATACTTAATCATATTGATTTTTTCTAGTTTTCCACCATTAAGAAAATTGCGATCAGTTTAACATGTCTTTTAATCATTTTACCTTAACTGGAATATAATGAATAAAAAATCATGCAACATGTTTTTAATATTTATATAATATTGTTCAGAAGAATATTATATTTTATTTGCATATTACTTGGATATTGATATATTTTAAGTTATATGTAGTCTTGGCAATTACAAAGTAACACATGCTCATTGAAGAAATATTAGAAAAACAGAAAGGAACAAAGAAGGGAATAAGAATCTCTCATAATCATCACCCAGATGTAACCACTATTAACATTTTATATCCTGGTGACCCATGAATTTGGAAAGGAAAAATACATCTTTATATTCTTACTGAAATTTTGATTTCCCTTAAATATCAATGCAGACAACAAACCACAATAGCACTGGCAGAGACGGAAACTTAAAAGAAATGGAGACTTAAAGAAAAGAACCAATGGAACTTCTAAAACTAAGAAAATGCAATATATTAAATGAAAAAAAAAATCACTGGATAGGCTTAATAGCAAATTTAACACTGAAGAAGAAAGCATCAATGGCAGGCCGGGTGCAGTGGCTCATGCCTGTAATCGCAGCACTTTGGGAGCCCGAGGCGGGCTGATTACCTGAGGTCGGGAGTTCGAGACCAGCCTGACCAACATGCAGAAACCCCGTCTCTACTAAAAATACAAAATTAGCCAGGCATGGTGGTACATGCCTGTAATCCCAGCTACTCAGGAGGCTGAGGCAGGAGAATCACTTGAACCTGGGATGCAGAGGTTGTGGTGAGCTGAGATTGCACCATTGCACTCCAGCCTGGGCAACAAGAACAAAACTCCGTCTCAAAAAAAAGAAAGAAAGAAAGAAAGCATCAGTGAACTTGAAGCCAGCTTAAATAGAAATTATATAGAAATTATGAACCACAGAAATAATAACAAAGACAACATGTTACCTTAAAATCAATAAAAATCATATATTTTCATACCACATCACAGTTGCTACAAATATCTTAGTTCATCACTGATACTCACCAATACTTTGAAATTATATTATTAGACCTATAATGAAATCACATGTAATAATCGTTTCTGTCTATAGATATATGATATATTACATATGACATAGTGGCCTATTTTATTCAAATCTGTACCTGGTGGTGGTTTAGTGTATTAGTCAGGGTTCTCCAGAGAAACAGAATTGATAGGAAATACATATACAGTTATAGCTATAGTTATATATACATACATAGTTATAAATAGTTACATATACATCATATATGTGTGTATATATTATAACTGTATGTTACATATATACAACATACATGTGAAATGTATTATAAGGAATTGACTCATGCAATTATGGAGGCTGCAGAGTCCCACAATCTGCCGTCTGCCAGCTGGAGATCCAGGAAGGCCAGTGGGATAGTTCTGAGAACCAGAGGGATGATGGTATAAGTCCCAGTTGAGGACAGAAGAAGACCAGTGTCTCAGCTCATGAGGTTAGGCAGAGAGAGTGAATTTCCCCCTTCTCTGCCCTTTTGTTGTTTTCAGGCTCTCAATGGATTAGATGATGCCTCCCAACATTGAAGGGGGGCCGTCTGCTTTACTCAGTCCACCGATTCACATGCTAACCTCATCTAGAAACACTCTCAAAGACACACCCAGAAATAATGTTTAATCTGGGTACCCCATGTCCCAGGCAATTTGACACACAAAATTAACCATCACATTTAGCCACCAAGCAGTGAAGTAGAATGTTCTCATCATTGGAACTTGACTCAAAAGCTCTGATGAAAGACTTCCAGTTTGGGCCATGATAGAGTAATGGGGATCAGGTGTACTCTGCATGATAAACAACCATTAAGCTTCACAAAGTGTACGAGGCAATTATTTCCAGCCATTGGCCACACATATCACAAGGCTGTGATCCATGAGATAAGGGAAACACGTGAGGTAAGCTCCACATCCACCCTGGTTTTCTGCCTGGCAGCACTTTCCGAAGTGCAGCACATTAAAGTGAAGCCAAAACAGAAATCAGTGGTCTCACTGGGCAACAGACACAATCTCAATGTTTGGGGATACTGAGGCAACTGGAATTTGTAGGTCAGGAGAATACAGACAATGAAGCATCCCTAGAAATTTGCGTGGGGTCAATTGCAATAAGTCTTAGGTAAAAACTAAGTTGTGCATGCTCAGGGAAAGATTCCAAGAAACCTAGTATAAAAGACCCACTTGGGTACTGACCCTAATTCTGGAGGTTTCACCATGATAGGAAATGGACTATTGACCAGGCAAAGAGAAATCCCGTGATAAACACTCTGGACGTTCACTTAAGACCTAAGAAAATTCACACTTTTAGAGTAGTGTTGTTCTAAATTAAGCTGCACACCTTAAATTAACTGCTTGGCAGGAAAAAAAAAGTAATATTTTTTAGAAGCAAAGAACATAATTTAAACTATCAGCAGCTTGGCATCTATGACATCCAGCATGCCATTAAAAATACTAGACATATGAAAAAGCAACAAAATGTGGCTCATAATCTGGAGTGAAAAAAAAATCACTATAGTAGCCCCAGAGATGACATTGCTATTAGATTTAACAAAAACTTTTTTTTTAATTTTGTAAATATGTTCAAGGATGTAAAAGAAAATGCAGACAAATGACCGAACAGATCAGAAATCTCAGCTGAGAAACTGAAACTACTTAAAACAACCAAATGGAATTTCTAGAATTGAAAAATATAATATCTGAAATAAAATATTTATTGCATGGACTTAAAAGAAGATTGGACACTGAAGTAGAGATTAGTGAACTTGAAGAAAAAAAAAAAGAAACTAAGGAAACTGACACTCAGAGAGAAAACAGACTAAATAAAATTAACAGAGCAGCCAGGCATGGTGGGTCACACCTGTAACCCCAGCACTTTGGGAGGCCAAGGAGGGCAGATCAACTGAGGTTGGGAGTTCATGACCAGCCTGACCAATGTGGAGAAACCCCGTCTCTACTAAAAATACAAAATTAGCTAGGTGTGGTGGTGCATGCCTGTAATCCCAGCTACTCAGGAGGCTGATGCAGGAGAATTGCTTGAACCCAGGAGGTGGAGGTTGTGGTGAGCCGAGATCGTGCCATTGCACTCCAGCCTGGGCAACAAGAGCAAAACTCCGTCTCAAAAAAAAAAAAAAAAAAAAAATGAACAGAGCCTCAGTGACCTGTGGGACAATACTGAGTACTCTAACATATGTGAAATTGGAATTTAAGAAAATTAACAGAGAGAACTTGTAACAGAGAAAAATTTAAAGAAACAATGGCATTTTTTCCAGATTTTTTCTAAATTTCCAAATGCATAGAACCAAAGAAATTCAACATAACCCAAAAATATACATACCAAAAAAATCCTCACATTGATATATCACAAATTTCTGAAAACCAAAGATAATGAAAATACAAACCACGCCCCCACCCCCCAAAAGAAAAAGACAAATTACAGTAGTCCTCCCTTATCCTGGTTCCAATTTCTGTGATTTCAGTTACCCATAGTCAACTGAGGTTCAAAAATAATAAATAGAATATTCCAAATTATAAGTTTTAAATTGCACACCATTCTGAGTACCATGATGAAATCCCACAGTATCCCATTTTGTCCCACCCAGGATGTGAATCATCCCTTTGTCCAGTATATCAACTGTAAACGCTAGCCACCCTTTATTTACTTGGTAGCTGTCTTGGTTATCAGATCAACTGTTGTAATATCACAGTACTTGTATTTAAGTAAGCCTTGTTTTACTTAATAATGGCCCAAAAACACAAGAGTAGTGAAACTGACATATTGTTATAATTGTTCTATTTTATTATTAGTTATTGCTGCTAATCTCTTATTGTGCCTAATTTATAAATTAAACTTTATCATAGGTGTGCACGTATAGGGGGAAACATACTGACATGTATATAGGATTTGGGGGTCTTGGAATGTATCCCCTGTGGATAAGGGGAAATACCGTGATGTATTCTGGTTTTGAAGACGGAAGAAGGCATGAGCCAAGAAATATGGGCAGCCTCAAGAAACTGGAAAAGGAATGAAAGAGATTCTCCCTTACAGGCTGCAAATGAAATGCAGCCATCCTTCTGACGCCTTTGTTTTAACCATGTAAGACTCATTTTAAACTACTGATCTCCATAATTATAAGACAATAAATTTGTGTTGTTTTAAGCCATTTCTGTTTTAACAGTAATAGGAAATAAATACAGTGATATAGCTAAAATGTTAATGGAAAAGATAAAATGGTATAAGAAAAAAACTAGGTTAACTCTAAAAGGACATGTAAGAACAAAAAGAGAACAAATGAGAAAGGGAACAAATGAGAAAAACAAATATTAATAAATTTCTAAGGAGTGAAATCAAAGTATGTTCTGTGACCACAATGCACTTAATTGGAAATCAATTTTAAAAATCTAGGAATTCTGCCAAATACTTACAAATAGCGCATGATACTTCTAAATTATCCATGAATCAAGGACAAAATCATAAGTGAAATTAGAAGATAA
Organism: Rhinopithecus bieti; assembly: GCF_001698545.2. Lineage (NCBI taxonomy): Eukaryota > Metazoa > Chordata > Mammalia > Primates > Cercopithecidae > Rhinopithecus > Rhinopithecus bieti. Next base: position 80,928 of record NW_016803645.1, on the reverse strand, counting down.
TTCAAATTGAACAATAATGTAAATCTAACATACTAAAATGTATGGGATGCCCCTAAAGCAGTGCTTAGAGGAAAAATTATACCTTTAACACATACAAATACATATTTTAAAGCACTTATTTAATTATTTATTTATTTATTTATTTATTTTTATTCTTCCATAGGTTATTGGGGTACAGGTGGCATTTGGTTACATGAGTAAGTTATTTAGTGGTGATTTGTGAGATTTTGGTGCACCTATCACCTGAGCAGGGTACACTGCACCCTATTTGTAGTCTTTTATTCCTCAGTCCCCTTCCGTCCTTCCCCCAAAGTCCCCAAAGTCCATTTCATCATTCTTATGCCTTTGTGTCCTCATAGCTTAGCTTCCACATATCAGTGAGAACATACGATGCTTGGTTTTCCATTCCTGAGTTACTTCACTTAGAATAATTGTCTCCAGTCTCATCCAGGTTGCTGCAAATGCCATTAACTTGTTCCTTTTTATGGCTGAGCAGTATTCCATCACCACAGTTTCTTTATTCACTCATTGACTGATGGGCATCTGGGTTGGTTCCACGATTTTGCAATTGTGAATTGTGCTGCTATAAACATGCGTGTGCAAGTATCTTTTCCATATAATGACTTCTTTTCCTCTGAGTAGATACCCAGTAGTGGTATTGCAGGATCAAATGGTAGTTCTACTTTTAGTTATTTAAGGAATCTCCACACTGTTTTCCATAGTGGCTGTGCTAGTTTACATTCCCACCAGGAGTGTAGAAGTGTTCCCTGATCACTGCATCCATGCCAACATCTAATTTTTTTTGACTTTTTGATTATGGCCATTCTTGCAGGGGTAAGGTGGTATCACATTGTGGTTTTGATTTGCATTTTCCTGATCATTAGTGACGTTGAGCATTTTTTCATATGTTTGTGGCCATTTGTATATCTTCTTCTGAGAATTGTCTATTCATGGCCTTAGCCCACTTTTCGATGAGATTGTTTGTTTTTTTCTTACTGATTTGTTTGAATTCTTTGTAGAGTCTGGATATTAGTCCTTTGTCAAAAGCATAGATTGTGAAGATTTTCTCCCACTCTGTAGGTTGTCTGTTTACTCTGCTGATTGTTCCTTTTGCTGTGCAAAAGCACTTTAGTTTAATTAAGTCCCAAATATTCAACTTGGTTTTCATTGCATTTGCTTTTGGGTTCTCGGTCATGAAATTCTTGCCTAAGCCAGTGTCTAGAAGGGTTTTTATAATGTTATCTTCTAGAATTTTGAGAGTTTCAGATCTTAGGTTTAAGTCCTTTATCCATCTTGAGCTGATGTTTGTATAAGGTGAGAGATGGGGATCCAGTTTCATTCTCCTACATGTGGCTAGCCAATTATCCCAGCATCATTTGTTGAAAAGGGTGTCCTTTCCCCACTTTATGCTTTTGTTTGCTTTGTCAAAGATCAGTTGGCTGTAAGTATTTGGGTTTATTTCAGGGTTCTTTATTCTGTTCCGTTGGTCTATGTGCCTATTTTTATACAATTACCATGCTGTTTTAGTGACCATAGCCTTATAGTATAGTTTGAAATCAGGTAGTGTGATGCCTCCAGATTTGTTCTTTTTGCTTAGTCTTGCTTTGGCTATGCAGGCTCTTTTTTGATTCTATATGAATTTTAGAATTGTTTTTTCTAATTCTGTGAAGAATGATGGTGGTATTTTGATGATGATTGCATTGAATTTATAGATTGCTTTTGGCAGTATGGTCATTTTCACAATATTGATTCCAACCATCCATGAGCATGGGATGTATTTCCATTTGTTTTTGTCATCCATGATTTCTTTCAGCAGCGTTTTGTAGTTTTTCTTATAGAGGTCTTTTGCCTCCTTGGTTAGGTATATCCCTAAGTATTTTATTTTATTTTTGCAGCTATTGTAAAGGGGGTTGAAGTCTTGATTTGATTCTCCACTTGGTTGCTGTTGATATATAGAAAAAGCTACTGATTTGTGTACATTAACCTTGTATCTGGAAACTTTGCTAAGTTCTTTTATCAGTTCTAGGAGCTTTCGGGAGGAGTACTTAGGGTTTTCTTTTCTTTTTTTCTTTTTCTTTTTTTTTTTTTTTTTTTTTTTTTTTTTTTTTTTTTTTTTTT
>NW_016803645.1:65146-78606 GCF_001698545.2 Rhinopithecus bieti | reverse complement strand
TTTTTTTTTTTTGAGACAGAGTCTCGCTCTATCACCCAGGCTGGAGTGTAGCAGTGCCATCTCGGCTCACTGCAAGCTCTGCCTCCCGGGTTCACACCAATCTCCTGCCTCAGCCTCCCAAGTTGCTGGGACTACAGGCGCCCGCCACCACGCCCGGCTAATTTTTGTATTTTTAGTAGAGACGGGGTTTCATCGTGGTCTCGAACTCCTGACCTTGTGATCCGCCCGCCTTGCCTCCCAAAGTGCTCGGATTATAGGCGTGAGCCACCGCGCCCGGCCTTTTTCCTGAAGATTTTCAATTGCAGTTGGTTGAATCTGTGAATGTGAAAGCCTCTGATATGAAGGGCTGACTGTATCACAACATTCAAATCGCAATTTTTGTTTTCACAGTTTACTTACAGCAATAAGTCAAGGCAACTAGCAGTAAGCAGCACTTCTATGTCAAGCACTTTTCTGTATTTTTTGCAAATAACTGTTTATGTAATTCTCAAAATAACCTATGAGATAAACACTATTTCCAGTCCCCACTGTATGGATGAGAAAATTAAGGCCTAGAGAGATTAATTACCTGGCCAAGGATTACACACTACTAGTAAGAGGCGAAAGCACCTCAGGCTCTGCTCTCCCTCAGCAATTGATCCTAAGAGAACTCTTGCCAGAGGGCGTTTTTCCTTTTGCTTTAAACCAAATCCTTCCTATTGAATATTATGATTATTTCTTTCCCAGGGTCAAATATATCATAACTGTTCACTCTTATTCCAGAAAAAAGTACAAAAGAAAGACATTAAAAAGCTACAGACTAGGGTTGGGCCCAGTGGCTAACACCTGTAATCCCAGCACTTTGGCATGCTGAGGCAGACGGATCACCTGAGGTCAGGAGTTCAAGACCAGCCTGGCCAACATGATGAAACCCCATCTCTACTAAAAAATATAAAAATTGTGGTGGTGCGCACCTGTAATCCCAGCGACTCGGGAGGCGGAGGCAGGAGAATCATTTGAACCTGGGAGGTGGAGATTGCAGTGAGCCGAGATCACACAATTGCACTCCAGCCTGGGCAATAAGAGCAAAACTCCATCTCAAAAAAAAAAGCTATAGACAAATTGTAAAGGAAGGGAGGAGGATAGGAACTGAACTCATTTGGTATTAATAATATTCAAATAACACTGGGGAAAAAAACTCTTTAATAAAACACTTACTTTTCTCTTTTCCTCTCTCCATCTGCAGAAGTTAATATCAATACATACAATTTGTACAAAGTTTTAAAACAGTTTTAAAACAGAATCTATGGTGGTTTCCCTTTTATGATAACACAGGCATCTGAAATTAAACCCAGCAGGTAAAAAATACTCCTTCATGGATTTCACTTTTAAATGACACCTCTGTGTACTAAAAACACATTTTTAAGAAAAATCTCAATCTATATCAGAAGTTACTCCAGGAAGTCAACACAGAAATCAACACAAGAAGAAAGGAAGGAAGAAACAGGAGGTGGGCTGGAAATTACATCCCAAACATGGGTAAGTGTCAGTGAATTAACTGGGAAAACCAGCTTCTAACCTGCTCTCTCCCTACTGCTGCCTGGTGCGAGGGAGACCTCCCCACCTGTTAACCCAGGTGTCTAAGAGTCATCCCTAAACACCTCTCCCTCAACTCCAACATCCAAATCTTCGGCCATGCTGGCCAACTCCTCCTCCTAAACATGTACTCCATCTGTCATCTCCCATCTGTCTTAACCAACGAAATTTACGTTTATGAAGAACATTGTATGAACCCAAAAAAATCACCATGATCTGTTTGTTTTTGTTTGAGACAGGGTTTCACTCTTGTGGCACAGGCTGGAGTGCAATGGCATGATCTCAGCTCACCGCCTCCCAGGTTCATGTGATTCTCCTGCCTCAGCCTCCTGAATAGCTGGGATTACAGGCGCCTGCCACCACGTCCAGCTATTTTTTGTATTTTTAGTAGAGACAGGGTTTCACCATGTTAGCCAGGCTGGTCTCAAACTCCTGACCTCAGGTGATCCACCTGTCTTGGTCTCCCAAAGTGCTGGAATTACAAGTGTGAGCCACCATGCCTGGCTGATCTGTTAAACTACAAACACAGAATTCAAAGCTAAATGTATTATATAATGTGATCACAAATATCCTTCAGTCCAAAGCAATAAATTTTATATATGTGTACAAATACCTACATATCGATACACGAAAAAAAGGCTTAAATGTTGTAAATTATCTTTCGGTATAGAATATGACTAATTTCAACACATTTATATATATGTGTATATATACACATTATATATATACTTCCTGAAATTTGATACAAGAAGCCTACATTGCTTTTCTTTTTTTTTGCGACAGAGTCTCTCTCTGTCGCCCAGGCTGGAGTACAGTGGTACAATCTCGGCTCACTGCAAGCTCTGCCTCCCGGGTTCACGCCATTCTCCTGCCCGAGCCTCCCGAGTAGCTGGGATTACAGGCGCCCACCACCACGCCTGGGTAATTTTTTGTATTTTAGTAGCGATGGAGTTTCACTGTGTTAGCCAGGATATTCTTGATCTCCTGACCTCGTGATCCGCCTGCCTTGACTTCCCAAAGTGCTGGGATTACAGGCGTGAGCCACTGTGCCTGGCCTCTAATGTTTCTTAAGACAGCCTATTGTCATGTTGTGAAGGAAGACATGGAAGCAATTTATTCTACTTACAAAAGTAGGTCTTTGCAAATTTATATTTTTGCCACTTTTAACAATCAAAAAGAAATCAAAACTGACTGGATGTTCAACATGAACAAGTGTTTCCTTGGTAAAGACCACTCTACAGTGTAACATTCTTATTCAAGCTAAGTCATAATAGCCTTCACACTGATTTGTCCTTAAAAATGAAATTTAACTTTAGTATACCTGTACTTAAGTGTATTATCATTTAGTGTGATAATTAAGAAGCATGTATATAATTATATCAAAAGTTTGTCTTTTAACATTTTGTAAGTGCATTTGTCTTAGTTCATTTGTACTGATATAACTGAATACCACCTATGGGGTAATTAGTAAACAACAGAAATTGCTAACAGTTCTGGCGTCTGGGAAGTCCAATATCAAAGCATCAGCACGTTCAGTTGTCTAGTGAGGGCTGTATCCTCAAGAGGGGAAGGTCACTATGTCCTCATATGGCTGAAGGCAGAAGGGAAAGAGAACCAAATGTTGCATTAAGCCTCTTTGATAAAGGCCTTAATCCCATTCGTGAAGGAGGAGCTCTCATGGCCTAATCACCTCATAGAGGCCCCACCTCTTAATATTATCACATTGGCAACACTTGAATTTTGTAGGAAACACATTCAAACCATAGCAGCATTTAAATATAATTAGCTTCTTTGTTATCCTATTTTTTATGCATTTTAAAACATTAATTTTAGAAGTACATAAGCTTCATAAGACTTCATGGCATAAAACAGGTTAAGAATTCATGGAAATAATTTTAAACTTTACTTGAAATACATATACAAAATGGATTATTTTATACTATTTTATAACTTGCTTTTTTGATTTTGCTTAATAATATAAAATGACACAATTCTATATCATTAGTCTTCTGCAAGACTATTCTTTTTATTTAACTGCATCATTTTTCATTCATCAGATAGTCCATAATTTTACCAGTTTCTTGTATTTGGATAACCACATTGTACCCAATCCTATGAATATTTTGAAGAATATTCCTTTAGGTTAATTCCAGCGTAACATCTTCTATCTTTACATAGCCAAGTCAACCTTTTTATGACTGATGAGAAATTTGATCCTCACCAAACAGAGGAATTACAAATCCCGCATGGTTAAGGAGAAAGTATTCCTATGGCACTTCAGTTAAGTATCTTTGTAGCAGCACTAATTGCATTCCACTACATAATATGTTTTCTTTATTCAATATTTAACAAATATTTGAGTACCTGCTACGTGTCAGGCATGAAGGGTGGGAGGGGTTGCAATTTTAAAGGTGGACAGCATGATACAAGATCATGTCAGAGCAACAATGGTTGCCAGACTGCAGAGGACTTTATAAGCCACCAAGAGGAGTCCGGCTTTTATACCAACTGAAATGGGAAACCATTGGAAGCCTCAGAGCAGAGAAGAGACTTGGTCTTCTTAATCATCAACAGAATCACTCAGGGGTTGTGCATAGAAAAGGCTTTAAGGAAAAGAGGACCAAGGTAAGGATTATGGCTAAAAAGCCATGGCAGTCATCCAAGTGGCATGTGTCTGCTTGTCTTCCGATTGTAAACTTCTAGAGGGCAGGAATCATGCTTTGCTTCTCTTAATATCCTACAGTGGCTATGAATCAAAATTAATTGAACATCCTAGAAGGACTGAGGGGCACCTATCAGTCATTAGAGACAGGCAAGATCCTATAACCTTATGGAAAAAAACAAAGACTTTGGAGTAAGATAGAACCTGGGTCAAGTCTGCACTGCTTCTGAGCAAGTTATTTAACTTTTCTGAGATTCACCTGCCTAATTTTTTAAATTATGGGTGATGTATCTAATTCATAGAGCTATTGAAGGATTAATGAAATAGTGTCAGGACAGTGCTTGGTAATAGTATCCAATACATGGGAGTATCTGGTAAGCTTCTGTAGTTATGTTTCCTCATCTACAAAATAGAAAGCTTTGAGAAAACGGCCTGTGAAGTCCCTTTTATGAGTCCTTTAGTCTATGAGCATTCAATCTGTCCGTCTCTCAATAGACATAATGACTTCTGTGCTTAAAGACTGAAGCTACAGAGTGAATAAAACATGTTTTTTGACTCTCAAGGAAATTATGGTCCAGTGGAAAGAGAAAAATAGTAAATTCTGGAATAGCAGTAGATAAAAGGTAGTAACTGTGTAAAGATAGTAGTCCACCTGTGTGTCAATTACCCATTTTATGGATGAGCAAGAAGCAAGCCCATGACAAGCTAGACAGTGGAAGGGCAAGAGTAGGGTCCAGTTCTTCTCATTTCTGGCTTTAAGGGGCCCTGAGACCTAATCAGACTCAATGACTCACACATGCCCTTGAAATTCACTGCACTATGCCATACCTGGTCACACCTGCAGGGGTAACCAGATTTGTAGAAGCCAATTATTGACCAAAAAGATTTGTACCACTTCATGCAGATGGACATGCCAGGAACAGCACTATCTGTCAAAATACATTTACATGAAAGGAGAAAAGGTCATTGTGGGAAAGATTAATGTTGATTTTCCTGGCTTTACTTGGGTTTAAAATCAGAAGCTTAACTCTTCATTAACACAGGTGATTAAGCTGATCACACCATTATAACTAGTAATCATTCAGATTGTTTGATTAGACTAATTCATTGTCATTATTCAGACACGCATTTCTTGGCAAAATTCTTCCATCTACACAGCACAAAAGAAAAAGGAGAGTTTGTGTTTATACATTCACAATCCCTTATAAGAAATTCTGTGTCAGATGGTTTCAAATTCAGAAATTTTGCTATTTCAGAAAGGTGATTTGGTACAAACCCCTTTCAGTATTTTAACACTCTTAGCAGGGTCTGGACTGCACCCTATAATCAAACAGTACAACATATCAATTTTCACATTAAGCAGGATAAGTAAAGATTATAAAAGGGCCTTATGTGTACTCAGGTCCATTTTGCTGCCAAAGAAGTTCAAGTCAACTCAAGTTTTGCTGCTACATTAGAAACAAAAAACTTTAGACTTTTTGGCTTCCAAAATTGTAGATAAGGGATTGTGGGCTGTGTTAATTTATGTAAAGAACAACTAGCTGATTCTTACCCAAAACCTCTATTGACATACCTAGGTGATACACACTGACCAATAATCAGAATTATGATCAGAACTCTTTTACTGAATGCTGTGTCCACTTGCAGAGAAGGAAAGAACGGCAGGTATCTATGGAGCTACTTCCTTCATTTGCAAAGTTTTATTGAAACACAGCCATAACCTTTGGTTTACCTATTGTCTTTACGTTACAACAGCAAAGCTAAGTAGTTGCAACAGTAACCACGTGGCCTAGAAAGCCTAAAATATTTACTATATGGCCGTTTACTGAAAAAGTTTCCTAACTTGTGACCTGGAAGTAGCATCCTAATCCTGATCTCAGTGCTACGGTCAGTAACTACTAATGGATCAGAGTTGACAATCAAGACGAAACCTATTTCCATGCCTGGAATAGTGGGTCAAAAGTAGCCTCCATTAGGATGTAACATGCAATTGCCCTGCTTAAAAGAAATACAATGATTCAACTACTTTACAATTCATTGATAAATTCATTGAAAATAGTAACTACCTTGTGTATACTTCTACAGGATCATATGAACAAATATCTCAAGTCTCCATAGTCATAAGTATAATTCTTTTTCATTTTTTAAAAAAAGATGAGAAATACAGGATAAGAAAGGTTGGAAGTTTTTCAGAACCACCAAAAAAGGTTTGATTGTTTTTTTCAGAAGCAACTGGCACAAGATCTATTTCATTTTGTGTTTAAAAATAAGAAAAGTGATGACTCTGATTTTTCTCTGATGGCATATAATAGTGTAGTACCTTATTACCCTGAGGTGGGTGGCCAAGCTGAGCAGTAGAGTAAATAGTCCCAGCATTAGAGTCACCCCAAAGTGAGGTATGAATTAGCTTGACGAAATACAGCTCCACATCCATGGTTAATAGCTGGCCTATTCAAGTTTGTGTCAACATGAAAGAGCTTTTTATCTTCTCTCTTTTTTAATTCAATGTAACACCATAGTGGGAACCTGTAGGGTTGATTACAACCTAATGAATGAATGGATGTTCTTCACATAACCCAGAGCTGTTTCCATGCATAATTCTTTCCCCAAGGCCACTCTGCTGACTGGCCATGCACCAACCAACACAAATGCCAATTCTTGGAGAAGGACGATGCCCTTGCTCAATGACTATGCAGGTAGCGTTTCCACTCTGTGTCCAGAGCACTGTGCTAGGCACTGTAGAGAACTTTTGGAAGCATAACCCTTTCTTATCGAACTAAATAATCATCTAATTTAATTGGGAAAGCAAGGCACACACTCATGGAATTAAACAATGAAAATGACTAAATAATTTTAGGCAGTTTGTGATCATTTGCCAAACATCAGCCCAACTTTCCAAATACTTCAGCATAAATCACATTGTAGCAAGAGTTCAAAACTGTCTGGAAAATCCTTCTCATCTAATATCATTAATGCATGTTTCAAACAGTGAGATTTCTATTTATTTTGACAACTATTCCCAGTGTTGGGATGTGGCACGCAAGTATGAAAAGATGAGTAGACAGCCACTTGACAACCTAATTTTATAATATGGATTGTGAAAATATTTATGAGAGTTTTTTTTTATCCTATTTAGTATTTCTTACAGAGAACATTGGAATCCCCAAATATTATAGGTTGAGGCAGTTTAAAAGTAGGAAATGCTATACTTTTGTCTACGCAGGTGGATGTGAAGGATGAAAGAGTAAAGTGACTTCCCCACAAATCACATTGACAGTGGGAAACTAGTCTGAATGGAGTTCTAACTTGAAGCTAGAACTCAAGTTAGAACTTGAGTGGAAGGGAAAAATGGGCTACAATGACATGGACCATATAAAATTGCAATTATCTTCCTAGTATGGAAAGACCTTAGGTGTGTCCAGGAAATCTGTAGGAAAAAATAAATTAAAAAAAAAAAAAAAAAAAAAAAAGAAGGAATCAGCTGAGCAGCTGAAGAATCCAGTCCAAGATTCAAGGTAACCACTGAAAGACTAACTGGTTTTTCAGGTGGTAGAACATTTAACACTGTTTTTGGAAGCAGAGTAGGTGCAACCAATTCCAGTGCAAAGGAAGAATAATATTACACAAGCTAGAAAGCACAGTTTGGATTTACGGATGCCTTTTCTATGGGCAGAACTAAAGAAAGGGTTTTCTTATCATGGTGAGAAAAGAGCCATTTCCCAACAAGTATCAGTGTTTAGGGGGACCAGCCATCCCAGCTTTCCCAGCACTCTCAGTTTGGCACTGAAATTCCCACATCCTGGGAAACACATCGGCCCCAAGATATTGGTAGTCCTAGCAGGAGTGCGATGGTGCAAACTCTGTGAGGACATTCACCAGGTTCAGAATTGGACGGACAGACCAGCTACTTCATAAGAGTTCTGACGTTTGGCACACACAGAAAAGTCACCCCTATTCTATTAAAACTGCTCACACCTCCAATTAAGTTGTTCAAACTTCCAACTAAAAAGCTATCACTGCACAGCAAGTCCACATCTGGGGACTGTCAGAGCAGTCAGCCAAGTCACACAGGAAAAACACTCTCTTTTGAATAATCTTTGCATGAGTCAATCTGGGATTTGTTTTTTTTTTTTTTTTTTTTTTTTTAACCAATTTAACATGGAAGAAGAAGATATCTTTGTTTCTTGTTCTCCTCTTTCTTGCTTAAATGGTACCTTTGTCAAAATGTCTGTGATTATACAGTGACAAGCACAATGCAAGTCCTTATAGGTACTTTTTCCTTGAAGTTACTCAGTATCTTAGAAACTTTATTTTTAGCAAAGTGCTTTTAATAAGAGGATTTTGAAAGGAAAGTATCAAATGCACAGGTGAGAACAATTCAGTTCTGTGCTCTGCATGGCTGGCCTTTTTCCACAGCAACTCCTTACTGGGGCCATCCCTGTCTCTGTCAGTTCATTGTTGGGGTGATCGGACCCAATACCAGGTCATGGGGGTGACAAAGTCTGGCAGAGTCAAAGGAATGAGAAAAAGACAGTTCAAGAGAGAAAAGTGGGTCCAGGGGGCCATCGCTAGCGTATGGAGGCTGTGAAAGCCCCGAGCTCTGGAAGCCCAGACTATTTATTGGTGATCAAATGAAGAAACAGGTGTTGAGAATGTGGGGATCGAAAGGGCAAGCACATGATCTACAGCTGTGACAGTTTAGCATCTGCTCTGCTACTGGAGATAATGGAGAGCAGGTTCTTTTAACTCAAGATACAATTGATCCTGGGAGAGCAAAGAGCCAGTGAGTCTAGACACATTCCAGAGCCAAAAGCCCTGGATTCTATCCAAGCCACAAGGGGTTTTATGCCCTGGGCTTACATTATGGTGCATCAGGGTAGCCTTCCACCCTTTAGCACAGAGCTTGGCATTCCAAAGGCCACAAGGGGTTCCAGACCCTGGACCCTGGACATGTTCCAAGACTCTTTTATATGATATCAGACATGTAAACCCTGCCTCAACTTCTTCCAACATTCAGCTTTTCTCCCAACATTCATGGTGAAGAAGCCCAAGCCAATATGGATGCCAGCCTAAACCCAACATCACCACAGAGGAAACTCTAATGTCCTAAAAACAAGACCCTGCACCAAAACCAAATAGAAATGGGCAAATGGCATTGGACTGACATATTCTTTGTAGTTGGCCAATACGTGTTGGTCTAGGGAAGAGTGCTGGCCCATTTTCATGTTCAGGAGAGTCATTGACATGCTTCAGTTTGGGCCTTTGTAAAGCAAGATTGTGGAACTAGAATGACCTCTAACTTCTTTGTAGCCATGAAGACAGTGGATAACATAATTTACGACTTCTCATTGACTCATATGATCAAGATTTGGCTTATGTAATCCTGCAGGAAATGTTGGAGGGCCTTCTCCTTGCTAGATGGTATCTAGGCCCTGTGCTAAGCTTATTTACTTTGGTAAATAAACATGACCCTCTGCCCATAGAGTTCACAGTCTCATGGGAAAGGGACAAGAAGAAAACAAATGAGGTATAGGTAAGAATTGGGACAAGTATGAATTGAAATAATTACATGAAGCACATGGAAGGGGAATAACAGGGCAGATAAGAGAGCCATCTGATGGTTCCTACTTTTTCAGTGAGGTATGGGGTAAAGTCACCAGCTAGGTATACCCTGGGGAGAAGAGGACAGAGAGATTTGAGAAGAAAGAGCAAGTATAAAGTAGCCATGTTGAGACAGGAGAGTTTCCTGGAACCCTTCGAGGGACTTGCAACAGGGGTATGGCTTGCTTACTTGGCCACTGCACTCAAACCCCTTGCAAGAGGGGGAGTATTCAGGCAAGTGGGTGCTGGGGCCAGGACAAGTGCCTTTGGGCTCCAGCCCCATGGCAGCATCTAGGAGTGTGTTACAATTAATGCTCTTTGAGCAGTTGTCATCCACAGACAACTAAGTGTTAACTAGCTCAGTGGAGAGTCAGGTGACGGCCTTTTACACCCTGCCCTCTTGGTACCCAAGTCTTTGTCTGGCATCCAGGAAGAATCAGGTCACACAAATGTGAAGGATGGTGAATGTGGAGGTTTCATTGAGAGATGGAGGTGGCTCTCGGTGGGATGGGGAGCTGGAAAGGGGATGAAGTGGGAAGATAATCCCAGGAGTGGGAAGATAATTCCCCAGATTGGCCAGGGATGGTCCTGAACTCCTTTTGATGTTCATATGTTTCTTCTCTTCTCTTTCCTCCACTGTGCCATTCTGCTCCTCTGCCAGTGGAATTTGAGGGTTTTATGGGTACAGGATGAGGAGGCGTGGTGGGCCAGAGTGGTTTTGGAAAAAGCAACATCCAGGAGGGAAAACAGGGATATCAAGTTCTCATTTAGGGCCGTGGGCCCAGGCTTGCATGTGGGGCTTTTGCCGGGGAACTGCCCTCTTGTACTCAGTATTTCCCTGCCTCCTGTCTGTAGCAATCTCACGGTGGGGATGGGAGTTTACAGAGAAGTGTGGTAAGAAGGCCAGGAAGGACTGGGAACACTTCTGAGGTCTGAGAGCAAGAATTTAAAAGGAACCCTGTCTGCTGAGTTGTGGTTTCCTCCAACAGCTCAGCAGTTCAGATGCAGGCAAGACAATGTGGGCAGCCGAACTCATCGCACAGTGGGTCTCGGACTGACTGGACGTTAGAAAAATGTGAGCACTTTTTAAAAAAATCCTGATGCCTGGCTCCTCCCCCCAAGACTCTGCTCAGTTGATCTTTGGTGGGACACAGTCATGGGTAATTTTTAAAGGCTCTCTGGTGTTGTTAATGTGCTTTGGGTTATACATTTTGAAAAAAGGGTAGGATAGCCAAAAAGAAGCAGGTGTCAGCGATCATCCTGATTGAGCAAAGAACCTAAGCTGGACAGAAAATGCAGAGATGCTGGGAGGTCATTAATGAGCCATGAGAAATTATGGGGCTCAATGGATTACAATGAGATCAATGAATTATTATAACAGGGGTTCCTGAGCAGTTAATCAGGAAAGATAAAAACATTAGATAGGAGCATGGGCATTCACATTTGAGATACTTACGGGATTTCTAAAAGTTGTTATGGTATAGAAATCTAAGATATGGTCCTGGGAAGGGGTGGCTGACCAACCAAGGAAAGAGACTAACCCTTGAAATGAGAAGGACAAGGAGCTGTGCAGCCAGGATGTGGCAAACACCACCCACCTGGGTCTCACATTGCCAAGCACTGAGGTGGAGCAGAAGACTTTGAACTAGAAATTAGTTCTCCAATGAATGACAGGGTGTGGTGAGGACACAACCATGTCCTGGAGTCAGCAGAGTTAGTGGGGGTTCTAAGAAATCAGGCAGGAAATGAGGGCCTCCAGGGGACCAGGGGCCTGAACCAGGTAGATAAGAGACCTCAGACGAATAGGTTGAAGTTGGAAATCTAATCTAAGAAAGCAGGTAAGATTTACACTTCCAATCAGGTGTCTTTGTTGCATTCCAGACTCACCAATCCAGAGGCATACTCAATATCTATACCGGATGTCTAAAGCCATCTCAGCTAAACATGTGAAAAACTGAGCTTCAGATATCGTGCACCTCCCCATCCCCCGGAGCCTGCCCCTACAAGAGCCTTCCTGGCTCACTTGGTGGCACTTTTATCCTTCCTGCCACTCAGGCCAACTCCCCTGGAGACACCTTTACTCTTCTCTTTCTCTCATTTCCTACATCTACTTTTCCACCTCTACTGCAAGCCAGCATTGTCTTTCTCTGAGAATATTGCAATTGACTCTGAGTCAGTCTCCCCACTTCCACCCTTAACCCCCTACAGTCTATTATCAATCCAGCAGTGAGAGTAGTGCTTTAAAAGCTAAATCAGCTTGCTCCTCTCCACAAACCCTCCAGTGACTTTCCATCTCATTCAGAGGAAAATCCAGAGTCTATTCTGTTCTTCTGGGCCCTACGCAATACAGCACCTACAATTGTTTTTACTCACCTCCACTCCTGTCACTCTGCTCCCCCAGCTCCAGCCAGCTAGTCTCCATTCCTATGCTAACACACCAGGCCTGCTTCCTTCCTAGGACATTTGCACGTGCTGTTTTCTCTTCCTGAAACACTCTTTCCATAGAGAGGCACCTGGCTGGCTGTAAGTCACCTTTTCAATGAGGCCTTCCGAGACCACCCAGTTAAAATTGCAACCCTTGTTCCCAATACCCCTTATCCCATTTCCTGTTGTACTTTTCTCATAACTCTTATCATCAATTCCTTGATATTAATATCACATAGTGTATGTATTATACTTATTATGTTCATAGTCTGTATTCCCATTCTGGAAGTAAACTTCATGAGGACAGGGATTTTGTCTTTGTTCACTGCAATATCTCCTGTGCAGAGCCAGATACATGGGAGATAGTTAAAACCTATTTGTTAAACAGGTGAACAAATAAATCAACAACAGTGAGCAGAGATTATTCAGTGTCTAGGGTTCACCCAAACATGGGGATTTGAATTATTATTGGGGATAACAAGACTTAGGTCAAAGAGCAAGAGACAGAACCAAAGTCATGATAAAAATTTTAAGTCCTTGACTTTAAAAAGTATGACTTTATTTTCATCCCCAGAAGTTAAGGGAGTGAGGAATCTTAAAGTGCACTCTCTGCCTCCATCTGTAAGGCTCATGAGTGACTGAAAATGCAAGTAGGAGGTAAAAGAAATAAGGCAGGAGCTAACCAAATTCCACTCTAAGAAAAATACTTAAAATTTGCAAGCATAATGGTGTGCCGGATGCTTCTGTTGAGAGAGAGGTAGTCACGTGCATAGTGCAGTTTGCTGGATAAAATGTGGTCTCAAAACATGAGTCAGAGGCCCCTAGAAAGTCTGGAATTTCTAATAATTAAGTTTCCTCCGTGCAATAGAAAAACATGATCTCATCTTGCCCTATACACAGCTATGTTTTCCAGGGTAACAAAGCTACAAATTTATTTTAAAAGGATTTTACTGGATAAAATAAAAGAAAACTAATGTTCATCCACATTTCCCTGCCTAATGCCATCATTATTGCTTGGTTATAATCCTTGAACCGTTTCCTCCATTTATGATTTGTTGTCATTACTTGAGCTTCCAAAAACACTTAAAAAGTCAAAGACAATCCAAAAACCAACCACCCTACATGATTAAGATTTTTATTACGGCCGGGCGCGGTGGCTCAAGCCTGTAATCCCAGCACTTTGGGAGGCCGAGGCGGT
>NW_016803645.1:50098-64566 GCF_001698545.2 Rhinopithecus bieti | reverse complement strand
ATCTCCTGTCTCTCTATAGTTATAATTCACTGCTTCCAGGGGGATTAGCTTCTTAAATCATATATATATATATATATATATATATGATTTAAGAAGCTAATCCCCCTGGAAGCAGTGAATTATAACTATAGAGAGACAGGAGATGGGGTGGGTAGTGATTAAGTAGGTTGTGACTAAACCATTGTAAGAAATTTTGGGGTCCTGAAATTTGAGAAAATCTAAAGGAAGTAAAAAAGAGCTAGGTTATTTCCTTCAAGGAATGAGTAAATCTTCAGGGGCTCTGAATCAAGGGAGGACCCCTAGGTCTCCACAGGGAAGTCCTAAGATAATGAGGCAAGTCAGATAGCCCAGGACTGTGAGGTTGGTGGTACAGATGGAAATTAGCACGAAGCTGGGCCCCCTCCAGGGAAAGATATCATTTTTCCAAAATTGGGTTTGGAAGTAAATGAACTGGTAATAGTGCATTCATTCATTTATTCACTCATCATACATTTACTGTGCATCCACAGGAGACTATTAATTTGGTAGTCCCTAATGAACCATTCCTCCCACTTTTATGGAGTCCTCCCATATTGATTCTGGCCTTGTCCATGGAACTAGCTTTGGCCAATAGGACATGGGAAATTATGACATAAGCATAGGGTTGATTAAGCTTGTCGTCTTGGAGTGTTCTCTCTTGGGAGTCCTGAGCTGCCAGGTAAGAAGTCTGCCTACACTGGTGGAGAGATTGCATGGAGAAGGAGAGCCACTGAGCGTACATGGACAGAACTGAGGAACCAATTCTCAAATTGACAAAGAGAATCAAGACTCCAGACCTATGGCCACAATCAACATTACTAGCTGAGGCTTCACCATGGGAGTGAAGAAGACATCTTGGACATTCCAGCCTCTGCAGACAAAAAGAGCAAAGACAACATTTGAGGAATCTTGGGAGGGTGAGAGTGACATAAGTGGTAACCAGAGGACAGACTATAGTAGGTGGTCTCCAAAGATGGCCCCCAAATTACCTCCCCTCTCTGTACATATATGCCATTCCCCCCATCAGGAGATAGAGTTTATTTTTCCTCCCCTTGAATGTAGCATAGTTCTGTGATTGCTTTAACTAATAGAAAGAAGCAGGCGTGACATTCTGGAGCTTCCAAGTCCACGTCTAAAGGAACTTGCAGCTCCTCCTTCCTTCTTCTAAGAAAGATTACTCTTGGGGCACTACCTCTCAGAACCCAGTTTCCATACTCTCAGCAGCTCAAGCTACATAAAGAAGGTACGTAGAAGAAAATTGTAGGAATAGAGCCAAAAGCCACAGCTCAGCTCCCAGCTGACAGTCATCATCAACTACCAGCCAAATACATGAGTCATCTCAGAACTTCCAGCCCAAACAGCCCCCAGATGACTGCAGCTGCAGCCAGTATCAGGCGATGTGGAAGCACTGCCCAGCTGAGCTCAGTCAACCCAGGGAATTGTGGTGGATAATGAATTGGTGTTTCTTTAAGCAACTAGATTTGGGGGTGGTTTGTTACACAGCTTTGTGTTTCCAGATTCCTGACAGATATTAATCTTTGGGACTCAGTCATGAAAATTTGAGATCCCCGAGAATTCTTGCAAATTCCTGAAATTTGTTATTTTTTAAACCACTTCCAATGTTCTTTATAATCTTTACTCATGATTATGGATAGCTTACCAATGTTTTAATAAATAAGATATATTAAATTTAGTAGTATTTTCAAGATACCTAGAAAGAATATTCTAACACTAGAAAATGCCAGCAAACATTAGTGGGTACTATTTAAATAACGTAACATTCAAATCTCCTAGCAAGCACTAACAGAATCATGTGTCTGAAACGCCAACTTAAGGGCTTGTTTTGCTTCCAAAACATGTTATTTCTTAGAGTACCACTCACAGGATTTGCATAAACTATACATAAAACCATACTCATATTTATTTCATTTTCAATAAGGATTCACCACTAGAGACAGGGCCACACTCTTATAACATGGAAACGACTCCTGCAGGGATGAATAAGATTCTGAGCAATTCTTTCCAAGCTGTCCCTTCCCAGCTTCCAGGAAGGTTGACCTTAACGTTCAATTCTGTGTATCAGTGGTTTCTGCTCTTGCTTTCTACTGGACATCAGCAGATTTCCTATAATCAGTAACAGTATTAAATGTTAATTTTCCCAACACTATTGTTTTTCTCAATTTTGTGACCGATTTTCCCTGGGGTTCGTGATTTGGAAAAACACAGACATTTCCCAAGAAATGCCAAGGAGGAGTTCCCACATGGAAACACTAGCAGTAATGAATAACAGCATCTACCATCAGCCTGAGTTTTTAGGTACTCTGCTAACAAAAGGTAACAAAACAAACACGGTTCCTACAGTCACAGACCTTACAGCCCAGCAAGTGAAACAGATACTAAACAAATGAGCAGAGATGTAACTACAATCACACATCACTTAACAGCAGGGATACATCCTAAGAAATGCATTCGGGTGGTTTCATCATTGTGCAAACATCATAGAGTATACTTGCATAAATCCAAATGGGGTAGCCTATTGCTCCTGGGCTGCAAACCTGTACAGCATGTTACCGTATGAAATACTATAAGCATCTGTAACACGATGGCATTTGTGTATCTAAGCATAGAAAAGGTACAGTAAAAATTCAATATTATAACCTCATGAGGACCACCATAGGCAGTTTGTCATTGACAGTAACATCATACAAAGCACACTACTGCATATGATTACAAACCACCGTGGGTCCTGCTGAAGCTGGGAAGCTGCCAAATGAGAGAAAAAAGAATAAGGTAGATTCCAAGAAGAGAATTTTAAAGAGAAGACCACATATTTTTGTACCATGAAAGTAGTGACTACTAAGTTTTCTAGAAGGATAACAACTTACATCCAGATGGGGTAGCCATCTGGATAAGAACTCAATTGAGAAGAGATTCGGATTTGGAAACCATTCTTAGAAGGGCCATTTTGCCATGAAGAACTTCAATATAACCACCATCCTAGGTCAACTAGAACTAGTATTTCCAGACCACTTCTATTTTCCTACAAGACGAAGGGGCTACTCAGCAAAGAACTGCGGTGACCTCCTGATTTACATGATTGCTATTTACATTCCCTCACAATTTCCATCTTTTTCTTCAGGCCCATTATTTTTTCTTTATGGATATAACGCACTGTCACAATTAATGCTACATTTCCTGTAAATGTGGAATTCTCAAGTCTCATAAGTCCTCAACAAGTATCTCTGTGGTTGCTAATAATTAGTCTAGAAAGAAAGGCAAAGTTTCTTGTTTAAGCTTCTAACAAGTATATAGCACCTTCCTTAGAGATGTCTGGCTCCTCAAGTTAGTCTCAAAGAGATGATTCATTCTCTCACTTAGATGCCTTCTTAGTTAATGACCCATCGACAGTAAAGTTGGCCTTCTATAACCCAAGCCCTGAGGACTTGAGAAGGGTCTATCATGTGAACTCTTCTAGACATTTGCTGTGGGCTTAATTATGGCTGACTATAAAGTGTGATAAGAAAACGACCTGGTTAATTTAAGAGTTCCACTGGTTTATGCTTTCTTGCTACTTACAGAAATCCACTGACACCATCAGGTAATTTCCCATAGGCAGAGGACAAATTTAATAGTGACCAGAAAAGAACTTAATGCCATAGAACAAGTTAGTCCAGCCAACTCCAATCACTCCTGTCGCTAAGCCTTGCTCTTCTATTGTAAAATGCTCCCTGACACCCATGAGCAGCCACCACTAAGGACTAATGTTGAGATCCCCAAGATGTAAGTTGAACTGACGTGAGAAGAATGAACAAAAGGAAGAGAAGGAAATGGACAAAGAGAATTCAGGTGATGGATTTTTTTTTAACAATGGCTAGGAAATCTGTGTCAATTAACATTTGCATGTTTTGAGAAGCTAGCATGGCTCTATGAAATCCTTTCAAAGATTTGGCATAGCTAATGAAGATACCTTGGGTTTATAGGATGAATGGCTTTCCGAAAACACCATGCAGTTCACAGCTGATCCTCATAACATCTCGGCATGCTAGTGGAAGGGGAAAGAGACAGGGGTTAACAACACAGGAGCTGGCCCAAGGACCAGAGGGTGGCATCAGAGGCTTGGTCTCCAGCTCCCATTTCAGGATCTTCACTGCCAAATGTGATCCTCCCAGCACACAACTCCAAAAAAGTGGTTCAGAGTCATGAATTCATTCTCCTCTTCACTTAATTCCAGATAATCACATGCACTTGAGGCTTGGGAAGCCCCTTTACCTGCCTCTCTTGACCCTGCCTTGGAACATTAACCATGATCAAAGGCTAATCTGAGAGTGAACATGGGGGATACTGTAGGGGAGTCAGTTTATATGGAATTTAACCAGGTGAATTTCAATCTCAATTAGACATCTTGAAACAACGTAAAATTTTATGTGGGTTATTTGAT
The DNA here is from genome assembly GCF_001698545.2 of Rhinopithecus bieti. Classification (NCBI taxonomy): domain Eukaryota; kingdom Metazoa; phylum Chordata; class Mammalia; order Primates; family Cercopithecidae; genus Rhinopithecus; species Rhinopithecus bieti. The sequence continues at coordinate 60,110 of NW_016803645.1, read as the reverse complement.
CCTCACACCTCATAAATGGAATGAATTATGATCTACCCAGCTCCTCCTGGTACAAGACTGGTGATTGTGGGCAAAGGAGTTTCCAGTATATTTGGCATAAATGTCCCTCAGGGAAAGCCTGGTGGAGCCTAGTTTCAAACACAGGTGGGCAAGCAGGGGTGGAGGGGTGGGGTGGATGGGTCCACATATCTCCTATTGGTCAGAAGGGAAAAGGCACACCCAAGCCTCTTCTCACCTCATCTGTCCCTTGGGACATCACAGGCTAACAGAAGTTATGTGCAAATGCATAAACAGGAAGTGTTAGCCATGCTTTGTGATTCCTTCTTGCAATCCCACATTACCATTAAACGGCCCGTCTTCCCTCAACTTACCCTTCTCTTTCCCACACTTCTTACAGGTAGATTCTTCAGCTCAACGAAGACTTTCTACGGCTGTTCCTCCACTCCGATGCCCCAGGTCAAGCAATATCACAAACATTTCTCCTCCCAGGACAACTACATAATTCACGGACCCATTGCAAAATAAAAACGTGAGGACCCTTATTCAAAAGTTATAAGTATTCAAGATGATAACAGCAGAGCAGTAAACCAAGCTTGGGTCCTTCTGAGTACAGGGCCTGCATGAGTGCCTAAGTTCCATGCCCATGACGCCCACCCTGCTGCCTCCTACTTGGCCATTAGACAAAAGAGTGTTCCCCTCTAGCAAGCTTTGTCAATCCCCAGTCAACCCGAGTCCATGGGTTGAGTTGATCTTTGTATTTAAATATTTTCTTGTCAATAAAACTGTAAAATCATCTTTAAAAATAACTGTGCCCTTTTATTTTTATCCCTCAATAGGATCTAGTGCCATGCTTTGTACAGAGTAGGTATTGATGAAATGATTGTTCTCAGTAAAACTTCAGAACAATCATGAATCACACTCTGGTCAACTCAAGGGGCAACACCACTCCTATTTAGCAAATGATATCAGACAACATAGGGTCTTCAGGGAAGCACTAGGAAAGGCTAAGGCCATGGGAGGAGGGCATGGTGCAAGATTCCTTTGCGCCTGGACTCCACTTATTAGTGATTGCAGAAAGGACAGTCCCTGCCAGGAAGACAGACATTGAATCTCATTTGAACCTGGATTCCCAGGCTGTGGCAGTAAGAAACAGGGATTGGGTTAGTTAAATGGACAGTGTGGCTCCTCAGGGGCTGGCTGCAATGCTGAGGGGTGGGGGGTCATGTCCACAAAGCATTTCACTTTTAAAGTCCACGCTCTTTCTTGTTGTCACTTTCCCATTGAACTCCATGGCCGGGTCTCATCAGGGTGTATGTTTGCATGCTGATGTCAGTCATCTCTGTTTCGGGTCCTTCACCCACTGCAGCTCACAGAGTGGAGGCGGTTCTTGCTCCCTGCTCTTTTGATGTTGGTTATTTTTTGATGTTTTTCTCTGATGCTTTGATACCTATCAAGGTCTTAAATCTGTAGTGAGCAGGGGGTTATCCAAGAATCAAAGTACAGAGTTGGTGCAGCTGGAAGAATATGGATGGGAGGGGATGTGATTTATTTCAGAGATTTGCCACCATCCATAGTTGCAGAAAAACAATGATGTTCTTGCATCGGACAGCAACTCTTCATAGTAAGATCACCAAATGCTTTGCAAATATTGATTCATTCATCCTCCATCATGAGTGTGAGTTCTGTTTTAACTGTGGATGTCTCTGTTAGGCCTTCAGGGAAACAATTACAGGGACACCTCATTCTTCTGAAGGTCACCTCTCTGCCATCCTCCACCATCCAATATATAAATTAGAACCAGAATGGCCAACAGAGATGCACCAAAGCCCTTATACTTTGTTCCTAGAGGAAGCCCTCCCTTGGAACCTGATAATTCTTATTTTAAATGCTATTCTGACAAGTTTGGTTATCTAGTTACACAACCAACAAAAGATGAAGGGCCATAAAGGCAGGAAGAAAGGGAAGGGTGCAGGCAGGCAGAGTGACAGCAGAGATGCATAACAAATTAGAGTCTTGGGGGCAGAGGACAGTTTCTGACCTCATGTCCCAGAATCCCATGCATGGCCACCCCTCCAGATGCCGTAATGCCTTCTGCATTCACATCCACCTACCTTTGCAAATGCTGAGCTCAGGACCTGGGATGTCCTTTCCCGGATCTCTAGTCATCAACCACCTATTCATTCATCCTTTAAGATTCAACCCATATGGCCCCTCCATAGAAGACTCTCCCATTACATATCTGTCCCACCTGCAACACTGAATTAAATGTAGATTTTATATATATATACTTTAAGTTCTAGGGTACATGTGCACAACATGCAGGTTTGTTACATATGTATACATGTGCCATGTTGGTGTACTGCATTACAAGTTAATGACATTAACTTGTCATTAACATTAGGTATTTCTCCCAATGCTATCTGTGTCTACCCCCTCTGACCCAACCAGCAGCACCTAAGGGCAGAAATCATTTTGAGTACAGATTTGTAACCACACTGCCTCAAACACAGAAAGTGCTCAAGAAATATTTACTCAAAGAAAGAAGGAAATACCTACAGCAAGTAGCTTAAAAGGTGTGGCAACCAGAGTCCCTGAAGTTATCACTCTGAAATACGCCCCTGGATTGAATGACAACCACAATGATTGCCACAGATTATTTTTAAAAGGTTAAGATATGTTCCTATCCTTTGTTTGAAAAGGCAAGTACAAATGTAACATATTTTTAGAAAGATTTTGATATTAGCTATAGAAAATCATTTATTTGAAACATATTATCTGAATATTTAATAGATGAGGAGCTACAATCAACGTTATTTTGTGTGTGTGCACATCAACATCATTTTTACTAAAAAGATCAAATTTAATCCTAAGTAGTTATAATTACATCTAAATCATTCATTCCGCCATTTAAGCAAGTAGAAAAAAATTCAACTAAAATAATTTTGAATATAAAAATTCTGTCAATACCCTTTAAAAAGAGTACATGAAATGCAAAGTTGATGTAGCTATTCTTTTCTTTTTATTTAACTGTGATTTTAAGTTCAGGGCACAGGTACAAGCTCGTTATATAGGTAAACCCATGTCATGGGAGTTTGTTTTACAGATTATTTCATCACCTGGGTATTAAGCCTCGTATTCATTAGTTATTCTTCCTGAGCATCTCCCTCCTCCCACTCTCCACGCTCCGATAGGTCATAGTGTGTGTTGTTCCCCTCTATGTGTCCATCTGTTCTCATGATTTAGCTCCCACTTATAAATAAGAACATGTGGTATCTTGTTTTCTGTTCTTGCATTAGTTTGCTAAGGATAATGGCCTCCAGCTCCATCCAGGTTCCTGCAAAGGACATGATCTCATTCTTCATATGGCTGCATAGTATTCCATGCTGTATATGGACCACATCTTCTTTATCCCATCTGCCACTGATGGGCATTTAGGTTGATTTCCGGTCTTTGCTATTATGAGTAGTGCTGCAGTGAACATACACGTACATATGTCTTTATAATAGAGCGATTGCTATTCCTTTGGGTATACATCCAGTAATGGGATTGCTGGGTTGAGTGGTATTTCCATTTTCAGGTCTTTGAGGAATCACCACATTGTCTTCCGTAATGTATCAACATTATTTAGTCAATGCATGAACTAGAAGGAATTGGTATTTCTAAGACACAAACTCTGAACCATAACTTCAAGCTTTGCTCCTCTTGTTGACCTAGCAAGCATCTTGTCACCTTCCCAGAGGTAGGCCAAAGAAGCAGCTCTGGTTTAAAGTAATAGCAATGGGATGGGCCTCAGTAAAAATGTGCACATCGAAACAAGAGGCACCTGCAAACAAAAGGAAGATTTCTGCTCCTAGGGTGAAGAGATTTCATTTCTTTCTTTCTTTTAGCACAATTTTGTTTACTGTTCAGCCATATGAAAGTATCTGGTGTTGTTGAAATATTAATAACTATACTACTTGTCCAAACAAATAAACTCTTTATGTTCCGCTTTTGGAAAGGTGATGGAGGTGAGGTGGGGATGGGGCAGGGAGCACACGGATGCATCTACCACTTCATTGCCTGACATTTAAACACAGGTTGACACATTTAAATCCAACCCTAACCACACCAGGAAATGACAGCACGTTATAAAATAATAAATGTGATATCATTAGGGGAGGTGACAAAACCCATTGTTTTCTGGGCCTCTTCCATGTATTTGGCGGCACTGTCCCAGATGTTTGAGATAATTTTAATTCAGCTGTAAGCCTATCTGTTAAAAGAAACACAAATATCACACCTGATACCCATTCAAGTTAAATAGCCTATGATTATAACAGTAGAACAGGATCACCTTTGTGTTGACCACACTATTTAAACTCAGTTACCTCCAGTTGCCTCCACCCCCACCTCTTGACTGATTGCTGTGGTCACGACGCAGGTGGGACAAATGGAGCGGCCAAGAGATGACCCAACAAAGCCACACAGGGTCAAGGAACCTGCACATCTCGTGGCCTCCCCATCACCCGTTTCCCATCCTTAACGACTTTCAAGGTAAAACACCCTTCTTTTCAAAGTCAAAGCAGTGGGCAGCTTCATGGCAGCTCTGCAAAGCACACTCCAGTTCTGAAAACCTGCCCACTGCCACCACGTTAAAAGGAAGAGCTGCTTTAATCTCCAGCTGATTGTCAGGCCTAAAGAAAGTCATGCCAGGCAGTAGCCAAGCCAACCCAGGCTGGCTGCATTAACAAAGACAAGAGCACCTGGACACCCATGGTACAGCAAACAGCCGAGACGGTGAGAAGAGGAAGAGGGACCAGAGCATCTTAACAGGGTCAGAATGACCCTCCATAGATGCCTTGTGGAGACTCCCAAGTATCACCCCAAAGTGATCCAAGAAGGGCTTCATGCTTAGGTGCCAGGGACAACTGTTACTGGCGGTGCTGGGCAAGTAACTACTTTTCAGTGTCCTACTGAGAATGCCATTCCCAAGCCCTCTAAACATTAGCAAAATGACATTTTTGTTAAGAATAAAAAAATACAATGATCAAAACTTTTCCATTCTCATTGTATCACCAGGAAATGAGGAAGATAAGAGGAATGGAGAAAAGTCATCCACAATTCCTGCCTTTATATCATAGCCTCTGAAACAAAACCCAAAGAGAATATTCTATCAGGTAGTCTATCAAGTGGCTCCAGGTGGTGAGTGATGTACAACTGTCCCTGAGACAATGGGGTGGAATAGGTAGGCTTGATTTCTAGATGTGTGGCAGTCTCTTTTTCTAGGAAGGAACTGATGCTTTAGAATTGTAGGGGCTTTCTTTTTGTTTGTCAGACTTGATAGGAAACTGAGAGTTCATCTGGTCCAAATGTACACTGTGCAGATCAGCTGGGAGGCTGCTCTGAGGCCAACCCTCCAGCCTTCACCTCTTCCCCAGGTTCCCTTGCCAACAGCCTCATGGCTGGTAGAGCCCATGAGAAGCACCAGCGGACCCTGAAAAACAGGGGAAAGGAAAGGCCAGGACATTGCTCCTCAGGTTTCAATGTCAGTAGGAGGTCCCTGCCAAAGGCTGTATCTCCTCTGAGGCTCCAGGCCCAGAAAAGACACCTCTCCATGGCCCTTGGTCCTTCTGGATAAACCCCCATGGGGTTTTAGCACTAGCCAAAAGACCACCTTCTGGCTAGACTCAACGACCACCTTTCCCTTTGTTCCTCCAGCCCTACGGATGTAGACACATCTTGTTCATTCTCATCTCCAGATGGCCTCCTTGCCCAGTGTCACCAATCCCCAATCTCCTTAGTCTAGCCTACATAGAGTGGATTCTGGCACCCTGGACCAGTGCTGACTGATGTACTTAATGGATGAATCTTCTCTACAATGTCTCTCAGGAAGTTTTCTAAGCTTTGCTTAAATGCTTCCAAAGACTTGGAACTTATTACCTCAAAGCATCCTTGTCCAAATAGATTAGCTGGAAAATCTTCCTTCTGTTCCGCCTGCTTCCCACTTACCTTTAACGCTGAGCTTCACAGAATTGGTCCAAGCTCCCTCTCAGCACCAGAACCCACAGCTGCTTCCTCATGCAAAGGTAAAGTTGGGATTGAGTTTGTGGTCTGATCTGAAGGGCAGTTAGAAGGTCCTTCCTGAAATCTCACCATTTATGATTCATCTCATGAGGCTAAAACACTGACACCTCAAAGTATGCACGTTATAAAAATACGGCGTTAGTGGGAAATGCACAAAGCTGCTGTCATGGACTGAAAGCTTTGTAGGAATTTATTCTATGTCTTTCCTCATAGCGATTGGCTGACAATGGGGCTCTTTGGAAAGGGATCTTGATGAAATGAGGGCTGGGGAGGAATGCCTTTGGAGCATCCAGCAGTCCTGGGGGTAGAGACAGCCTGCTAAAGTGGCCCACAGCTGGGGCTGTGAGCTGCCAAAGAGGAGAAAAGTCTCTGAGCAGTGAGACACACATCACAGAACACAGAGGGGAGAGTTCCTGCAAACAGCGACCATGGGGCAGCTTTGCTGGGACGATCCTGCACACCTTTTCTCAGCCTATCTTTTCCAAGGTCCCCTCCTGCCCCTTCTTGCACTCCAGTGGACAGAAGCTGCAGCCAGGCTTACCTTCACTCCAACAAATAAATTCGTATGTGCCGTTCCTGCAAGTTTAGCATATTTCACTGGTAAGGACTGCAGGAAGTAAAAAATACAGCTCAAGAGGAGATTTTATCCAGCTGCCCTCTTCCCAGAAAGTAAACAGATAATAAAATAAATCTAATCAGCATTCCTTTTCACTTAGCTGAAATTAAATTTCACTCATCATGGGTAAGTAGCTAATTACATGTTTAGTGTAAAGAAAATTCCGAGGACATTACCTTATTTACTTTCTTCTTGTGTCAATAGATGAGGGACATTGGCATTCAGATGGAGGTGGCAACAGCTGGCGGCTGATGTCAATGTACCTTTTATGGCCTGAATTCAGAGCTACACAAAGCAAACAGGGGAGACGCTGGAATTAAATTGTCTTCGACCCCAAATCTAGGCAATCGCCCATTGATTTATAGCAACTGCAAGTTCTGATGAAATTGCTTCTAAAATGGATTGATCCCTGGAGTCTAAGGGCTTTTTTTAAGCCAAAATTTCTTGAGTGCTTATCATGAACCAGGTATTTCTTATAGATTTTTATCACAACCCAGGAGGTAAGTCATATTTTTATACCCATTTCACAGTGGTAGAAACCTAAGCTTAAAGGCTAAACAACACCTCCAAGGTCAATCAGCTGGTAAGTGAGACACCCAAATCTATCTGACATCAAAGACAATATTTTCATGGTGTGGTTACCTCTGTGGCAAAGGGGCTTCTTTCGGGGCCATGCTACAGCTGCCACGTGTTCACACAATGTGAGCCCAAGAGTTCTGAGGCTCTAGATCAGGAATGAAAGATACAAAAGAAAACTCAAAATGTTGTGCTTAATCACAGAATCAGTCATCTCTCACCTGCTCAAACATCATCTTCTGTCCTGTCTCAAGAAAACATCTGGCTCCAAAGCCACCTTTAGGGTGACAGACCTCATATATGGCCACTTGCTTCTTTGGCGCGATGTCACTCCCCTAGCACTCAGGAAGTCGCTCTTGTATGCTGTACACTGGCAGAGAACGCACTCTCTCTCTGCAAAGTGTTTAGGGAATTCAGCAGACTGTACAATCTGTAGTGTTGTTAATGAGAGCTGTGTGTTTAATTCCCCATGCTCTGAGCAGGACCCAGGGGTATTCTTTTTTAACTCGGGAAACACACAAATGCAAATAATTCCATACCAATAGAACTGCCCTGAATTAGTAAGGCTTAAATGAGTCTGTGCACAATTATTCCAGCTCTTCATCATTACTGATCGAAGCTTATGTGTATGTCATTACATTTTTCTTTTAACACACTCCAAACAAATGTCTCCGGTCTCTGGAAAAGAAACTTTTGCAGTCTTTTTTTTTCCTCCAGTTCCAGATATCCTAGGTCATTGTCAACATCCTACCAGCTTTTTCATTCAATCTATTTTTTTCTATAGCTATTTTGAATCTTATCTAGAGATACAGTTAAATAAAATCTGTTTGAACCTAAAGACCTGAAATTTGTCACACGCAGCCTCTAGACAATAAATAAAAAGAAACAAGGCCAATCACCCTGTCTAGGTGATGGCTACAACTACCAGAGAAAAGCATTTTCCCTCCATGATGAAAAGTCCATTGCAGCAATGATTGTTCAGCAATGAATGTTCCCATCAAAACATGCCCCCAAAGAGTTTCTCCCAGGTTGAGCATAGAGAACAGAGGCTATAATACTTTTATTTATAGTGACCTGGGAGATAGATTGCTCATTTAAAGGATATTTAAGACCATAACAAAAGTCATCAACTTTTGATGGTGCCCAACCCTCCCTGGGGAACAAATTCTTCCAGGTTACGTTTCCAGAGTCCAACCAGAGACACGGGAATAAAAAGGTGTTCCCATACCACCTGAATGCAGATTGCCAGACCACAGCTAGATCCTATTGAAAATCATACACTTAGGAAGGACTTACCCCAAGGGGAGAAGTTGGGCAGTATGGGATATTGTTTTGGGTACCTATCCAAACTAAAATTGCAATTTTAGAGAATCCACCAAAATATATTTCACATCATGTTACCTGAGACCTGGTGGAGAAATACTGTGGGAGGAGGGAGGCAATCCACAAATTTCAGCTTTACTGTGAATTTTTAGTCTCACACTGCAAGGACTCCTTCCTTGTCCCTACTGACACCTGTTCTTGCCTGTAAATTAGGATGTAAAATTTACCACCCCTTCCCAAAAGACTGAAGGTAACCTTAGAGTTCCTTTCATTTGTGTCAGTCAGTTATGATTTAATACTGAGTGAAAACATAGGCCATCTATCTTCCACTTCCACTGTCTCTCTGACTCAGTGGCCACCTTTTTATCCACTCCACTCTGCCCACTCTATTTTCATTTGGGGTGAATCACTTCTTCCTCACAACCAGTTTCTCCGTTTTCTTCCCTTCCCTCAACGTCTTGGATTTTCCCTTTTGAACAAAGAAAGTAAATTGGCTTATTGCTTATTATTTCTTAGTACTCTGTGCCTGTTTATAAACTTCCATTGTTTAGTATTTGGAAATGTTACAAGATAATTTTGTAAGAAATGTTATAAGATGTGGGAGATCCAGGTTTTTATTTCTTATATTGCTCCTAATTTGAAATATGTGCCAGAGTGGTCTAGTATTGACCATAAATGAACACCTCAACACAAGAATTTTATGTTCCCAGACCCTAGGAACTGATTATGGGTTGACAAATCTAATTACAGTGATTTTTTCCCATAACAATAAATGTGTTCCTAAAATTCTTCATGTTATGGAATTTCACATAATTAAAAAATATATATGGCAGATGCCATCAGTGCCTCAAACATTTTCCCTCACCTTCTTCACTTGATTGTAGGTGAACCAGACTGACCACAACCTGTCCCTGTAGATAGGGTCTCTCTGGCCTCTGAAGCCCTTTGCCTGTCCATGTAGAAGATTAGAAGTGCTAGGAAATTCATGTCTCCCAGGACCAGCTCTATCCAAGGCCTCACAGGAGTTAGAGGGAAAATACCCCAGTTCCCTTGGCCCTGAAGCACTGGCTCCTTGACATTCCCTGGAGAGGTTACACTCTAGTCGCCCACACTTGTGACTGTCCTAACATACTCTCTGTTCATTGCCTTCTTCTCTGGGTGTCATTTCCCCACTCCTCTTCTAATATTTCCTTCATCTCTCAGTTAAACTACTTACACTCTAATTTTTGTCTCAGGGTCTTCTCCTGGAGATCCCAAATTAAGACATAGGGCCACTCAGAACCTTTCTGTTTTTTAAGTGGTGAGAGAGAGAGAGAGAGAGAGAGAGAGAGAGAGAGAGAGAAAGAAAGAAAAAGAAAAAAAGAAAGAGAGAAAGAAAAAAAGGAAAGAAAGAAAGGAAAGAAAGAGAGAGAAAGAAAGAGAAAAGAAAGAAAG
>NW_016803645.1:18550-49875 GCF_001698545.2 Rhinopithecus bieti | reverse complement strand
GGGGAGAGAGAGAGAGAGAGAGAGAAAGAAAGAAAAAGAAAAAAAGAAAGAGAGAAAGAAAAAAAGGAAAGAAAGAAAGGAAAGAAAGAGAGAGAAAGAAAGAGAAAAGAAAGAAAGAAAAAGAAAGAAAGAAAGAGAAAGAAAGAAAGAAAGAAAGAAAGAAAGAAAGAAAGAAAGAAAGAAAGAAAGAAAGAAAGAAAGAAAGAAAGAAAGAAAAGAGAGCGAGAAAGAAGAAAGAAAGAGACAGGGAAGGAGGGAGAGAAGGGAGGAGGGGAGGGAGGTGAGGACGGAGGAGGGGAGGGAGGTGAGGAGGGGAAGGAGGTGAGAAGGGAGAAGGGGAGGGACGTGAGAAGGGAGGCAAGGAGGGAGGGAGGGAAAGAGAAGATGAAGCAACAATACCACTATTAAAATGCTACCAAATGTGCTTATTTAAATGCTTTAAACATGTTACATTCTTAATTTTTTGTAAAAAATGTATCTTTTGATGAACTACCTTGACAAATAGCATGAATATTCCTTAGTAAGTAGGTGTATGAAATGCTGTGGCTCTTGAATTATGAAGATGAGGTAGAAGCAAGGACATCCTAGTTTTCAGCACAGAACATTGCAATACCAGAGTCTGATAGCTATAGCTCACTGTCCTCTATTTCTGTCTTCTACATTGACTTAAAATAGGAATCCAGCTTTGTTTTTTGCCAGTTTCCTTTTTTCATGACACAAAGTGATAGCCTGTTATATTTGGCATGAAGTCATCATCTTCAATTCACTGCAGGTGCTTTTAAATCCCACTGAAATAGAAGATAACTGCTATACAAGTTAGTTCAAGAATGAGAATTTAATACAGGGGATTGGTTAAATAGGTAATGGATGGCTCAGAAGGCAAGGGGAAATACTGAGGCAACTTCAGGAAGTATCTGTCACTCATGGGCTAGGGGAGAAGAAAAGGAATGCAGCAGGACCCAGAAGGAAGAGCATCACATAGCTGGGCCAGACCTATGGGAAGAGCGTCACATAGCTGGGCCAGACCTATGGGAGAGGTAGTGTGGTCAACCATTCTGGCCCTGGGACATGGGCTTTCGGTGTTCAAACCAGGAGGCTCCTAGGAAAACCTGGATAGTGGCCATCCTAGAGAAGGAGTAAAGCTTGGCTGGCGGTGATGCCTCAGGCACTTGCAGGAGGGACCCCACAGAGCTGGAACACAGATCTCTGATCAAGGGGAACCCACCAGCTGCTACTGGTACCTCTGAGACATTCCAGGAATGCAGGAAAAGACTGGAAACAAACCAACTGCTACTTCTTTGGGCTTCCAGTCTCCCTCTAGCACCTCCATTGACTAAGCCCAACAAGGAGCAGCTGACAGAGGGCCAAGCAGACATGTGACTTGCTTCACAAAGCAAGGTATGATGGGTGGCCTGGAAATGGGAGCAATAAATTAATAACCAACACAGTCACTGGGGCATCTTCAACTCTGCTTTCTCTCTCTCTCTCTCTCTCTCTCTCCCTCTTTCTCCCCACTGTTTCGGATGAAGACTCCTTTAGACCTACTACCTATTCTCTCATTCTTAGATGCTTTAAAACGTTTTGTTATTTTCAGTTTCCCTCAATATTTAAGACCTTTCCTTTCAACTCACTACTTGCATTTTTTTTTTTTTTTTTTTTTTTTTTTTGAGACGGAGTCTCGCTCTGTCCCCCAGGCTGGAGTTCAGTGGCAAGTTCCACCTCCCAGGTTCACGCCATTCTCCTGCCTCACCCTCCCGAGTAGCTGGGACTACAGGAGGCCACCACCGTGCCTGGCTAATTTTTTGTATTTTTAGTAGAGACAGGGTTTCACTGTGTTAGCCAGGATGGTCTCCATCTCCTGATCTGGTGATCCACCCACCTGGGCCTCCCAAAGTGCTGGGATTACAGGCATGAGCCACAGCGCCTGGCCACTACTTGCATTTTTATAAGCAGGACTCTTATTCACATTTCAAATGCTGTATTAAATTATTTTTGCAACAAAAGTATGCAAACTCGGAGGGACAGCATGATACACACTCACCGGAAAATGTACAAGGGTAAACTGGGGCACACAAGAGAAGACGAGGTATGTGTGGTGAGTACTAAGCTCCTCTGTGGGTTATTTAAACCACCTGGGTGGCATTTTCCACCTTCACCTGCTGTTTCTTGGTAGTGCAAAACTTAGTTACCTGGTGAAAAAAAAATCTCATTTGAGCGAGCACGGTTTTGCATTTTGGTAATTTTATTCTTCTGTGTATCTAACACCAAAGAACAAACTCATGCATAGAGACAGGTATTTTTAACAGAAGAGGTGGTATAAGAACTAGGGCTATCTCCCAGACATGAAGTTGAAAATGACGGGAATTCTGGCCTCATCCCACTTGGAAGTTTCTCAATGTGTCTCTGCTGGAAATAGCTTTATATTTTCTCTTCTCTCTCCCATGTACCTAAAGGAGTGGTAAGTCAAAATGTTCCCCAGGATTTACTTGATAATGCAGAATGTTTATGCATCTTAATGTACTAATTCTGTATGGATACATAGGACTCACATATTGTGACCACTGTATCTTTATTTTCCAGGAATTCTCAGAATATTTCAATCACAAATACAGCCAAGCCAGGATAGCAGGAACAACCATGGTACTCTTGACCTGAGCAATATTGCGAGGTCACCTGATCTCCACTCCTACCGGCCTATGTCTCCACAGCCTGGAGTAAAACACCTGTCATTCACCTACTTCCCAGGGCTTTTAGGAGGGGTCTAATAATCAGACTGAAAACTAGGATCCTTGATTTGTTTTTTCAGACTACTTTAAAAGCACAATGCATTGCAATAAAACCTTTAACAACTTTCATCTTCAAAGAAACACCAAATTATGTTATAATTTATCTGAAACTTTAGATTAGTTCTGAATTGTTTCATGTTTTCAGCATCTTGCTTGGCTCACATAATTCTCAATTCCTGTGAGGGTCTGGGATGTAAGCTCGGCATTACAAAATAGGTCACTGGCACACTCGAGCCTATTCCTGCAGCCTGAAAACATTTTTAGTTTAAATGTAAGCAACCATAAACCTTGATTATGAAAGTCAAATTTTCAGGGGTTTCTGCTGCTTGTTGGAGAAATCTTCAGGGTGCTGATGCCCAGGGCACTCCTGTATGTCACAGAGGGCTGGCCATACCAAGACCGTCCTTAGGTGTAGGCATAAAATGTCATTATCACTATTTACATTTAACTTTTTAGTTAATGGTTTATTCACTGGATGGCCACACACTTAGCAATGGCAACAAATATATCCCTGACTTGGAAATGACAAAAAAAAAAAAAAAAAGATGAAAAACTTTAAATAAATTTCTTTCAGATCATCCTTCCATCATATTTTAATCCTTCCATCATCATTTTCTGCTTCTTCACAAGAGGTTTTCCTCTGGTTTTATACTCCTCAACATTTACCCACGGCAGCCAAAGACCCACCTGGGCCTTAAGACTTTAAAGTCTAGGCCACAAGGAAGGTAAAAGCCAAGTCCAAGACATGGAAACAATCCTCTCACCACAAGTCAAGCAGAGAATAGGGATCATCACACCCAGCAGAGCAACCACTTGCATCTGGCACTGGATCAAGGGCAAATTGTTGAAGCCAACCAACCCTTAGTCCTTTTAGGACTAGAAGTTCCTTCCCAGACCAAATATTTCAGATAGGCTCCACTTCTAGTTCTTTGAAAGGTAGCAAGAAGTTGCAACCACCCTTAGCAATACCCAGCGGCCTAGAATCCTGGGAACAGGCTCAAACACCATTCGGGTAGAAAATTCACAGAAGCAGCATCTAATTGGGATGCTGAGAATGAAGTCTATTGCTCCTCCTCACTCTACGCTCCTTGCCGTTCTGTTCTCCAAAGGTGATGTGAGCAATCTGCAGGTGAAGGCAACCTGCCCTCCTTGCCTGTGGCCAAGGTGACACTCCCCCTTCTCCACAAGAACCCTTGGTTCTAGCCTATTGTCCACACTAACTGTCAATCATTCCTCATTCCCCATAAGAACCCTCGGTTTTAGCTCACCTTCCATACTATCAATCACTCCCCATTCCCCACATAAACCCTTGGTTCTAGTTTACCCCCCATACTAACTGTCAATCATTTCTCCCAGTGAGAACCCTTGGATCTAGCTCACCTTCCATACTATCAATCACACCCCATTCTCCCATACAAACCCTTGGTTCTAGTTTACCCCCCATACTGTCAATCATTTCTCACTCCCATGAGAACCCTTGGTTCTAGCTCAGCCTTCGTATTATCAATCACTCCCCATTCCCCACATAAACCCTTGGTTCTAGCCTACATTCCACACCACACCACATCAGTCATTCCCCACTCCCCATACCAACTGCTGGTCATATCCTATTTTTTATATCAACCACTGGTCATCCTATACTCTTCAATCAAGCCAACCTCTGAGACTCCAACTGATTCATTTAAGAAGAATCAAGTTCTGAGTTTCTTTGTTGATTCAATTGTTTTAACTTATTTCAACTAAGTCCAATAAATATAACCTTCTTGAGGACAAGGACTCTGTTTATCTCAATGCCGTATTCCCATTGCTTGTCTAGCAAAATACTTCTCACATAGCAGACTCAGTAGTATTTGTTGAATCAATGTCAAATGCAAGAAGGAAAGCATGTGCTACAAGACATAATTCCAAATGTGATGTGAACCACTGACATAAAATTCAACCAAGTTAAAATTCTTTTCAATATTAAAATGCATCTTGTTTTAAACATACATGAAAATTTAAGTCTTCTATTTTATTTGAATTTTTTCTGAAAATTACCAGTTCTACTGCTATCTCTCTTATATGTCAAATTGTAATCCTAGTTCCACTTTATATATATATATATCACCCATTATATCACAAAGTAATACCTGATGACGCATAAAATCAAATAAGATATGCATCTGTTTTCCTTGGACGACCTTTGTTGAGGAAGGCACAAACATATCACTCAGAAAGGTTTTCTTTGTCTCAGTGTTAACTCCATGCAGGCAGAGACCTACTTTTTTTTGAGACAGAGTCTCGCTCTGTCACCCAGACTGGAGTGCAGTGGCTCCATGTCGGCTCACAGCAACTTCTGTCTCCCGGGTTCAAGTGACTCTCCTGCTTCAGCCTCCTTTAAATTTTCTACTTGTTATTTTTGCTTATGGCAGATTACTGCCCAGCTAATGTTTGTATTTTTAACAGAGACGGGGTTTCACCATCTTGGCCAGGCTGGTCTTGAACTCCTGACCTTGTGATCCACCTGCCTCAGCCTCTCAAAGTGCTGGGATTACAGGTGTGAGTCACCACACCTGGTTTACCTTTTTTTTTTTAACTAGTAGCACCAGCACCTAACACATTGCCTAGCATATAGTAGTAGGTTTTTAATAAACATAAAATAAATGTATGAGTTAAATGAAAATTGTCCAGTCATTTGCTTCTGCCCTTCCTCATTGCGAAAGACCTGAATCTTTTATTATTCACATTAAATCCCATTCTCCCCAAGAAGCTGCCCACTCAAAAGCAATCTTTCTTTTCTCTATTTTCTTGCAACACGTGGTTTGTACCTGTCAATTGGATTATAAATGCCTAGAAAACAAGGGCATCTCCATTTTAAAATTTTTATTTCCTTCACAGTAATAAGCACAGTGCTTTGAATGTAGAAGAGGCTTGATAATAGTAACAATAACTAAATTTACAAGGCCCATTTTTTTTTTTTTTTTTTTTTTTGAGACGGATTCTCGCTCTGTCGCCCAGACTGGAGTGCAGTGGCCGGATCCCAGCTCACTGCAAGCTCCGCTTCCTGGGTTTACGCCATTCTCCTGCCTCAGCCTCCCGAGTAGCTGGGACTACAGGCGCCCGCCACCTCGCCCGGCTAGTTTTTTTGTATTTTTTAGTAGAGACGGGGTTTCACCGTGTTAGCCAGGATGGTCTCTATCTCCTGACCTCGTGATCCGCCCGTCTCGGCCTCCCAAAGTGCTGGGATTACAGGCTTGAGCCACCATGCCCGGCCTACAAGGCCCATTTTAAGCGATGGGTCTTGCAATACTTCAGTAGCTTTACCTAAGGTGAATTCATTTATTTAATCCTCACAACAACCGTATGAGGTAGTTGCTATCAAGATCCTGTCTTACAGATGAGGAAACAACATCAGCCAATAAATGGCCAAGATTCAAATTCACACATTCTGACTGCAAGTTCAACCCCCTTAACCCAGAGAAAACAAAGAGTTACGTCTGCAAAGCCGGCTAGACAGTCATTGGCCAGGCAGAGCTTGTAGGTTAAGAAATCCTCATGGCCACGGGCCATGATAAGAGCACACAAAGAGATGGAGCAGTAATGAGATACAATGCCTGTAACTTACGCGTCTTTGCCTGTAACTTACATGTCTCTGATAATAAGCAAAGGCAGTAACAGATGACTTTTGAGGAAAATATTTTACAAGATTATTTCCATTAAACATATCCTGTCCTCTTACCTTTCCAACTTGAGGTACACATTGACACACAATGGAATTGTTCTTACATTCATAATGACACCGTACCTGTTAGACTTTTCAATATTCAGTTATGTTAACTCAATATAAAGTGTCTCTAAGAATTCGACAAATAAGTAAATAGGAAATGCTTTGGGATACATTCTTTTTACAGACTTTGGAATTAATTATGCATTTTGCTCTTGTCAAACACACTTTGCCATCTTCAAATACAGGAAAATTGAATAGGTCATAAATTTGTGCTGAAGCCTGAACCATAAGCTAATTGCTTCAACTGAAATACTCTCGTGTCTCTCACGTCCTCAAATTGCACTAAAATACAAGTGTACTTCTTCTAAATCCTTTCATTTCAAGTATTACAGAGACACACGATGATGGAATTTACTTACACTTCACAGAGATCTTAGAATATTCTGTGTAAGCAATGTATACCATTTTCAATCACAAATAGAACCTTAGCAAGCACATGTTTAATGTTCACATTTTCATTTCTTTTTGACAGATCCCAAATACTGATCTCATGTGGTGATTTATAATGGGATAATCATAACTGCTGCATAGGTTTGTTTTGAGGTTTTAAGAAGATTCTCTATAGGAAGTATTTCATGTGCAGTCAAATGCTCTACCACTGACCTATACTCCCAGGAAGTATTTCATGTGAATTTAAGGCATGCATGCTACAAAGCCAACAGGTGGGGCAGGGCCAGGGAACCAGTGAGTGAGTTTAGCCTGCCCACCTCTCCCATGTAGGTGTCATTCTGAGATTTCAAGATGCAAGAGTTTCTGTATGTGACCCTCTCAAAAGAAAAGAGTCTATTTTTGTTAGACTCTTACATTGTGCAATATTTTGGGGAGGCAATTTTTGATTATCTATGAAAATTAAGATGTAGATCACCTCTGACCAAACAAATCCACTTCAAGTAATTTATACCATAGATCTCTTCATGCCTGTGCCCAAAGATAAGGCTGCACATAAATGCAGGTGTCCAGTAACAAGATGCTTTAAATAAACATGTTTGGCATATCCAAAGAGTAACCATAATATAAATACATACAGTAATAAAGTAGGGTGATACAAAGAGTAGATAACTACAAAGCCATTAAAAGAATATATGGTTGATTTGCAACCTCATCAAAATAAATTGATAAAGCGTAATGAGTTAGGTGCAAAACAGTGCAGATAGGATGCCCCGTGGGTGTTTTTAAAATAAGGAGAGGCATATGTAAAGAACTTGTATATGCATAGACTATTTCATAAACGACTCCCAGCAATGTGGGAAAAGTAGTGGCTCATGGGAAGGCGATCTAGAAATTGAGATCTAGTGGAAAGGAGATTTTCATTTTACACCTTTTTGCACTATTTGAATTGCTTTCACCATACTAATAGATTTTCAGTTTTAAAACTAGACACCTTTTTCCTACATGATTAAGATCAACATCCTTCATAAACAATTGAGGGGATGGATATCCCATTTTCCATGATGTGCTAATTACACATTTCATGCCTGTATCAAAACATCTCATGTACCCCATAAATATATACACCTACTCTATACCCACAAAAATGAAAATCAAAAAATGTTTTTTAAAAAGATCGACATTTTTCAGTTCAACAGTATGTCAGGTGGGCAATACCTGGCTTCCAGGTTTCTATTCTAGATGAGTGTAACATTAAGCCATAAGAGATGACCAGGGAGCATGGCTTCTAGTAGGGTAAGGCACACACACACTTCAACTGGTTTATGCGAAAATCTCTGGATCAGAAGCTGATCAGCCACACTTTGGGGTAAAGTTTGTCCATCTGGAGGGAAGTTCAAAGCAAGTAAGGTGAGAAGATTGCCCTGAAACAGACTGGTGAGGAATACATAGTTTTCTCTGCTTGGAGATTTTTTTTACCAATTGAAGTGCATCTCACCAATAGTGCCTATGGGGTGGGCCCAGCCAAATAAACCTTGTGTGGCTAGAGCATTAAAATTTTCATAATATGCATTTGATATTATGTTTTATCTCATAGAGAGTGGTATAAAACATTTAAAGAGAATGTCCATATTTTAAAACATAAGCATGTTGCATAACTTAAGTCTCTAATTATACAAGAATGAATTATTAAATGAAAATGTAATTAGATGTTTAAAATGTTACTAATAGCTCACACTAACAAAACAAACTCTGAATTATATTTTTGGGCATATAATTCAGGCACCAGTTTTATAGATTTAATGTCCTTGAGGAATATCAGATGTCCTCAAGATTTGGAATCTGATTTAACTGAAAGATACGGGGGAAAACTTTGTAGCCGGACGATTCCCCATTGGCTCCATATCTAAAGAGGATCAAAAGCATGCATTATTCTAGCTAAGGTTAGCAATAATTTATGCTGAATAAATTATCTGCAGTTTAGCTTCTTTCAGCCAGGGGCACAAGAAGTTATGCAATACGAAAGGCTGTGCACATGCTCATCAGCAGGTACTAGCATGTTGGGATCCAACCAGGCTAAGACTGGAAAATTTGAGCCTCAGCCCAGTTTGCTATTAGCTTGGTACAAAGCCAAGTCACAGGCTCAGCTCTGAGCAGAAGCACCTTCCTGGTCTCTACCCAGTCACCTTGTTTGACCTACTACTCACCTTGCCTGACCTGCACTTGTGGAGTGTAGAAAGTATGCCTTCGAAATAAAATAGAATAATAATGCACCAGTCAGAAGTACAAATAAATACACATGCCCCACAAAATGATACTGATTCAGGTGACAAAATATAATTAATTCTCTAAGCCAGAACGAATCCCAAATCTAAGGGAGGCCACAAATGCTGAGCCAGCAGGCACAAAAATGGCAGGCAGCACAAGAACCGTTCCAGAAAGATCTGCCCGCAGAATCTCTTTCCAGGAGCTGGAGTCACATGGGGACTGAAGGAAGGTGGGTTGGGCTTATTGTCCTTGTCATTTCTGAGAGAGCCCAGCCCATACCCTCCTTTCTGTGATTGAGTCAAACAAAGGCGAGACCTTATTAGGAGCATGGGCTTAAACAGTCTAAGAGGCAAATACATTAGTATGTTCAGTCACCTTGCGAGCTAATGACTAGACACTTTAAAGCATAGGGGATCATTATTCCAGCATATCATCAGTGAACTTTCCAGAAAAGCTAATTAAAGCATCCATTAAAATGCTTACCAGAAAGTTAGGGTTTATCACAGAATCTTACTTGCATTTGAAGAATTTGCAAGATTTTTGCCTTGCCTGCTCCTACAACCTTTCATTTCCTTTCCTGTGATCTCTACACATGCACAAAATTAATTAGAGAAGTCCTTATTTTCTTTTTATCATAATTTAAGTACCTCATTATTTCCCCCCTTCTCTAATACTGTTTGCTACCAACCCGACATGGTGACCCAAAATAATTAGAGGTAGATGAATGCTATTCAGACACTCTCCTAGAAGGAGTCTCCATCCAGGGTAGCAGCAGTCCACACTTTTCCAGAAAATGTCTTTGAGGGTGGAATCCTGTTTGCTTCTATCACATCACAAGTTTTCTTCAACCATCTGTAGGTCTGTCAATATTTCTTATGTGGTGTCCTCCAAAGTGGGTACTCACAAACTGACACTACAAAGCTAAGTCATGACAGTGTGGGTAGGAAGAAAACATTCGCCTTTCTCTTTGTGCTTCTTTTTTTTTTTTTTTTTTTTTTTTTGCCTCATCTACATTTTAATATGTTTGACAATACATAAAATGCATTAGGATAGCAACACCTATATATCATTCATAAAGTAAAAATAAAATACACACGGCGCAGTGGCTCACGCCTGTAATCCCAGCACTTTGGGAGGCCAAGGTGGGTGGATCGCCTGAGGTCAGGGAGTCGAGACCATCCTGGCCAACATGGTGAAACCCCGTCTCTACTAAAAACACAAAATTAGCTGGGTGTGGTGGTGTGTGCCTGTAATCCCAGCTACTCGGGAGGCTGAGGCAGGAAAATTGCTTGAACCTGGGAGGCAGAGGTGGCAGTGAGCCGAGATCACACCACTGCACTCCAGCCTAGGCAAAAAGAGCGAAACTCCGTCTCAAAAGAAAGAAAGAAAGAAAATAATAAAGTAAAAATGAATAACCATGAATCAGGAATGTGGTCTCAAAAAGGTTTTACTGATGAGGAGAACCATCTAAAGGGACCACTATGCCAGCCTGGAAAATCTTACCATCAGTGTAGGTGGCCCAACATGGCCTGGCAGCTCATTCTAAGCCATCTTAGGGGACGTACTGTGTACATACAGAACCTCTTTAAACCTCGCAGGAAGCAAACTTCACGTCCAAAACGAATGAAAAACCACTAGCCTTCATCAAGACTCAGAGTCACCTGTAGGTTAACCCAGTTTGCCTTATACCTGGAAATCTTAAGGGATGAGCAAGTGAAATTACTAAAAAGCCCAGAGTGATCTTTTTCCCTGAACTAGGAAAAGAAAATACCAAACTAACCTGTAAGTTTGATTAACGGAACCCGCAGAGCAACAACCTAGCCTTCCTCGTTCCTGCAAGAGTAAGGTCCAAATTAGCACCATCTCTTCTTTTTAATGGATTCATTTAGATTTTCTTTTAGTTATAAAAGAATGTGACTATTACAGAAAATCCAGAAAATGAAGATAAGAATAAAGAAAAAGAAAAGGTTGCCTGTGATGACATTTTTATTTCCAAATCAAAACTCTAGAGTCAAGAATCTATATTTTAAAACGTGCTGTAGACATCATCATAATTCTTACCTTGTCTGCCAGGCTTTCCCTAACGAGGGAAGAAGGGGCCTGTGCTGGGTGGGAAGGCAGGTGCCACAGAGCACAAGGTTCGTTGCTCACCACAGGTCCCCAGTGCAAGCTCAGGGACAGACGCACAGGTGTCAGTTCAATACATTCTTGTGGGATGAAGAATGTTGCTGCTTCATAGGATGAAGCCCATATCCTCTTTGTAAAATATGGTAGTGAAAACATTAGAAATAACGAAATCAGACAAGTCAAATAACCTGCCTGAGATTCTGTTTCCTCACTTATTCTTTGAACAAACACATATGAGGACCAACTCTAGGTCAGACTCCATGCCAGGCACAAGAACACAAGAATGAATTCACACATGACCTCTCGGGAGACAGAAACAAGAAAGGTGGTGGCTAAAATACAGGGTGTATTAGCCAATATGATCAGCTATGCTCTGCAGGCTGGCAGAGCCCAGAGACAAGCACCCCATAGCCAGGGAAGCATTCCTGAAGGGTGTGATTTCCGGGTTGGTTGAACAGACATATTAGGAATTTCTTCTGGGAAGAAGAGTGAGAAGGGAGTGAAAAGAGGCTTCAGCAGTATCTGTAATGTGCCATTTATTTTAAAAGACAGTAAATAAGTCAAGGTGTTCATGGCTGTTAATTCAAGATGGTGGGACAATGGATGTTTGATACGTTTTTGTATCTTCAACTTAATTTCCTGGGGTTGGGGGCAACGGGAGTGAGAGTTAGTCTGGCAAAGATCGGGTGGCCCTGGGGGAAGGCAGTGTCATCAGAGGTACAGGCAAGAGAACACAAGGGCAAAATGGTGAGAATCACATCTGCCCTGCCTGCCTCATGAGGTTATTATGTAGATCAACTGAAAGAGGACATAGGAAAATATTTTGCAAAGCATACAGTTCTGTTGTGAGTTTTTAAAACTCTTTAACATAAGATTGTATTTTTACTTTATTTATATGTATATTTATTTTATTTTATATTATTTTTTTAAAATGGAATTTCACTCTGTCACCCAGGCTGGAGTGCAGTATGTGATCATAGCTCACTGCAGCCTCGAACTTCTAGGCTCAAGCAATTCTCCCACCTCAGCCACCGGAGTAGCTGAGACTACAGGCTAAAGCTGGCACCATCATGCCTGGCTAATTTTTACATTTTTTTGTAGAGATGGGTCTCACTATGTTGCCCAGGCTGGTCTCAAACTCCTGGCTTCAAGCAATTCTCCCTCCTCTGCTTCCCAAAGTGCTGGGATTACAGGTATGAGTCACTGTCCCTAGCCTATTTTATGATATAGTTAGTATAAGATAATAACTTTTACGCAGGTCAAACTACTTTTTACCATCAATTCTGGAGACCTATGAGACAACAATGGCTACAGCTTACCCTAACAAGCCAGTGACTGAAAGGGAGAGCCACCATCTATCACACAGTGGTAAACTTTTAGGGACCAATAAGGCATCAGACATCAAATTCCACATCATTGAATAACCCCTTACGTGTATATTTCTATGCTGGCTGTGTCACAAAAGACCCTGGTGACTTACAACAATGACAAAATCTTTCTCAATACTAAAAGTATTTTCCTTCCCTTAATCTTTGCACTGACCACACTATCAGCTATTAATGGAAAATTGATTTTGTTATTTCTGATGCTTGGTCTATCTACAGAGAAGCCAAAGGGAAATCCCTATGGCTACAGATGGAGGGAACCATTCTTAACACATTTTTGTATATGATTTTGAAAGCCTAAGAAAACAGAAAAATCACAAGAAAAGGAAATTTGTGTCCTGCAGAGTAAAACTCAGTACCTGGAAATTTCACCTCAGGAAGTTGAAATTGACAGAAACTAGACCAGTTTCATAATGTCACTTCACAAACTCACAGTGAAAAACTGTTCTGAAAGTCTAGCTTTTTCCCTCACAAATGTCATAAAAATGACAGAACTGAAGGGGCATTGAAAGGTCAACTTGTCCAGCCTCCCGCCTCAGTCAAAGAAGCACGTTACCAGACAAATGACTGCATACACTGTTGTGTTTTGCTTTGTTGTCTTTTTTTCTTTTTTTCAGTATTCAGAATTTACATTTCTTTTAATTACTTGATCAGTGTCCAGTCAGTCTTTCAAGTCAGAGAAATTTTAATTGGACTCATTTGCTTTGTCTAATTCTCTATAAAGGAGTGAATTGATTATTGGTATGGTAAGGATATCATTTTATTTACTTGAAATGAGTTTTTGCCTTTTATTTCCAATAGTTTGGTAAGCTAGATACTCTAACAAAACTGTTGGCTATAAACAATGACAAATGCTTAATAAAATTTAAAACCTATTTTTATCTACGTCGATGAGCTGATAAGAAAGTAAGAAGTACTCAGAAGCCAAAATTCAGGTAAAAGCCAGACTCTGAATGAGCAGGAAAGCCCCAAAGCTGCCAGACCAGATGAACTTGAGCTTGGTCTTCAAGGGCAAAGCCTAAGATAGAAGTGACATAAGAGATACACACTCCACCCCACGAGGGTAGAACCCCAAAGCGTTGTACTCTCAGCAAGGGTTAACCAAAAAATAAACCCTCCATACTCCAGGAAACCACAAGAAAGGTCCTGTCTTAAACCTTAGGGCTGAAAAGAAAAATCTTTCCACCAAGCCCCCTCAGATGAGCTTGTATTTCAAAATCACAGCATCTGGCATACTGGAAAACCAAGACATGTAAAGAGATCCCGGGTTGCCCATGTCCCTTAAGCATCTAACTAAAGCAAATCTAAATCTTCTCTGAAGGAACCCCAAACTTGACACATATCTGATAAACTTCCCACAGATATGGACCCAGAAAATATGGACCACAGGAAAGCTACCAAACTTTCAATGAAACAAAGCACCCTAATTTTGACTGGAGTTTCTAGCAGACAGTAAGTTTGTAGTAGGCGATGTAGAAAATGGAAAAAATATCATGAGTTATTAAGCATTTGTTGTCTGATAATATAGCATGACCATTTCCCAGAAGAAACAAGCTTTACTACTATGAAATCACAGAGATAATTTCACATATAGATTGGTACATAAGAGAGCACATTTGCTCATCGGGGTGTTTGCAATGTCATCATCAAGTTTCCATGCTAGCTGTTCACATACGTGTATTACGTCCCCAACAAGAGGCGAGGCACCGGGTAGAAAGGTGTGGAGAACACAAGACTGTTTCCCTCCACAAGCTCATAATCAAGTAGGAGAAAGAGAAATGGGTGTTAATGTGTTCTTGTTTTTCATTTGCTTAGTTTTCTAATATCTATCTCAAATATTTTTTATATGTTATCAAATCTAACAAATATACATCAATATTATTTATCAAAAGCTCAAAACTATCATAGAAACTCTTTTTTTTTTCTTTTTTTTTTGAGACAGGGTGCTGCTCTGTCACCCATGCTGGAGTGCAGTGGTACGATCTCAGCTCACTGCAACCTCCACCTCCCAGGTTCAAGGGATTCTCATGCTTCAGCCTCCCCAGTAGCTGGGATTGATTACAGGTGTGTGCCACCATGCCAGGCTAATTGTTTTTGTTTCTGTTTTAGTAGAGACAGGGTTTCATTATGTTGGCCAACCTGGTCTTGAACTCCTGACCTCAAGTGATCTACCTGCCTCAGCCTCCCAAAAGTGCTGGGATTACAGGCATGAGCCACCGCACCTGGCCCATATAAGCTATTTTTTCCTTAACAACCTTTCACCCAAACCCTTCTGCCCTCCTGCATGACTTAATGTTTGGAAATATATACCTGGCAAATTTATGAAGAACTAGCAAGGTAATGCTAAATGTAAAAGTCAGCATATTGATTATATTTGAAAGGGGAAGGTAGGACCAGGTAATGAACCAATGGCCTGGGATTCCTCTGACACCCTCAGACTTTCTTTCCCCCACTTTCTTGTGTTTCAGCCCTTTTGCAGGGCCCTAGTCATTCTCTTTATGTTACTGGTTTCTGTTCTCACATTGCCAGAGAAGTCTCCTCTAAAAATGTTTAATATATTTTATATGTATGTGTATATAGATACATATTATACATATAATATGCAATGATATATTCTAGATACATACATAAATACATATATACGTATACAATCAGAAATTCATTTCTGAGTCCTTTCACATCAGGAAATCATTTTATTCTACCTTCACGTATGGTAGATAGTTTCTCTGGGTACAAAATTCTAAATAATAATTATATTCCTTTAGAATTCTAAAGACTTTCTCACATTCAGGCTTGCTATTAACGAATCCAATGCCATTCTGGTTCCCAGTATGACTTTTTCACTGTGGAAACTGTTAAGATCTTCTCTTTCTCATGTATGCTAGTACATCATAATAAAATGCCTTGATGTGAGGTGTATATTCCTTCACTGTGCTGGATACACAATAGGCCCTTTCAATTAAAAAATGTCATGTTCTGCAGCAGAAATTTTTCTAGTATTAGATCATTAATATTTCTCTTTCTTCCACTTACTCAGTTCTTTCCTTTTGGAGCTTTCATTGGCCACATAGGACCTCCTAGGATAATCCTTCAATTCCTATCTTTTCTCATATTTCATCTCTTAGTCTTGTGTCTTGTGTGGAGCAGGAGGAGGGGTTAGACAGATACTTTGTTTTGTTCTGTTTTAGAAAAATTTCCTGAACTTCATTTCAATCTCTGTATTGGAATTTTATTTATATTACCTTGTTTTTAATTTCCAACAGCATTTCTAGTTGCTCCTTTTTCACTGCATCCTTGCCTTCTTTCATACATGCCATATCTTTCCTTCTCTCCTGAATTAATTAAAGTGAATTTTGGAGGGTGGGCTGAGCATGGCGACTCACACCTATAATCCCAGCACTTTGGGAGCCTGAGGTGGGAGGATAGCTTGAGCCCAGGAGTTTGAGACCAAACTGGGCAACATGGCAAAACCTCATCTCAATTAAAAAAAAAAATTACAAAAATTAGCCAGGCATGGTGGTGCGTGCCTGTAGTCCCAGCTACTAGGGAGGTGGGCAGAAGGATTGTTTGGGCCCAGGAGGTCAAGGCTGCAGTGAGCCATGATCGTGCCACTGCACTCCAGCCTGGGTGACAGAGTGAGACCCTGTCTCAAAAACAAAACAAAACAGAATACTCTCTTTTTTGACACTTTCTTCAGTTCCCTGCCATGCCTCTGTTTCCTCTAAAATTTCTTTTCTCCTGTCTGCTTTAGCTTCTCTCATTTTGGAGACCCTCCGCAAATGGGTGGTGATCTCAGCTGCCTGCTTTTATTTCAGACTGGAGCCCTAAAACTCTAGATGGAAGCTCTAGTTGCCTCGATTGGCCTTGCTAAGTCATAGGCTTCACTATATTATGATGAGATGGTAAGTCGGTTTTTTCACTAGAATGACTTAAATGTCAATATGGAAAGATCTATTTCTCCAGAGAAGAATCTAAAAACCTTCTGTTCTGAATAAATATATATGGCAGTTGGGGGGCCAATGGGAGGGGTGTTAGGATGCAATGCCTGCCTTCCAGTACTTGGGGAGCAGAGTAGAGGATAAGGACCAGGAAGTCAATTACAGGTATTCACTTCAGACCCTGTGCTTAAGTATCCACTCCCTCCCCGCCCTTCACTGTGCCTTGTTGTTGCTAACTCCCAGTTCTGTTTGGTTTCATTTATTTTACAAATAAATTTATTGCTGGGCATGGTGGCTCATGCCTATAATCCCAGCACTTTGGGAGGCCAAGGTGGGCAGATCACTTGAGGTCAGGAGTTCGAGACCAGCCTGGCCAACATAGTGAAACCTGTCTCTACTAAAAAAATACAAAAACTAGCTGGGTGTGGTGGTAAGGACCTGTAATTTCAGCTACTCAGGAGGCTGAGGCAGCAGAATCACTTGAACCTGGGAGGTAGAGGTTACAGTGAGCAGAGAGAGCACCACTGTACTCCAGCCTGGGCAACAGAGTAAGACTCTGTCTCATAAATAAATAAAAAAATAACTTACCTCCTGCCTGTGGGGGTCATCAACTGGACACATGAACTGAGGCAGGAACCCAAGGGGCCCAAGCACTGCATCCCCAGACTTCCTGTCAATCTCCTGCTCCCAGTCTGGTGCCTCCCCACCCGCTGCCTTCCACAGTAACTGAACCCTCAGAGCCCTTATTCTGTCCAGCTGTGGTGTGGACTGGCTCACCCTTCACAGTCTCCCCTATGAAGCCCCTTGGATTGTAACTTCCTCTACTCTGCTCTTTCATTTGCCACTCCAGGCTTCTGGGAATATTCTCTTACTTGCTGGTGTCTCCGATCGCCTTTTCTTTGTGTTTGTGGATTTATCCACTTCTATTCTTTTGCTGCCATTTCCACTGGATTAGGGGAGGGAAAGGAGATAAAGACATTTGGACATTCTGCGATATTTAACCAGAAAAGGTCAAGTTGATCTGTGAGTAGCCTGGCTGATCATGGGTGCCCATCATACAGCTCAGACTGTATCTCAGACTGCCCTTACCCTTGAATGTCCTATTTAAATATCTGGCTTCTCCCTGAAAAAGTAGACACTGTGACACCTTTGTTCTATTTCCAGGGCCTGGAACAATAGTTATTTGTTGAATGAATTAAATTTAGGTAGTTTAATTCATGATCATCTATAACAAAATCATGACTACTGCTTATTTGTTCAACACATTGGTTCACGGTTCTGCAGGCTTTACAGGAAGTACAGTGTCGCCATCTGCTTGGCCTCTGGGGAGGCTTCAGCAATCACAATCATGGCAAAAGGTGAAGGGAGAGCACACATGTCACATGCACAAAGCAGAAACAAGGAGGCAGGAGGGGCCACACACTTTTAAACAACCAGATCTAGCAAGAGCTTACTCACTATCATGAGGACAGCCCCAAGAGGAATGGTGCTAAACCATCCATGAGAAATCCACTCCCATGATCCACTCGCCTCCCACCAGGCCCCACCTCCAGCACTGGGGATTACAATCCAACACGAGACTTGTGTGGGGACACAGATCCAAACCATATCAATAGCGCACTTGGCTTTCTGCCAAAATCTTTAACATCAAGAGAGTGGGAGCAGCAACACTGGGATCTACGCCACAGAAAAGGTACGAAAGGGTTTAAATCCAGGAAGCATGCACCAGACAAAAATGGGACACAGAAGATTATCTGAACTGCGATGAACCACTGCTGAGTGCTTACCTGCATTTGGCAGTTCAAAGTTGAGGACCACTTTTCAAACTTCATAATTAGTATGTATTGCACACGGCAGTTCTAAAAGTGCTTTCAAACACATTATCTTGCATAAATAGCTAAACAAAATGATCAAAAGTCAACTAGATGTGAATAAGGTGCTTTTAAAGTCCTGAATGAAGAGTTTTAGAGGCATATTTTTATTATGAAAGTATAACAGGTTTCAGAAGAATATTTGAGTAACTAATTCCCATAAAAACAGACAAGTCAAATGCACACTGATTAACACAGTGAATTAAGTATCCCCAACTGTAAGTATGATTCAACATCATATTCCCTGGGAATGTATTTGGACTTGAAATTATCCATTGAACAACATATTTTCATTCAAAAACATATTGAAATATAAGCAGCTCTCACAACATTTGCTTTTAGAATCATCGAGTTTTGGCTTTTGGAAATTACTTCTCCCATAGCTTCAATTTCTTCTGCATACACAATTTGATACCCAAATTGTGAAACAACAACAAAATTTTTCTCGTGGCAAAGGATGCCATGCGATTCGATTCAACATATTTTGAAACTTGACTGTAGATGAAGGTCTGTGTTAGCATTCTAGCGAATGTAAAGCTGAACAAGACGTGTTTCCAGACATCGTAGCACCTTTGCTCTAAGAAAGGACATAAATACTTACAATTTAATATAAGGCAGACACAAGCAGCACAATTCCGCACACTGACACAACATGCCACTGTGGTGTGACTGTACGTGTCCCTCCAAAGTTCATATGTTGGAACTTTTTTTTTTTTTTTGAGACAGAGTCTCACTCAGTCACCCAGGCTGGAGTGCAGTGGCCGGATCTCAGCTCACTGCAAGCTCCGCCTCCCAGGTTCACACCATTCTCCTGCCTCAGCCTCCCGAGTAGCTGGGACTACAGGCGCGTGCCACCACGCCCGGCTAATTTTTTGTATTTTAGTAGAGACGAGGTTTCACCATGTTAGCCAGGATGGTCTCGATCTCCTGACCTCATGATCCACCCACCTCAGCCTCCTAAAGTGCTGGGATTACAGGCGTGAGCCACCGCGCCCGGCCCATATGTTGGAACTTAAACACAAGGTGGTGCTATTAAGAAGAAGGACTTTTAAAAGGTAATTAGGCTTTGGGGGCTCCACTCTCATGGATGGAATTAGTGTCTTTAGAGAAGAGCTGGAGGGAGCAGGAACGAGTGTATCCCTTTTTGCCTCCTACTGTCTATCCCTTCAGCCATGTGTGGACACAACAATAAGGCGCTGTCCTGGAAGCAGAAAGCGGCCCCCTCTGGACACCAAATCTGCCCGTGCCTTGCTCTTGGACTTTCCAGCCACCAGAAGTGTGAGAAATACAGTTCCGTCGTTTCTAAATTACCCAGTCTTAGGGATTTTGTTACAGCAGCATGGGCAGACTGAGACATGTGCTATGAACACCCAGGGAAAAGGAGGGTTAAGGAACCAAGCAGAGCAAGGGATCGATAAACTGGCCTGGGCAGCATTGGGGAGCTCAGCAAGCAGAAGAGGGAGCAAAGGGCCTTCCGGGGAGAGCACACTCCTGAAAGGAAGAGACAGAATCTCAGTGAAGCAACATCAGTGGTCAGATGTAAGTGCACGGGGGATGGATGAGTGTCCTAGGGCTGCCATAACAAATTACCCAAAGTTGGTGGGTTGAAACAACAGAAATTCATTGTCTCACAGGTCTGGAGGCCAGAGGGTCAAAATCAAGGTGACCGCAGGCTAGTTCCCTCTGGAGGACCTGCAGGAGAGCCCGCTCCATGCTTCTGTCTTGGCTTCTGCGGGCTTCTGGCAGTCCCTGGTGTTGCTGAACTTTTCCTGGCTCGGGGCTATACCACTCCCATCTCTGCCTCTGTCTTCATCTGGCTCCCCTCCTCCCACCTCCCCTCCTCACTTCCTGCCTCCTCCCCTGCCTCCTGGCCCCCCACTCCTCCCCTACTCCTCCTGCTCTCCTCTCCTCCTCTCCTCTCTCTCCTCCTCCTCTCCTCTCCTCTCCTCTCCTCTCCTCTCTCATCCTCTCCTCTCGCTCTCCTCTCCCAAGGGACTTACCATTGGATTAGGACCCTTCCTCATCCAGAATGATCTTCAATATATCTTACGTGAAAAGACCCGTATTCCCTAAGTCAGATTCTAAAGTTTAAGGTGGACATATCTTTTGGGGGACACAATTCAACCCTCTATAAAGCATCTCTCACACAAATGTATAACTTAAAAAATAATTGTTCCTTGAACTTATATTTGGTTATGAGTTTATTTTTTTAATCCAGGCAATAAATACTTAAAGAAAATTTGATTACCATTTTTTTCTTCTGAACTTAATTTTAACTAGTGAGCAACTTTTGAGATCATAGCCAGGTCCAGGTGACCGACTGCTGAGGGAGGGCTTTCCAAACCCACCTCCCACAACATGTGGGAGGAATGAGGCACTTAATATTACTGGAACCACAGCTCCCCCAGAAATTGGCTATAAGTAATGCCGCCCTGTGCAACCCTTCACCTTTCGTACCAGGAGAAGAAAAGATCTCCATACTTGAAAAATGCCCTGCAAAATCCTAAGTAGAAGAGATGAATCAAAAGCATTATAAAAATTAGGGAAAAAAGATAAAGTCTAAACTAATCCAAAATTTGCTTTATGCACAGGAAGTGTTTAGAAGGTGAACCTTAAGAATGGATTTTGCAGGGCATTTCGTGATTGCCTTAATTATGAAAAACACTTTTTATTAGATTAGAGGTGCAATTTGATACTCTTTGGATACTGGATAAAGAACTTGGTAATTGTATCAAATGACGGACAGGCTTTCAGGCTCCTGCACTTGTTTTTTGACTCTGTGATTCAAGTGTGAAATTGATCTGAAGTCTGCATGGGTCTTCTATCAAGTATGCTCAAATATAAGCAATGTGGTTTCATTTGCACTAATTCAGTACAAAATATCC
Source organism: Rhinopithecus bieti (assembly GCF_001698545.2). Lineage (NCBI taxonomy): Eukaryota > Metazoa > Chordata > Mammalia > Primates > Cercopithecidae > Rhinopithecus > Rhinopithecus bieti. The sequence goes on along the minus strand of NW_016803645.1, from coordinate 28,462 downwards.
TTTTTGTGTGCAAAACTCAAATGCATCTCTTATAATAGAGAGTCCAATTTATGTCATGCTATAATCATAGCAGTTCTGAACTAATTTAACACCCTGAAGAAGTTAATTAACATCATTAAAAAGTGCATCCAGTCAAGTATAACATGTGACCCAAATAAATAATTGAATGAACTTTCCTACTCCAGTGGTGACTTGTTCCAAAGCTGTCCTCTTTCATCAGACCTGGTCAACAATTGTTTGAAACATCTGACACCGACCACATTAGATGATTTTCATGAAGGTGTAAACCTACATGGCAGCCTAATAAACAACTTAAGTTTCATAGCTGACATTGATTTATACATCTTCTAAAGAGATGGTGCATGAAATGATCAGAACAGTCAATAATGCAAGCAAAATGTATGGGCTTGAGATAAGAGAGCAGAAAACAAAATCAATGCCTTCCAGCTATTAACAGCATGCAGCAGAGTTCATAATAGACAGCATTAAATTTGAACAAGTTGCATCATTCAAATACCTCAGAGAAACTGTCACTCCAACAGTAATTGCAAGAATAGCATTCACGTAAATGAGTATATACGGTTTTAGTTTGGCCACTGAAGGCATTTTACCAACTAAAAGCTACTTAGATGAGTTGTTTCAGGTGTGTTCTTATTGTAAAATTTTTAGAGAAGGTCACTAAGCATACTAATAACAATCATTAGGTGCATAAACTTAGAGAGTGAAGAAAGTCAATACATAGCTATAAACCTTCACACACAAAACAGATATACAGAAGGTAAAGCAATCGGCTACACATGGATGAGTGTTTTTTTCCTTTAAAGGAATGGAATTGAATGGAATTAAATATTGCTATCTTGTGATCAACATAGTCATTTTTAAACCCTACAGGTCTGTCTCAGAAATATAAAGTGTTCCAGTAAAGCAGTCAGTGTAACAGAGTGGTTGGGCCTTGGGGATCATGATCACCTGTGTTTGATTTACACCTAACCACTTATTATCTTTATCACTTAACCTCTCTGGGCCTCTATCTATTCATCTGTACCTTGAAATTAATTCAAAGTACCTTGCAGTGTTATTGTAGAAATGTAATAATACAGGCTGGAGGCCTGGGTACGTAGTATTTCCTGAATAAATTCTTCAATAGAATGTATGAATTTGTTTGTCCTTATAGCAAACTTCTTAGGGACTAGTAAATTATGGACCAGTAAATGAACATATGCATTCCAAAACAAAGTCAGTCCAAAACAAAGTCAGTCCTTCATAATTATTTATTGACTGTGAAAATTATGATGTTTAAATTTATAGCAGTTAAGCAAATGGTCAACCTGCTCTCCAGCAATTTAAATTAATTCTGGAGAACAATGCACTAACAGTGACACTCATATGCACAGATTAGTGCTCCACTTTACCTTACTTTATAATTATCCAGGTAAAGAAGTATTCGTATAATCCTAGCTTTGATTTTCCATTTAATCTTAAAACAACTCTAAGTATCGGAAGATCCTTCCAGGTATCATGTCTGCCACCCACAGCTTTGTATCTCAGTAGCACATCCCATTTTCCATTAGTATTGCTGAAACTTCAAACACAGTTTCATCATTTTGAATTTCTACTGACTATTTTTTTTTTTTTTGGTAGGCAGCATGCATTAGAGGAGGGTCACATGGCACATCTCTAACAGCAATTGGTAATTTTATCACACAACTGTAAAAATTATTGCCTTTCTTTCTTCATTGGTGTCTTGAACAACTATTGAACTATATAAATATTTTGTTGAAATGCCATATGAGAACATTTTTCATGTTACAAATGCAAATAGCTATGTCCCAGGGCATCGAGGCTGAAATATCAGCTCTGGATAGAAAAGCATCCATGGCTCTAGCCCTGTGCCCGTTATTTAATAACAGAAATAGAAACGCAGACTTTCCATTAGCTGGGGAGGTGATTCTGCAGCAATCAAAGCCTTAAAAGCACAGCTGTTGCTGGGCCCGAGTCCCCGGTATGGGAAATTCCAGTTGAATTAAATGCCTTTCCATTGAACCCCACAAAGAGCCATTGGCGGCCTTCTCACCTGACCTCATGCTTCATTTGGTACAGCCCAGCACAAGAAGCCATAGGAGGACCAGCTCTTGAGAATAAATTATTATCTACCACCCCACTGGAAAAAGGCTACATAAAGACGCTGATTTATATTTCTACTTTCTGAGCAGCCATGGCCTGCAATGACAAATCAGCCCCAGAACACTTTCTGATTGGGAGGAACAGTAGTCAAGTTGGGAAACTGATGGTCAATGAAATGTCTGAAAACCATATCACTAAAAATAGAAAACAGAAGCACTGGATTGATCATTGGGGTTGAATCTTTAAATCAGTGGTTTAAAAAAAAGTGGAAGTGGCTGGGTGCAGTGGCTCATACCTGTAATCCCAGCACTTTGGGAGGCCGAGGAGGGTAGATCACGAGGTCAGGAGTTCGAGACCAGCCTGGCCAAGATGGTGAAACTCCCATCTCTACTGAAAATACAAAAATTAGCTGGGCATGGCAGTGGGTGCCTGTAATCCCAGCAACTTGGGAGGCTGAGGCAGAAGAATCGCTTGAACCCAGGAGGTGGAGGTTGCAGTGAGCCGAAACCACACCATTGCACTCCAGCCTGGGCAACAAAGCGAGACTTAGTCTTTAAAAAAAAAAAAAAAAAAAAATGTGGAAGTGCAAGTGATGTTTAATAACCCCAGATCTCTCTCCTAAACAGAGTCATGGATAAAAGAAAAAAACCTCATGGGCAAAACTATTGGTGTTCAAAAACAGGGAGAGGCAGCTCAGCCCAGGAAGCAAGTTTTCCAACCTCTGCTAATCATACTGTCTCTTCCCTGACCACACTGGGTCCTCTGGGCACTTACCTGTGGTGTTCCTTACCGCTGAAGAATCCATAATCCCATGGGGAAAGCAACACCAACTATTCAATGGCTGAACACTGTCAGAGAATAGTTTTGCTGTGTTAAAGTATATGATACAATGTAAATTCTGTAGAAGTTCAAAGAAAAGAAAGATCACTGGGAAAGACAGCAGACCCCACCTGCCACACAGCCACCTTTGCCGGGCTACAGTCAGCCAGGCTGCTTATTTCTGTGCCTTTGTATCCATCCTTGTGCCTCAGACTGTGCAGTTCCCCAACCACAGGAAATGCCCCCTGCTCAGAATGCCCCCTCTTTCCTGCCAAAGCTGTCCCAGGTTGCCACCATCCACAGGTGCCCAACAACTCACAACACTCACCACCACCCCCCCCACGCCTCCCTCAACCATCTCTCCATGGCTATAAATATCTAAAAAGCATTTGGACATTTGGACATAGTTGATGCCAAGGGAAGAAAGCACTTCCGAATCTTTCACATACTCCTTGTAACAGCAGAAATTGGTTTGCCCTGTTTTGTACAAACCCTTTAAACCATTAATCCTTCTAATAATTTTAAAGACGGTATCATGAATGCTGATAAGGTCTTAGCTACAGAGATATTTGTCGCAGCTGTGTTTATATGGTGACAATGTGAAAGTACTCTAAATATCCACCAATAGGGAATGCAAGGAATGGAATATGATGCAGCCATCAAATGGTATAGTAAATGAATATTTATGAACATAGAAATATGTTTAACATATGTTAAGTGGGGAAAAGCAGGATACTTCACAACATGATCCTACAATTTATATGCATGATATGTATAATTTATATATAAATATGTATAGATACATATATAATTTATATATTTATATAACTATATGATCTGTATATAATGCTCCTATGCATAAAATCTCTCTACCATTGGCTGAGGTGCCTTCCTGTTTTATGTTACTGATTTTGTATTTTACGATTTTCTTTGATAGAGAAAGCAACCAAAGACACGTATCATAACTATTCCAACGAAACTAACGTTCTCCTTTTTATTATGAAATATTTTATTCCTACAAATAAGTTTATGAGAGCTAGTAAATACCTAAGTACGGACCACCAAGCTTGCACAACCGTATTTTTGTACAACTTTGCTTGTAACACAGGGGCATGCGAGACAAACCAAAGTAGGTCAGAATGCTGAAATGCTCTGTGTTTACCCTCCAGTAATAAGAGGTTTATTTCTGACCCTCTTAAACTCAGTTTTTAACTGCCCAGAGTATCTCTAAAAACACCCTTTCACCCAGCCTCTGCACCAGTAATAGTAACATAGAATGCAGTACAAAGAACCATGATTTTCCCTATTCAGGGAGCTGTTATCATCTGCTGTGGTGTGCTGGCTATGGGGCCTGTGTCCAAGCCTGCACACTGCTCACCTCCTGATTTACTTAAATCTTTTTGCTTCTATCAACCACAGGGAATGGGGACACTTACAGGTAACAACTGACAATTTGAACAGAAAATACAGAGAAAAGCTGTGTAAAGCAAGTGGCTCAGATTATAGCTGTTGACTTCTAATATTATTTGATAGATGAGGCTCCTACAATTATCTACTGCTCATGGGTTCCATTACTGGAACAAGAAGCACACAAAATAAGGGCAATTTCCCAAACAATATATAGGACCACTTAACTTTGTCAAGAGCCATTTCTGCAAGTGAAGTCCTCCTTGTTAAAGACACGAAGATAATGTGCCAGCCACTTGACACAAGCATTTAGTTCATACCACATTAACTGCCTTTTGTTATTTCTGCCATGCTCTAGTTAAGGCCAAATTGGATATTATTTTTAACTAAACGTTTGTTTTAAAACGCAGTCATGGAATCTACCATTCTTCTCTAAAATAAAGTAAAAGGGGGAAAAAAGTTCTAAGAAAATTTGAAATCCCTTGAACAGTTGAGTGAACAAAGTTGCCATCTTAAGTTTTCATGAATCTTCCTTGCAACTAGCTAGCCCAAAATTACTAGAACAGTTTTCATTCTTTTTTTTTTTTTTTTTTTTTTTTTTGAGCAGAGTCTCACTCTGTTTGCGGGGCTGAGTGCAGGTTGGCCGGATCTGGCAGCTCACTGCAAGCTCCTGCCTCCCGCGTTTACGCCATTTCGTCCTGCCCTCAGCCTCCCGCAGTAGCTGCGGATACAGAGCGCCGCCACTTCGCCCCGCTAGTTTTTGTATTTTTAGATAGAGACGGGGTTTCACGCTGTTAGCCAGGATGTTCTCGATCTCCGTGACTCGTGATCCGCCCGTTCTCGGCCTCCAAAGTGCCTGCGGATTACAGGCTCTGAGCGCCTTGAGGCACCGCGCCCGGCCAGTTTTCATTCTTAAAAAATAAAAAATACTCTGTGGTTTAACATTGTTATTATGTAAAGATCAAACAGAAATTCTGTCTCTAGAAGAAGAAAAAAAGCAATATATTTTTGAAAGACAAAAAAAAAAAGTGCCTGAGCAATGGCCTGAATTATTGCATCCATGTTCACTATTAATTCGTTTTGCATTTGGATTTTGGATTGAGCCATAGGGTGGAGTGAGTTTGGGAAACATTACAACTGCATCAGGAATTACATCTGCTTCTCACTCCCACCTCCTTACCCATCTCAGAGAGTGGAAAGAGAAAAGAAAAATCTGAAGGAGATAAGAAAATATTTCAGTCGGAAAAGCACAGCATAACTTCTACAGGAACCCTGGCTGATGATTTTATTATGAAAAAATCCCCATCAATGATACTCCAGAATGGGGGAGGGGTGTCCACCAGCAAGATCACCCTAAAGGCACTTATCTTTATCTCCTAGACAGAGTCCACACGTGTAAACTTAAATATGTCTTATTTTCTTGATTAAAATCCCCCTGAGTTTTTTCTCTCTTTATTAGTGTTGCTTTGATGTATTTCCAAGCCAAAATGTGGGAAAGTCTAAAAGGCATAAAGGATATTGGACTTTTTTCCTTCGCTTTCTTTTTCTTCTTTATCACCACTTTTCAGCTAATAAGCAGTTGACCAGACCTGATTGCTGGTAAGGCTGTGTCTCCCCGCTTGACCAGGTGCTCTGAATTCTCATAGGCATTTATCTGAGAAATGCCTATGTACCCTAAAATCTGGGTCACCATGAGCATCCGTTCATGGAGTTGGTCAAAAGCATGCTCCTCTTCAATGATATTTAAGAGAGATGGTTAAGTCCGTACAGTTTAATTATAACATTCAGGATTTTTTTTTTATTCTTTCTCAGCTCCTGAAGTCTTTCAAGTCTCTCTTAAAAGGGCCTCTACACAAAAGGTAACTTCATCCTGGAGAGAAAGAAACTCAGACTTGGCCATACCACTTCCACTTGGGCATTGATTAGATGTCTTTTTTTTTTTTTAACAAATTCAAAAAGAAAGGGGACACGATTTAAAACTAAAATAGAACCAGGCACATTGTACAAAGGATTATTTCAAGTAATTCTCCTTGAAACTATAACAAAGGAATGTTTCCTGGGGATTAAATGGACTGTCAGGTAATCAGAAAAGTTCTTTTAGGTTTTCCTCAGGAAGAAAAGAGCACTTTGGATGGATTTTGTTCCTGGCATTTTGTGACACTTTACAGCTTATTCCCTGGTGTCACACCGATTTATTTTATTATTCATGAGCTCCGTGAAGGAAGGAATGATCTTAGAGGTCCGCAGCTGGACCACACTAATAGATCCTTTTCCTATCCTCATCTACTGTTACTTTAATATGGATAAGATTGTTTTATTAATGAGAGCAAATGGGTTTCCTGAATATCAGCCTCTCCTTTGGTCACTCTGGAACCTGATATACTTGATTAATTTATTTTCAACTTTTTGAGCACCCACACTATTTTTGACACTGTACTTTTAAAAAATTTCAGACATAAATGAGCAAAAGCTGTACCTCCAGGAAGTTACATTCTAATGAAACAAGACTGACCTCCATTACTAATTGATGATGCCACAGTCAACTGTCAATTATTCATGTAAAGATTATCCATGACACACTGTGTAGAGCACCCATCGTGAATTTCTAAATCCCAGGCTTTTCCACCTCTCAACTACACAGACTTAGGGGTTGCCATGAGAATCACCTCACCACACTATAGATTTAGTTAAGAGCAAAGGAAGCTGACTCCCTCAACCTCCTATCGATCGAAATTTTCATTTAGTAGGCAGGCATGGAGTACTTCAAATAAGGTGCTATGCTAAGCACTACAGAAACAGATGGATTAAGTGTGTATAAGGTGTACCAGATACCCATAGATAAGAGTAGCTAATTCTATCAGTGAAAAGAAACAGGAAAAGTTTCAACGGGAAGATGACACTTGATTTGAGTATTGAAAACTGAGAGTGTGTTGAGAGGCAGACAGAAAGAGAAGACATTCTCAGTGCAGCATAAGCAAAGGCATAGAATTCTGAAATAGTGCAATGCACTATGAAATCTGCAACGTTGGCCAGGTGCAGTGGCTCATGCCTGTAATCCCAGCACTTTGGGAGGCTGAGGCAGGTGGATCACCTGAGGTCGGGAGTTCGAGACCAGCCTGTCCAACATGGAGAAACCCCGTCTCTACTAAAAATACAAAATTAGCTAGGCGTGGTGGCACATGCCTGTAATCCCAGCTACTCAGGAGGCTGAGGCAGGAGAATTGCTTGAATCCGGGAGATGGAGGTTGTATTGGGCCAAGATTGCACCATTGCACTCCAGCCTGGGCAACAAGAGTGAAACTCCGTCTCAAAAAAAAAAAAAGAAAGAAAAAGAAATCTGCAACATTGTTTAGTGCAACCATGAGGCTGACAGGTGGGAGAAGGATAATGTGGTTTCTAACAAGACATATAGCTGAAAAGATAAGCAGAGAAGTGGCCTCAACAGCACTTCAATACTTTTCTATTTGAAGGGAAAGGGAGGAATCTAATATGACCCCCACTCCCGTAGAATATGGCTTAGGCAAAACACTAGTCAGGTGCCATCGCTAAGATTGGAAATATTGGACAAGAAACATTTTCAGGTGGAAGGTAATGAGTTCAGTTTTGGACATTTCTCTCACTTTCATGCTGAGAGTCATGAATGGGTTATAACCCTTAATACCAACACCTGGGTTCCACGGTTAATTGCTGCTGAGCTAACAGTCAACTAAGACCAACAGACTATTCTCTCTCACACCTCCATTACCTGAGACAGGTCTCTGTATTCTGTGTGGTTTCTTTAGCCTAATGCTAAAGGGTGTACCAATTCAGACAGAAAAATAAATCCCAAAACCAAGGATTGGTTATCTATATTGTCCAATCTCATTTTTTAATTTAATATACATATTCTTCAGTTTTGCCTTGACACTGTATAGGCTATGTTGTGAGACAATTTGTCAGGTCCAAAAAACAGCCTCGCAATTCACCTTAAAATTGGCCTACGTTGACCACAGCGGGAAATAGTGCCAAAATGTCTAGCAAATGTCACCAGGAAGGTAATATATTCATTCATCGATTAGTTCGTTCGTGCATTCAACAAATATATATCGAGGGCTTGCCACAAGCCAGGCCAGGAAATGCTACAGTGAACAAGGGAGGCTACTATGGGGTTTAGATTCTAGTGGGTGAACAGACCCCAGACAAGCGTTTTGTGCTGTGAAGAAATGAAATGGGGCAAGATAACTGGAGGTGATGGCAGCTTCAGACAGGCTGGTCAGGGAAGGATCCACTGAGTAGATGACATTGAACTGAGAGCCAGAAAATGAGGAAAAAAAAAAAAAACCAGAAGCCACGATTAGAGGAAAAAACACTCCAGAAAGAAGGACAGCAGGGAAACGAAGGCCGGAACCAGCCTGGTAGGTTCAAGAAACAGACAAAAACAACACAGTGTGGTTGGAGCACAGTCAGGAGAGGGCTAGGTGAAAGAAGCTGAAGGGGAAAAGTAAACCCAGCAGGTCACAGAGGGACACGTGGAGAGGAAGGAGGAAGTGCCCCCTGCTTCAGCCTCAAACCCCAGTCACGTGACTTGATCTCTCAGGAACTTTTCTTTCCTTCTCAAAACTGCAGTCGTAATATTTTTCTCACTTGAGAAGAGTAAATGAGATCAGGTAGGCAAAGTGACTGGCGCATAGGACGTGCCTAACAAATGTGGGGTTCTGCCTCTCCTCTTCTTTAATAGCAATCAAGGAAGACAATGTGGGCTGTGCAAGTTTTAAAAAAATAAGGAGCCTTTTCTGGTCTAAATGTGTCAGGTTTTCTTCCATGCAGCTCTCATTTCTGGGGCTGACCTTCAGTGAGCCTGACTTTCAGGAACCCCAAGGGCCAGAGTCAAGGTTGCTGAGATGGATCAGGCCATGTGATGGTGAAAAATGTCCCCCTTCGAGCCAGGAGACTTTCAAATTAATTTCCTATGTCATCCTGGTATATGTGAGCTGAGGTCTCAAAAGATGAAAATAAAACAATAGCTAACTCTGCAAGATAAATGCTTTTAAAAATCAACAATTACTTTGAGGTCCTTAGAGCAGGGTACTTTCAAATGCAGGTTCTTCTGCTTGAGCACCACCTATACCCTGTCTCCTGGGGCTTGCGAACAAAGATGGCAAGAAATATGAAATATTCCTGACTTGTCAACTTCCCTCACCGAGCTACCAGGGATGGCCATCTAAGTAGAATCCTAAGATCTTTAAGAACCTCTTTTCTGCGGGGCGCGGTGACTCAAGCATGTAATCCCAGCACTTTGGGAGGCTGAGACAGTCGGATCACGAGGTCAGGAGATTGAGACCATCCTGGCTAACACAGTGAAACCCCGCCTCTACTAAAAAACACAAAAAACGAGCCGGGCAAGGTGGCGGGCGCCTGTTGTCCCAGCTACTCGGGAGGTTGAGGCAGGAGAATGGCATGAACCCGGGAGGCAGAGCTTGCAGTGAGCTGAGATTCGGCCACTGCACTCCAGTCTGGACGACAGAGCGAGACTCCATCTCAAAAAAAAAAAAAAAAAAAAAAAAAAAACCTTTTTTTTTTTTA
>NW_016803645.1:0-16287 GCF_001698545.2 Rhinopithecus bieti | reverse complement strand
AAAAAAAAAAAAAAAAAAAAAAAGAACCTCTTTTCTTTCTAGCCACCTCCCCATTATCTCTCCATCTTTCTGACATCCCTAGAAGTCTAGCTCTGGCCCCACGACTTCCAGCTCTTCTGCTTTTAACTTCTCCTGTCAAAAATAGAGACATCGCCTTTTCTCCATGGCCAATGCCTTACAATTTCATCTATTCCCACAATACAAGGAGCTCTCACTCAAGGGACAGATGTCAAAGTTTGCAGCCCTATGATCTCTTGCTGCCTGCATTTTGGCCGGGCACCCCTGCTGAAGAAGAGGTTGGAAAAAAAAATAATTAATAACTAACTCACTCACTGTCGCAAGGGATTAGTGGATCAAAATGCTTGCTGGCTTTCTTTAAATATCGGCCAAAAAAAAAAAAAAAAGTCAATTTACATATAACCTTTATCTCCATTCTCATGGATACGCAAGTCTTGGTTTTGCTTTAAAATTTGCTCGGACCAGGTGCGGTGGCTCACACCTGTAATCCCAGCACTTTGGGAAGCCAAGGCAGGCAGATCACGAGGTCAGGGGTTTGAGACCAGCCTGGCCAACATGGTAAAATCCCATCTCTACTAAAAATACCAAAATTAGCTGGTTGTGGTGGCAGGCACCCATAATTCCAGCTCCCTGGGAGGCTGAGGCAGGAGAATCGTTTGGACCCAAGAGGCAGAGGTTGTAGTGAGCCAAGATTGTGCCATTGCACTCCAGCTTGGGTGACAAGAGCAAGACTCCATCCGAAAAAAATAAATAAATAAATTGTTCAATAAAAGACTATTGTGGGATTTCATTATACAAAGTTAATTGTTCTTCAAAAAATCTCTTCAAAAATTGTGAGTAGTGCATGAAATGGTGTCCCCCAAAAAATATACATACCTACATCATAATATTTGGAAACTATGGATATGACCTTATTTGGAAAAAGTCTTTGCAGGTATAATTAAGTAACGGATCTTACAATATCATCCTGTGTAATCTGAGTGGACCCGAAATCCTATAACAGACGTCCTTAGGAGAGTGACTCAGAGGAAGATTATGCAGAGACAGAAGACACAGAGTCTGCGTGACCATGGAGCACTGGTGGGATGCTGCAGCCCCAAGCCAAGGCATGTCAGCAGCCACAGATGCTAGAGGAGACCAAGAGCTGATTCTCCCTTCACACTCCCGGGGCAAGTGTGGCCCTGCCAACACCTCGATTTCAGACTTCTGGCCTCTAGAACTGTGAAAGAATAAACTTCTCTTCTTTTAGGCCACCCAGTTTGTGGTCTTCTTTTACAGCAGCCACAGAAACTAATACACTATGTTTAAAGGAAGCAGCTAAGATATCTATGATGATTTCTTATGGATGAGGTGCTTTATGGAATGGCTCTTCCTGCCAGTGGACATCTAAACTTGGTCCTCAAAACCACACACCCTAGCATCCAAACAATTATTCACCTTCTGACAAAGGAACGATGCTGCAGAAAGCCTAAGAAAGAAATCATTGTAATACCCTTCAATCTCAGCCATCAGAAGACTGAGAAATTAGTCATTGAGGAGACCTGAGAACTAACTCATTAAATGCCAAAGCATTTCATTTTAACACTGTTGAAGAGATCCTTCCAAAATGAACCTTAAATTTGCCTGCTAATTAAAGATTAAATAAAATATAATTAAACCTTTCTTAACGAAAAAAATTGAATAAATTTAAAGTAAATATTTGTTGCTGTGATATGCCATGGATTGGCTATAGAGGTAACAGGTATTTATATGGTAAATGGCCCTTCCTTTCCCCATTATCTCACTGTCCCAGGTTTCTAAACTCTAGTAATTCACACTGATACCTTTGAAGGTGGTTGAACCACAACACCTCTCTCTTTCCCTCTCGTTCTTTTTTCCCCACCCCACCATCTTATACACCACACACACACACGCACACGCACACACACACTCCATTCTTTCTATGAACCTATAATCAATTACTGGTATTCACAGAAAACCACTGAGCAGAAGGGAGTATACTGTGATACAGTGTAGTCTCGTAGGTGATGTCTCAACTGTCAAATCCTATAGGTAAGGGCATATAACAAAAATACGGCTTGATTGTGCACACTGGCAATGACTGTTGTTATCTGCTAGGTTGTTTTGGTATACCTAAGAGCAGGAATAAAGTGGAGGAGAGCAATTGCAGTGTGTAGAGCAGAGGTGTCTAGGCAGAAGACTGCTGTCCATACACATCAGACAGAGACGTGCCCAGCCATCCCCTTGTTGCAGTCCTGAAAGGAGGATTCAAATATTAAGTCTCATGAAAGCAGAGAAGAGATGAAGGACCACCCAGGCCCCATCTGTGGACAAAAACAGGGTCTGGACAGTCTGGGGATGAATAAAGAGGGAAAAACATCAACATGCAGAACAAAGGAGAAGGACCCACACCCGAGACACTCAGCAGAAGAGCAATACTTTGCAAATGATATACTGCAGGCTCATGAGAAATTTTAGAAAATTATTTTTGCACTAACAGAGCACAAATAAAACAGTCTTCTATGTACAGTAAAGAATAATACCAGCAAGAGGAATCTTAACGTTTAGAATATAATAAAATAAATGGAACAAAAACTAATAGAGGTAAGAGAAAAGAGGGTATTTCAGCATTGACCATGATACTTACAGAAACCTGTTGGATAATGCTTCTGAAAAACTTGAATGAAAACAGCAAATACTAGTAGAATTATGAACAGAATGCATTTGTTTTCCATGATGTTTGCTGTGTGCATAGCATGATGCCAGGCTGGAAAAACAGGAACACTCACAAACTTTGGAAGAAAGAAAATATAGCTTGTGTCCAAAATATAAAAATCAAAGAAGCATAAAATAATAAGAAACCAAATGCATCACATATAGTAATAATTTAAATGGATTAAACTCCCCAATGGATTAAGAATTGACAGGTTAAGAAAAATGAGGAGAAGAAAAAAGCGGAGGAGAAAGACAGACAGAAAGGAGGAAGGGAAGGCAACACAAAACAAAGTGTCCCCCAAAGAAGTTAAAGAATAGGACAAGAGGTAGCAGGAACAAACAAAATACTAAGAACTTTCAGAGGAACAATTCCATTTCCAAGAATCCACCTTAAGTTATTATTTATGGAATCATTGAGGTTCACAAGGATCTAGAACTAGAAATACCATTTGACCCAGCCATCCCATTACTGGGTATATACCCAAAGGATTATAAATCATGCTGCTATAAAGACACATGCACACGTATGTTTATTGTGGCACTATTCACAATAGCAAAGACTTGGAATCAACCCAAATGTCCATTAATGACAGACTGGATTAAGAAAATATGGTACATATACACCATGGAATACTATGCAGCCATAAAAAAGGATGAGTTCATGTCCTTTGTAGGGACATAGATGCAGCTGGAAACCATCATTCTCAGAAAACTATCACAAGAACAGAAAACCAAATACCACATGTTCTCACTCATAGGTGGGAATTGAACAATGAGAACACTTGGACACAGGAAAGGGAACATCACACACCAGGGCCTGTCATGGGGTGGGAGTACAGGGGAGGGAAAGCATTAGGGGATATACCTAATGTAAATGACGAGTTAATGGGTGCAGCACACCAACATGGCACATGCATACATATGTAACAAACCTGCACGTTGTGCACATGTACCCTAGAACTTGAAGTATTATTAATTTAAAAAATAAATAAATGAATGAATGAATAGGATGGTGTGGGAAAGAACAAAGAAGAAAAACTGAAGGAAGCTGAAAGAGGAGCAAGGCAGAAGACAGTTATAAACATGGTGCAAGACTTGATCCATTGTTGGCAGAAAGTGCCATGGGACAGTGTTAAATATTCAGTTTCACATTTGCAGCAATATCAACCTAGACCGTCTGTCCAGAGCATCAGTAAAGTCAGCAATGCCAGCAAAGGCCTTCTGTGAATAGGGTGTGTGTGTGTGTGTCTGTGTGTTAATAAGGAAACCTCTGGAGTCGGAATTTGAGTAAACAATGTTTGGAACAGTGCTAATATATTCTTTGTATTAACTTAGTAGAAGCAAGAGTTTGAAAATAAAGATGGCTATGACAATGACAAAAAAAAGTTGTTATTTATGCATTCAAAGAAAAAACTCTAATAGAAGTCATTGGTTTCTATAATAGAGGGAAAACGAAAATAATCTAAATGACTAATAATTAATTAAATATTGCATATCCACAAAACAAGATACTATATAACTATTAAAACTATGTTTTACTCCAAAATAGAATAGTATTGGCATAAGAGTAGACATGTAGACCAATGAAATGGAATAGAGAACCCAGAAGTATATCCACGTATTTGCAGCCAACTGATCATCAACAAAGTTGCCAATAACATACACTGGGGAAAGAGTGCCCTCTTTAATAAATGGTGCTGGGAAAACTGGCTATCCATATGCAGAAGAATAAAACTAAGCCCCTAACTCTGACCATATATAAAAATCAATGCAAAATGGATTCAAAGACTTAAATGTAAGACCTAAAACTATAAAACTAGTAGAAGAGAACAGGGAAAAGGCTTCAGGACCTTGGCCTAGGCAAAGATTTTCTGACTAACACCTCAAAAACACAGACAACAAAACAAAAATAGACAAATTGGACTATATTAAACTAAAAGTTTCTGCACAGCAAAGGAAGCAATCCACAGAGTGAAGAGACAACCTACAGAATGGGAGAAAATATTTGCAAACTATTCATCCAACAAGGGCCTAATATCCAGAATATATAAGTAACTCAAACAACTCAACAGTAATCCCATTAAAAAATGAGCAAAGGACATGAATAGACATTTCTCAAAACAAGACATACAAATGGCTGACAGGTATATAGGAAAATGCTCAACATCACTAACTATCAGGGAAATGCAGATCAAAACCACAATGAAATATCATCTCATTCCAGTTAGAATGGCTAGTATCAAAAAGACAAAAAACTAATAAATGCTAGTGAGGACACAGAGAAAAGAGAACTCATACACTGTTGGTGGGAATATAAATTAGTACCAACATTATGGAAAGTAGTATGGAGATTTCTCAACAAACTGAAAATAGAAATACCATACAATCCAACAATCCCACTACTGGATATTTATCCAAAGGAAAGAAAATCAGTATATCAAAATGGTACTTGCACCCCTGTTTATTGCAGCATTATTCACCATAGCCAAGATATGGAATAAACCAAGTGTTCATAAACAGATGAATGGATAAAGAAAAGGGGTCTATATAGACAGTGAAATATCATTCAACCATAAAAAAATGAAATCCTGGCATTTCCTGCAACATGGATGGAATTGGAGGTCATTATGTTAAGTGAAATAAGCCAGGCACAGAAAAACAAATGTCACAAATTCTCATTCATATATGGGAGCTAAAAAAAGTGTGTTTTATGGAGTAGAGAGTCCAAAGATAGATACCAGAGGCTAGAAAATGTTGTGAGGAAGGGATGAAGAGGGGTTGCTTAATGGGTACAAGCATACCATTAGATGGCAGGAATAAGTTCTAGTGTTCAGTAGCACAATAGAGACTATAGGTGACAACAATGTATTGTATACTTCATCGTAGCTAGAAGATTTGAGAAGTTTCCAACACAAATAAATAATAAATGTTTGAGGTTATGGATATTTTCAATACCTTTATTTGGTCATTACACATTGTATGCATGTATCAAAATATCACTTGTATCCTGTAAATATGTAAAAATATTATGTATCAATCACAAACACTTTAAATACATTTTAAGTATAATTAGTGATGTAAGAAAATGCCCTTGATATATTTTACAGGAATTTGAAAACAGGCTACCCATCAGACTACCTTATATGATCTGATTTTTTTTTTCCAAAAAATAGTCTATTCCATAAACACCAAAAAGTGCAATCCCAGCAAATTACATGCATTCTTTGATACCCCTTTCCTTGCTGCTTTTTCTGTTTCCTGCTCTGTTTGTTACCTGTACTTTTGTCAGCAAATAATTTTAAGTTGGCCTACATCTAAATACTTTTAAAACTAAATACTGCCTTTACTTGTTTATTGGAGAAAATATGGAATATAATAGAAAAATGAAAGGAAGAAAATGTGCCTCCTGACCCGCTGCTCTCCTCCAAGGCCCATGAATGGGGGGACCTCCAGCTACCCACCGACTCAAGAGAAAAGCATGGACACCAGCCTGAGCCCTCTTCTCCCCCTGATATCACATCTCCAAGCCTTACTGCTTCTTCCTCCAAAATGTCTGGCATCTTTTCTCTTCTAGCATTACCACCGTCACCACCCTGAGCCACCTCACCTCCATTGCCTCTACCTCCCGCCCTTCCCAGCCCAGTGCCTCCTTCCAACTCCACATCCCTCACCCTCATCTCCAAGATCACATGCACTCCAGAACTGGAATGATCCTCAAAAGGAAATCAGACCACAGCCCTCCCTTGCTGAGACCCCTCCAGAGGCTCCTCGTGGCCCTGGGGTAAATGCCACCAGACACCCCCCTCCCCTCCATCAGGCCTGTCCTACAGTTCCCCTTTCTCTGAGCCCTTGGCTCTCTGGACTGCAGCACCCTAGCCCTGCCCACCTCCCCTGCACCCAGCTCTCAGCCTCCCAGGGCTTTCACAGACATGCTGCTCCTCTCCACATCCAACGGAATTCATATTTCAAATCCTAGATTGAATGCCACTTCTGCCTGGAGGCATGCTTTGACTCTGTAGTCTAACTAGGTTCTTCCCCCAATTATTCCATCTAAAACACCATATTCTTTTCTTCACAGCATTGATCATGTTTTTTCATTACTGATCTATGTGATTATTTGGGGAATATTTGTTTCCCCCTCCAGACTACGAGTTTTCTACAGACAAGGCCTTGCCTTTTCCATTATCAACGTATACCCAGCACTCAGCACTGTGCTGAACACATAAAAATAATAATAGTGATAAAATTTATGTAGCATTTCTTATGCACCAAGCAGGTTTTAAAGACTTTAAACATAGTAACTCATTTAACCCTCACAACAGCCTCATAGTGTAAATGACATTAGTTCCCATCTTACAGGTGAGAAAACTGAGGCACAGAGAATTACATAATTTGTTCAAGGTCTTATTCATAATGAATGGTTGAGCCTGGAGTTGAAGCCACACAGTTTGGCTGCAAACTCCACGTTCTTTATCATTACACTGTACTGTTCCTCATGCTCAATAATTTTTTTCAATAAATCCTGCCACCCTAAGGAACTACTGTTATTCCAGTCTTCTTCCCATGCATACAGAGAGAGAGAGTGCTTTTTTCCCCATAGGGGTCGTATTCTGTACAACTTAGACTTCCACTACTTTTAATTAATACTATACAAGTATCGGGATTTTAATGGTGACATATTATTCCATAGTACTAATCTAAATTTATTTTATCATTATCTTATTTTTTGAGCAGAGGGTACTTTTTCAATTTATTTCCATTTTATTGCTATGTTAAATGACTCTGTAATGACATCCTTAAACATAAATATTGTGCAATGCCTTTTGAAAAATTCCATAAAGTCATTCAAAATATTTGAATTTTGAGGATTTTTGAGGTGTATTGACAAACTGCCTTCCCAAAAGGATGTTGCAGGAGACCTATTTCCCCAGTTAGGCCAAATGAGGCCAGTAGAAGCATGAGTGTTCCCCAAAACACCTGTGGGCAGAAGGTATTTATAGCATATTTGGGGTTTCTCCAAATTTAGGTTCTGATTTGAATCCTATTAAAATTAATTTACATTCCTTGATTAACTGGTTTAAGGAAATGACAACATAAGAGTTTACACAGATAACTAAAGAACTAACTCTACACTAGTACTTGAATAGTACTTACGTTATTAATGATTATAGCTGCCACCTTTGGGGAGAGTTATCAATTTAAACCAAAATTCAAGTTTAAAATTATAATCCAAAATCTGATCTGTTATTCTTTCCTTTTCATGTAAAAAACCAAAATACGTTTTTACCACCTGCTGCTAGTTCTATACTCTCTCTAAAATTAAGCACTGTTTAGAAAGAATTTCCAAAATAGAGACCCAAACAGAAAAACAAGCTGTGTATGTAGGCTAGACCACAGCAATGACACAAATAGGAAGGTATAATTAGACTGCATTTAGAGGGTCTACTTGCTTTTCTTCTGTAGTTCTTTGCTTCTGCAAACAACATGAGGAATGTTCGTTGATTGCATTTGAGAAACTGCACCTTTTTATTGCATTGCATTCCTGATGGACTGCAGTGACATCTTGGATCTGACAAGACAGACAGCATATCCCAGCATCAGATTATGATAAAGTAAGTTTTAAGAAAGTCACCTAAATTCAATATATCTCATAGTAAGAGACAATATAAAAACCACAAATGGGCTGGGTGCGGTGACTCCCGCCTGTGATCCCAGCACTTTGGGAGGCTGAGGTGGGCGGATCACTTGAGGTCAGGAGTTCGAGATCAGCCGGGCCAACATGGTAAAACCCCGTCTCTACTAAAAATACAAAAATTAACCAGACATGGTGGAATGCACTTATAATCCTAGCTACTGGGGAGCTGTAGCATGAGAATTACTTGAACCCGCAAGGCAGAGGTTGCAGTGAGCCAAGATCATGCCACTACACTCCAGCCTGGGCGACAGATCAGGATTCTGTCTCAAAACACATACACACACACACACACAAATGGAGCAAATTGGAACATAATCAATTAGTGAGGAAGGAAAGAACCCAGAAAAGTTAAGAACTTGACTATTTAAAGGAAACATAAACCAGAAAAATGGAACACCATGAAAAATGGCATACCTGTTACATAACGTGTCACTTATTTAAATAAAACTTAGTTGCACAAATGAAGTTTTATTATTTGGAATTCTCAACGGCTAGGTTATAAATACCAATCCATTTACATAATGAAGAAATATATTATTTATAATACACATGGATTCTATCTATCTATATAGACTTTGTAGGGTTTCGAATCAATGAAATCTTGATAGTTTCTGAATTATTGGAAAGATTTTATTTTAAATGTGCACACCAGCAAAAGAAACTCCCTAGCACCCCTTGACATATATTATGACTTCTCATTCAACTACTCTGTCCAAATGGCAGCAACTTGCAAGTGAGTTGTACAAATAGAAGGTGCAGATTAAATCATCCATAATAGAATAAAGATCTGCTTTCTGGGTATGAAAAAGCACTATGTTAAAAAAAAAAAAAAAAAACTGTGTGTTAAGAATGATTAAAAAGTTGAATCCTTTTTTAAGAAAAAAAGTCTATATATGAAAGAGTTGTCAGCAGAAATTTAGAAAACCCTAGGAACTGAAGCCTAGAGAGATTTAACTGGATGCTTAAACTCTATGAGTCATAATGGATGTAGATAAATCCCCCGTGTCTCTAACAGTCATTCAGGTAAAACCGTCTAAAAAAAAAAAAAAAGGTGAGGACAAGGAAGAGATGAAGGGAAAGGAAAAGCCGTGGTCTCCCTGAGATCATATTTTAGTGCCTCTATTTCTGACCACATAATTTTAAAAAGGGGTAGAACGTCAAGGCCCTGGGGAAAACGTGCTTGAAAAAGAAAGACCTCTGAGATGAGTGGGTGCCGCTGAACTGTGTGTGGAGGTGGGAGCCAGAAAGTAAGGGCTGTGACTGTGGCTCTAATAACACCTGACCAAAGTGTCTTGAAGCCTGCCATGCTGAGCCTGCTGTGAGTGTGAAATGCTAAAAATACTGACACAATAATTGCTTTACAGAGCTTGGAAACTCTGCAGGTGAATTAAAGTTACAAACTGGAGTTTTTCTTTGACTAAGACAAGCAATAATTGATAACATGGACAATTAGTGAGTGATCTTGCTTAGGCACCTGCCTAAAAACTGTCATGGTGCTCAAACTGGGCTTTCAGATTACATAGTTTAATGTTTTCATTATTTTAACTACAAACATACGTTTTTCAGAAGAAATCTTATTCAGAAAACCATGATAGGTTCACTAATGAAAAAGAAAAAGGCCCAGTCAAGAACGGAAGACCCAGGCTGTGTGTGGAGGCTCATGACTGCAATCCCAGCATTTTGGGAGCCCGAGGCGGGTGGATCACTTGAAGCCAGGAGTTCAAAACCAGACTGGGCAACATGGCGAAACCGTGTCTTTACTAAAAATACAAAAATTAGCCTGGCATGGTGGTGGGTGCCTGTAATCCCAGCTACTAGGGAGGCTGAAGCAGGAAAATCACTTGAACCCAGGAGGCAAACGTTGCAGTGAGCCGAGATAACACCCCTGCACTCCAGCCTGTGCAACAGAGCGAGACTTTGTCTTAATTAACTAATTAATGGAAGACCCAGAGCTCATCCTCTTGGCCCCAACTAATTCAACAGTACCCAACTTGACTCCACAGAACACAGTTTGAAAACCACTAATCTGGTCCAGCACTTTCATTTCATGAATGAAAAAAGTCAGAGAGACACAGAGAAAGACACGTTCAGTGCTGTGCCCAGGCCCACACAGGTGGAACCAGAGTTGGAAGTTAGTAACTCTAAGCCCTAGCTGAGTGTTTTTCGCTATAACACAATTCTACTAACAAAGGTATTTCTTCATGTCTTGTTTCAGTTTCTATTTCCTCTTCTTATTCGTGTGTATTCAATTCATATAGGGGCAATATTTTCAATATTTTAATATGGAAGCTTATTCTGAAAAATTTTAAGCAAATACATGACAAATTCTTTGAGTCACAAACATTTCTCTAACAACTCACCTTGATACTTCATGGAAAAATCCATTGACGAGGTGCCACAGACACAGTGGCGAGAAGAAACTGTGGACCTCAGCGGGGCTTACCTTGCAAACCCAACCTATTTCAGTATCCAAAATGGTCAAACTTAGTTACTGGGGAGAGTCTTCACTTAGCTAAAGAAATAAACATTTTTTTCTAAAAGTATACAGTAAAGATAGTGGATTAATATCTTCAATATGCTGTGGGAAGGATAACTGACAACCAAGAGAACTGATACTCATCTGCTATGGTAAATGTGCGCCTCCAAAATCCAGGTGTTGCCACTGTGATGGTATTAAGAGGTGGGGCCTTTAAGAGGTGATTAGACCATGAGAATTCTTCCCTCCTGAATGTTATTAAGGCCCTAATCAAAGAGGCTTCAGGCAATGTTCAGCTCTCTTGCCCTTTCGCCTTTAGCTGTGTGAGACCCTGTTTCTCCCCACCTAAGGATGCAGCCCTCACCAGGTACCTGAACTTGCTGGTACTTTGATCTTGGACCTCCCAGCTTCCGGAACTGTAAGAAACAAATTTCTGTTCTGTATAAATTACTCACCCTGTACTATTCTAACAGTACAAATGGACCAAGACATCATCCAAATTATCATTTAAAAGTTAAGACAGCTGGGTGTGGTGGCCCACACCTGTAATGCCAGCACTTTGAGAGGACAAAACAGGATGATTACTTGAGGCCAGGAGTTCAAGACCAACCTGGGCAAAATAGTAAGACCTCCATCTCTACAAACATAAGAAAATTAAAATTAATTACAAAAAAGAGTAAAAACAACATAAAGACATTTTTAGACATATGAAGACTAGGGGAATGTACCACCCAAGAACCTAAGAAAGAAAGAAAGAAAGAAAGAGGCTGGGCATAGTGGCTCATGCCTGTAATCCCAGCACTTTGGGAGGCTGAAGTGGGAGGATTGCTTGAGGCCCTGGGAAAGGAAAGGGAAAGGGAGAGGGAATTCAGCAAAGAAAAAAGCAAATGTTGAAAATGTAGTATAAAACTTTGCTTAAAAGTTAATAATTAAATTCAATAGTAGCCATATAAATAACAACTAATAACTCTACATGTGTGAAGCCTGTTATTGTAATTGACAGAAGGAAATAAAGAATAACTGCATCCTATGGTTAAGTAAGTACCTGTACGATTAAGAGTAATCACTAAACACCAGAAATGTACTTTGCAACCTTCAAATCATCTGAAGCAAAAGAAATATTAAAAACTGTATTAACACAAAAAAGGTAGGAAAAGGAGAAGGCAGGCAAAGAAAAAAGATAGTGAACAGGAAAACAGGAATAAGAAAGAGGAAAGAGGAAAGAGGAGAGGAGAGGAGAGGAGAGGAGAGGAGAGGAGAGGAGAGGAAGGAATTCAGCAAGAAAAAAAGCAAACAGGAAAATAAGATGGTATAAATAAATTTGAATATACAAGTAATCATAAAGGTTGTACATCAATTAAGCTCATCAATCAAAGAGAATATTCTATAGATTTTTTTAAAACTCTGATCATATACTGCTTCTAAGAGATATACCTAGAGCAAAACCACACGAAAAAATAAAAATTAGGGACTATAAAAATATATCTCCCTCAAACACCACATGTTCTCACTCATAAGTGGGAGTTGAGAACACATGGACACAGGGAAGGGAACACCACACATCAGGGCCTGTCGGGGGTGGGAGACAAGGGGAGGGAGAGCATTAGGACAAATACCTAACGTATGCGGGACTTAAAACCTAGATGATGGGTTGATGAATGCAGCAAACCACCATGGCACCTGTATACCTATGTAACAAACCTGCACGTTCTGCACATGTATCCCAGAACTTAAAGTATAATAATAAAAAATATATATATACACCCCTCAAGTACCAGACAAAATAAAGTTGACATAGCAATGTTAATATCACACAAATAGATCTAAAGTCCAAAAATCACAGGGATAGTGTATAATAACAAACACATAGGGATAGTGTATAATAACAAAAGATATAATTCAACATGAATATAATAAACATGAAATTATTGTACTTATCATAGCTTTAAAATATATAAAGAAAAATTAGTGAAATTACATGGAAATACTGATGAATGTATAATCATGGGAGGGAATCAGTATCAATTAGAATGTAGAAGTTTGGCACAGCAGAATTAACGAGCTTGATCTCATAATTGTAAAGAGATTTCTACACCCAAAGACTATATTATCTTTTTATAAACATGTAGAATATTTACCAATATTAACATGATACTGGGATTAGAAAGAATTTAAGTCATATATATAATCCCCACTGATAGTGATATAATTAAATTAGAAGTCAGTGTTGCAAAGTAACAACAACATAACTAAAATACGTGTTTGTTTACCTTAAAATGAACTCTTATATATAAGTCTGAATTAATAAAAAATTACTACATATTAAAACATGTACAAAACTAATTTACTATTTAAAAATAAATTCAATAGCATTAAATTTATTTACTAGAAAACAGAAAGATAAAACCCAAGAAGCTAAAAAAAACTGACAAGTAAATCTAAAGATATAAAAGCTAGAAAATAATAAGACTATAATAATTAAAGAAACAGAAACAAGATATACAAAGGATAACATAAATTCCAAAGCTGATTCTTCGAAAAGCTAACAAGCAGACAGATTGCTAGCAAGTCTGATCAAAAATAGAAGATGAAGGTAATACAAAAGGAGACAAAATATAGAGTAGATGTTAACTATTATAGGAGAGCACTATGAACATTATGAAATAAATTTGATACTTAAAAGAAATAGACACATTTCTAGAAAATTTTAAATTTCTAAAGTTGACCTCAGAAGGAATGGAAAAGGTGAAAAAACAAATAATCATGGAAGAAATTGAATTGGTAATAAAAAGTTCCTCAAATCGAGACTCTGGAGCCAAAACACTTCGTAAGAGAATTTCCCTAATCTTTAAGAAACAAAGAAAACTTTTATCATTCAGTAGATTCTGAAAACAGAAAAAGAGGGAAATTATCCAATTGATTTTATGAAGTTAATAAAACCAGAATATCAAAACTGCGTAAGTCAGTATAAGAAAAAAAGTTATGCAGCAATCACTTTGGTAAGCATAAATGGAAAAACCCCAACAAAATATCAGAAAAATTAATTCCAGCAATGTATAAAATAATTATTAACTTTTAAAAATACACCATATACCATATTAAGAGCTTTTTAAAACTCATCATTTCAATAGATGCAAACCAAGGAAAGTAACACAATTCAACCAATTGTCAACAATTGTTGACAAACATGCTTAGCAAACTAAAAATAAGTAAGTTGTTTTTCTAGCAGATACACTTTACTGGGAAGTTACACAAGCATTATACCTAATGGTAAGACTTTAATACACATTTCTACCAAAATCAAAAATGATACCAAAGTGGTTATCACCACTTCCATCCACCATTATACTAAAGGTCACAGAATTTTAGTAAAGCCATAAACTGTATCAAGTTTATTCACAGGTGATATGATTATCAGCCAGGCTCGGTGGCTCACACCAGTAATCCCAGCACTTTGGGAGGCCAAGGTGTGTGGATCACCTGAGGCTGGGAGTTCAAGGCCAGCTTGGCCAACATGGTGAAACCCCATCTCTACTAAAAATACAAAAATTAGCCATGCGTGATGGCAGGCACCTGTAATCTCATCTAGTGTAGAGGCTGAGGCAGGAGAATTTCTTGAACCTGGGAGGCAGAGGTTGCAATGAGCCGAGATCTCACCACTGCACTCCAGCAAGGGTGACAAAGGGAAACTCTATCTCAAAAAAAAAAAAAAAAAAACCTGAAGGATTTCAAGATTAAATATATCAGTTATTTCTATTTTCCTCCAAATAAATCTATAAATTCAAAATTAAAGTACCAAGCGAGGTTTATCATGGAACACTATAGAAGATGCTTATATTTGTTTCTGGAGAAAACCGAAAGGCCTTAAATAGGCAAGAGAATGTTGAAGGCTATCAAAGTTGGGAGACTTCGTTACCATATATCCAGAATTATTACAAAACCATAATGATTAGGAAACTTGGATATTTGTGTAGGAACAGACAAGTGATCTTATGGAAAAGAATAAAGAGCCTAGGTACAGAAACATGCCTATGTGGAAACCAGATTATTGTAGAGGTGGTAGCACAACTCAATGAAGGAAGGACAAACTAGTTACTAAAAGGTACTGGGATAATTGATTATAACTGGAAGGATAATAAGTCAATCCACAGCTCACACTAAACACTAAGTTCAATTCAAGACGATTACAGATCTAAATGGGAAAAGCAAAACTCCAAAAAGTTTTAGAAGAAAATATAGAAATACACATATGTGGACTTGGAGTAGAAAAGAATTTCTTAGACAAGATAAAAAACATAAAATTAAAAAAGAAAAGATTCATATCAGATCATATTGAAATAAAAATGTCAGTTCAACAAAAAAACATAATAAATTAAAAAACAAGCTGCCATCTGAGAGAAAATATTTCCAACACACAATTGACAAATAATTATAAATGAAAAAATATAAAGAACTCCTAAGAAGGCCTTTTCCAGAAAGAAAAAAAAAGGCAATCTAATGGAATGTGAGGAACAGTGAATAAGCAAATAATATGAATAGTTAATTCGTAGAAGAAGACAACCAAAAGTTCAATAAATATGTGTAATGATGCTAAACTCACTAGCAATCAGGGAGACATACATTAAAACAAGGTATTATTTCACACACATATAATTGGCAAACATTTCATAGTCGGACAAACAAAATTCTGGTGAGGAAATGGAAAAATAAAGCTCTCCTATTCTATAAGTGAGAATGTATATTATCAATATTCAAAGAGCAATTTGAGCATATCTACATCCATGGCCCAGCAATTCCATTCCTATGGGTATTCCCTAAAACAGTAGTTCCAAATCTTTTTTATCTCAGGAATCTTTTACATTCTTAAAAATTATTGAGAGTCCCAAAGAGCTTTTATTTGTGTGGCTTATATCTAATATTGCAATATTAGAAAATAGGAATGAGAAATTTTAAAATATTAATGAATTTGAAAATACCAGTAATATACCTATTACATGTTAAGATAAATAACATTTTATGAAAATAACTATATTTTCAAAACCAAAAAATTTAGTGAGATTTTTGCAAACCTCTTTAAATCTGGCTTAATTAAATATACCTGATTAGAGACCTACAAAGAGACTTAGACTCCCACACAATAATAATGGGAGACTTTAACACCCCACTGTCAATATTAGACAGATCAACAAGACAAAAAGTTAACAAGGATATCCAGGAATTGAACTCAGCTCTGCACCAAGCGAACCTAATAGACATCAACAGAACTCTCCACCCCAAATCAACAGAATAGACACTCTTCCCAGCACCACATCGCACTTATTCTAAAACTGACACATAGTTGGAAGTAAAGCACTCCTTGGCAAATGTAAAAGAACAGAAATTA
>NW_016803644.1:18202-21163 GCF_001698545.2 Rhinopithecus bieti | reverse complement strand
CAAATTTCTGCATTTGGCTTGAATTTCTCCTCAGAAAATGGGTTTTCTTTTCTATTGCATAATCAGGCTGCAAATTTTCCAAATTTTATGCTCTACTTCCTCTTGAACCCTTTGCCACTTAGAGATTTCTTCCAAAAGATACCCTAAATTATCTCTGTCAAGTTCACAGTTCCACATATCTCTAGGGAAGGGGCAAAATGCTGCCAATCTCTTTTCTTAAACATAACAAAGGTCACCTTTGCTCCAATTCCCAACAAATTTCTCATCTCCATCTGAGACCATCTCAGCCTGGACCATATTGTCCATATCATTATCAACACTTTGGTCAAAGTCATTCAACAAGTTTCTAGGAAGTTCCAAACTTTCCCACATCTTCCTGAGTCTTCCAAACTATTTCAACCTTTGCCTGTTACCCAGTTCCAAAGTTGCGTCCACATTTTCAGGTATCTTTACAGCAGTGCCCCACTCTACTGACGCCAGTTTACTGTATTAGTCTGTTCTCAGGCTGCTCATAAAGAGCCTGGGGAATTTATAAAGGAAATTTATAAAGAGCCTGGGTAATTTATAAAGGAAAGAGGTTTAATTGACACAGTTCCACATGGTTAGGGAGGGCTCACAATCATGGTGGAAAGCAAAGGAGGAGCAAAGTCATGTCTTGCACAGTGGCAGGCAAGACAGCCTGTGCAAGGGCATTCCCCTTTATAAAATCATTAATCTCAGATCTCGTGAGACTTATTCACTATCACTAGAGCAGCATGGGAAAACCTGCCCCATGATTCAATTACCTCCCACCAGGTCCCTCCCATGACATGTGGGAATTATGGGAGCTACAATTCAAGATGAGATTCGGGTGAGAAACAGCCAAACCATATCATGTGGCAAAAGATACTCTGATTCCTGGAGATGGGAGTGATAAAATATGGGAAAATAACTTAAGTGCCCGACAAGGGGATTACTGGTGGAATGGGAGAGTACTCAAATGAATACCGGAAATGTTCAACATAAACATTTTCAAATATTTTATGTAATTGCTATGGTTGCTATTACAGAAATTACCCAATGAACTAATAAATAATGACTGGATAAGGATAAATTCTGATTAGCACTTGACGTGAGCATATGGGTGCATTTTAAGTTTTGCAAAATATATGCACTTACGGATAAACATAACTCTTAAGAAACTCTTTTCCAAATGGTAAGTTGACCTATCCTTTTCTTAGTCATTATGCCTGGAGTAACACAAATTCTAGATCAGTAAGATATAAATTGTAGAGGCTAAATGTAACCTATGCTACCTAAGCCACAGTTACCAGAATTTTGCTGCCCTCCACTATGGTAAAATAGTTAAATCACAAGAAAATCAGTTTTGGTCAAGGATGTCCTTATTAAAATGGAATATTTAGAATATAAGGTGGGGTTAGTATATACTTGAATCTCTATACTTGCTACATTTCCATTCCATGTCCAAGTTAGTAGTATTTTTTCAAAATAATGACTAAAACTTTTCAGTATCTTCAAGTGACAATAAAATATTCTATTACATTCTAAATAATGGACTTCAGAGAATAGGACAGTGGACATTATAGAAAGGTTTTCAACAAAGGGGGGAACAGTGGTTCTCTAAATTTGGCAGGCATCAGAATCTCCCAGAGAGCCTGATAAAACACAGATTGCTGGGCATCACTCACAGAATTTCTGGTTCAGTAGATTTGGGGTGTGGGTCCAATAAATTGTCCTTCCTAATAAGTTCGTATGTGATGGTGTTGCTACTGCTGGACTGATGGTCACACTTTGAGAACCACCAAATTTATAGACCTTCAGCTTAACTCTGTTTTCTCTCAAATGTCCAGTTAACATGCATCCTCTATTCTCTGATAATTCCAGTGGAGATTTTAGTAAATATGGCTGTATAGTTTAGTTACTGAGGAATCTTTTGGCATACACCATTTGTCTTTTTTATATATTTTCACTTACAAGTTTTTTTCCTCTTGATAGTATAGCAGAATGTGAGAAATTTTGCAGTCTCCTTATTGGATATGTATTAGTACTCAATTCCTTCAGGCATTCAACATATATCAGTTGAAAACTATCTGTCAGATGTTGTGCTAGATGCTAAGAATAAAACGGTAAGCTGAATAGACATGCTCCTGACCCATTGGTGCTTACAATGTATTTGCAAAGACCAGCGTCAATCAAATAATCACACGCATAATGTATAATTGGTCAGAAGAGAAATATCATGGCTGTCTGTGGGTGAATAGCAAACTTTAATTAAGCTGGGAAATGAGAAAATCTTCCTTGAGGAATAAAAGCTTGAACTGAGATCTGAAGGATGAATAAACATTTAATGTATAAATTATTTGTGAAGATAAGAATTTTCATGGGACACTTCACAAATTTTGCCTATATGAATCAGAAAACAAACAGGAAGTAAGTAAGTAGCTTAATAATGACCATTAATGAAGAAGTGTATGTACCAGGCCCCATGCTTACAAAGTTAGGAGAATTACTGAGAATGTCTTACATTCCTTCTATAGTTGAACTCTTCTGACTCACATAAGCAAGATCTTCCAGGGTTTATGTTAGTTGAATGGCTTTAATTCTGGTTTGTCATGTTTCAAAATGAGGAGTTACCACAGTGTACATGTTGTGCCCATTCAATATAGTCAATGCTTAATTCTCCACGTGAAAATCAAGTTTTGTGGCTTATCTGTTTTCATTTTGTTTGGCTGCCTCTTCTTTTGGTGAAAGTGTGCTTAGGTGAAAGACATGCAATAATATCAATGGTGAATAACTGTAAATTAGAGGAGTAGTTTTCTGAAAAGAAGATCTTAATATTCCACAGGAAGTAAGGTAGATTTTTTGGATAGTCATGATTTTGAGTTTATCCTTTTGCTTCCATTCATCTATGGTGATAATTAATTTGCATAAAGTTCTAAAAAAAGACATATTTTGCTCTTT
>NW_016803644.1:2731-15085 GCF_001698545.2 Rhinopithecus bieti | reverse complement strand
AAAAAAAAAGTTTAATTAGCTGGGCATGGTGGTGCGCACCTGTGGTCCCAGCCACTCAAGAGACTGAGGCAGGAGGATCACTTGAGCCTAGGATGTTGAGGTTGCAGTAAACTATGATTGTGCCACTGCACTCTAGCCTGGGGGGCAGAGGGATACTTTGTCTCTAAACAAGAAATGAATAAATAATAAAAATGTAAAAAATACATGAAGGGCATACATATTTCACATTTAAATATGCAGAATAGATAGTTCATCACAAGGCTAAACACTGTGTTCACATATAGAGCAACACTCTCATATACTTGTGTCAAGTTGCTGGTCAATGCAAACATTTACAACACAAAAGAGAAATTGTACGTAAATGAAAAGCCACTGAAATATCTGTCACAATGTCCATGCACTAAAGTTCATGTACTTTCCTCTGGAGGAGAGACCTTCTACTGCTGGATTAGAGTTTAATCAGATTTACTTTACATGTAGTCCCTGTACAATTTATTCTAGATTTCTCAGATTATCACTATTTTTAAGTAACACATTATAAAATTTAATCACACATCTTTTACACTTAATTCTTGTACAATTTGTTTTAAATTTTAAGATTATAGTTGTTTTTAAACAACGTAGTATAAGAAGAAAGTTGCAGAAAGCAAACCTAATGACAGCCAAAGGAAGTGATAGAAGGAAAAGAGATGGAAAAATGATTCTATTGCAGTTGCAATTGCTCAATAATCTTCATATTCCAGCCTTTAAGGTCATGAAAGAAAACTTTAAACTATGTAGTTGTTGAGGTTTCATCTCGTCTCGGCTTTCATTTCTCTTTCTCTTGCTCTTTTTTCTTTTCTTCTATTAATCAGTCTTCTAGTCTTTTCTCCTTTCATTTTCTCCTCTGGATATATGCCATATACCAACTTATGGCCTTCCTAGGTAATTCTTGGCCCCTAATGCCAGTTCACAGGGATAGTGAGAATGCTGGGCTATTATTAAACCTGTTTCTTTTAAAATCTAGATAAAACATGGTACAACACCCAATGGTGATCTTCACAAATATTGTGGACATTTTTTTGTTGTTGTCGTTCTTGTTAGATTCTTTAAGACTGCCTTAAACGCTTAGGTTTTCTTTTCCTTTTCTTCTCTTCCCCTAAATTCCTGAAGCTTCTTTTCAGTCAGTTTTGTTCGCCATCCTCTGGATTCCTGGAAACCATTCTAAATTAGAAAATCTACTTCATTTTTTATCCGTGTTTTATTTTTTCTGGAATAAATAACCCCAGCCTACTTTAGCCTTTTTTTCTGTTTCTGAGGATACCATACCAAATATTTTCTTATAATGTATCCCACAGATGAAGACTGAACTTTTATAATCTAAGTTAGATATAGATACCACAGTAAATACCTGCATCTGATTCAAAAGGTCTATGTAGGAATTTAAACTAAATTCTAGCAGAAAACTCATTTTTCTTTATCAGTGTGATAGAGCCTTCTCATATCATATGTGAGGCTTCCTGATAAAGTGCTAATAGGTTTTAGATTTCTTTGATCTTACTTATGGTTCTTGTCTTCCTTCAGCTTGGTTCCAGGTCCAAACACTACATATGCTATCATTTCAGAGATTCAGAGTGTCCTGACAGAACACTATTTTTAATATTCATGGTAAACATTCAGCCAAACCTACTGTAGATTTATAATAGCACTGCTGAGTCTCATTCCAAAATAAATAGCAGCAAAAGCTTATTTTCCAGTATTCCTGGAGTAGACTTCATGGTAAAGTTTGCTAGGCTGGAATGAAAATCTGTTATTCATTGTGGCTTTTGTATCAGCTTTCCAAGTTAAAGCAATAACTTATTAAGCTTTTTCTTCCTGATTGATTATTTTGACATATAATGATTTTTGGCAGTTGATTTTGGAGTGAGTGCCCAGGTGAGCAGAACTAATGGAAGGAGGAATAGCTTCATTGGGACACCATACTGGATGGCACCTGAGGTGATTGACTGTGATGAGGACCCAAGACGCTCCTATGATTACAGAGTGAGTGTGAGAATTCAGTGGAAATTACAATTTGGAAAGGATTTTGATTAACATTTATTTTAATGATAAAACAAAAAATAAAAGCAAGCAGCTCCTCCTTTTACATTAAATGCTAGTAGGAAATACAAGCCTTTATTTCAGTAAGTGGTTTGATTATATTCATAAAATAATATTTTCTAAGAATGTGGACAAAGTATCCCACTGAGAGTTACCTGAATTTGAGGCAGAATGTGTAGTTTATGTTGCTTGTCACTTATTGGTAAAAATATTATATAATGTGGATTTATATGCATATAAAAATTTAACTTCCAGGGACAAAGGGCATTGTAAACTTAAAAATGAATAAATGTAAAGCCAATTATTAACCTCCACAGTAACTTAGCTCCAGAAAAGACAAAAAATAATTTGATTACTCAGAGTAATGGAGAAAATCCTTGGCATATTTCACCTCCAAAACCACAGAAAATCAGTGGAATAGACAAACTAAGTAACAATTCATGCTATTTATTAAAATTTCCACTGAAACTGCAATTTGAACAATATACGTATATCCATGTACACATTTCAGAAGGTTGATGTGGAAAGAAAATTCTCCATTTGCTATAGACTGGAAAAACCTCACTCACTCTCCACGTAAGTCATCCAAACAATTCACTGTGGTCTCCCTGAGTGGAACCTAGGACTCAATACTTGAAGTTGATTAAGAGTCATCTCTTTTCCCTTTCCTTAAGTGCCCTCTACATGATCTGCAAAATAATTATTTACTGAGAGTCTATTATGTTCAGTGCTGTTGGGAGCTATGAAGACTATGGAAGCATGTTCTTCAAGTGGCTTTTTAAAAAAATAATGCTTTATAGTTGCATACTTTTTGCAGTCTTCCAAGGACTTTCACCTGTATTCATTATTTATTTTTAGTTTTTAGCACCATGTAACTGAAAGAAATCTTAAGCATAGACTATCACAACTGAAGCTAAGAAATCTATAAACTAGGTTTCTAAAAATCCAGTTAACCTCCAAGGCTGCAGATCACCTGAGGTCAGGAGTTCGAGACCAACCTGACCAACATGGCGAAACCCTGTCTCTACTAAAAATACAAAAANTAGAGACGGGGTTTCACCGTGGTCTCGATCTCTTGACCTTGTGATCCGCCCGCCTCGGCCTCCCAAAGTGCTGGGATTACAGGCGTGAGCCACCGCGCCTGGCCTATTATCAGCATTTTACATAAAGTGGAATTAAGGCACAGGGAGTTAAAACATTTGCCCAAGATGATACAACTTGTGGGTCTATGTAATAAAATGTCTTTATGACAAGTTTATTTTGGTATTTCAGGTAAAGCAATAATAGCAATGCATCCAAGATGAACTTTCCTTGCGCTTAACCCCATTCCCTATCAACCTGTTGTACAGTGAGGTACTGGCTGATCACAAGCTCAGATTATGCCTTCCTATAATGTCACTCTGTAATGAAGCTTCATTATAGGAAACCCATAAAAGGGCTCTGGCATTGACATCCACATCCCCAACTAAACACTGTTTTGACATTCTAAATACTACAAATTTCCTATTTTTAAGTGACTTTTGTCATCTTTTCTTTGCAGAGTGATGTGTGGTCTGTGGGAATTACTGCCATTGAAATGGCTGAAGGAGCCCCTCGTGAGTAAAAATGTTTGATATTTGTTAAAGATTAGGGAAATGTACTGTACAAATTGTACAAATCTCTCTCTGTGGAAGAAGATGAGATTGTCACTTGTACCACTCAGCTTTCACTGGCCACACAGGTGTCATACTATGTGCCAAACTACCAATGGTGGCCTTTTCAGTGATTACCAAATGCTTTCTTCAGGATAGCTAGATGTGGGTGTATAAATCAGCTTGTGCTTTTCTTTCTTATGATATCTTATTTTAGATTGAGTGTTGTTTCAGTTTAGTCTCAGTAGTATTTGGTCCTGACAATCCTAGGCAACCAGAGTAAGGATTCTGGTTGGCATTCCAGTCTATATTTCCTGGTGGAATATTTAGATTCCAGAACATTTACAGTCACACACTGCTACTGCCTCAGGCTGTGATAGTTGAGAAAATTCTCCAGCATTTCATTGAAATTGAGCTAATCTTCAGCAATACCAGGAAGTAAGCCTGTTTTTTTTTTTCCTTTGGAGTCAAGTCAGCTTACCTTTGGTGCCCTCTTTACTCCTTTCAGCTGCCTCAGTGCCCATTTCATCTTGTTTTCTCTACCTCCCCATTATTTAAATGACCTGTTAGCATCCAGTTCTCTCAAGGCACTGCTTTCTGATAGGAAAGTAAAAACGGAATGTAAACTTGGGTGTAAGTGATTGATAACCATCTAATGTGTGACTCCAGAGCATAGCATATTTGCTGTCCTTAGTACCTGAAATCCAAAAGTATAAATGACAGTGCATCTCTGGTATTGTTGGATGAGAAGTGTAAAGTAATGCCTTCTGGGGTATGGGGAGGGTTGCTTTGCTTTCCCCTCTCCAAAGCAGATCCTATAGTTTCACATGTTCTTGTATGCTCTGTCTGCAAAATGTCCACCCATCAAGCTCTATGAGCTTGAATGATCTTAGCATTTTGTTTCAAGGCCAATGAGAGGAATTTCAAGAAATAGAAATAACGGTAACATAATTGTTGAAAATTCCTGATATCCCTTGGAATATCAAAGAGGGGCTGGGATAAAGCTAGGACACCTGTGGAGATCATGTTACTTCTGCCTGTATTATAGTGCCCCAAATCATCAAAGTACCTAAGTTAGGTGAATAAAAAATTGATAATGGAAAATGTTAAAATGTAAGAAGATTACATATGACACA
The DNA here is from genome assembly GCF_001698545.2 of Rhinopithecus bieti. Lineage (NCBI taxonomy): Eukaryota > Metazoa > Chordata > Mammalia > Primates > Cercopithecidae > Rhinopithecus > Rhinopithecus bieti. The sequence goes on along the minus strand of NW_016803644.1, from coordinate 10,239 downwards.
CACATAAAATTGAAATGATACTGAGTGAATGTGGACTATTCCTCATCATCTCCTGATTATTTCTGTTTTAGAAACATACTTAGATTATGTTAAATTGAGCAGCAGCAACTAATATTTCATATTAGTATTGATGATGCATGGATTTGGTTAGGATACATGCCTGCATTGAGTAGCATCTTTTTTCCATTGTTTCTGAATGCTCCTCACCATGCCTTTTCGGAAAACCAACTTTCTATATTTTGCAGTTTGTACTTCCTGGGTCACCTTTGTTTGTTTTAATTTTTTTTTCATTCCGAAATATTAAGTTATGGGAAAAAGTATTGGTGNAATGTGTGACTCCAGAGCATAGCATATTTGCTGTCCTTAGTACCTGAAATCCAAAAGTATAAATGACAGTGCATCTCTGGTATTGTTGGATGAGAAGTGTAAAGTAATGCCTTCTGGGGTATGGGGAGGGTTGCTTTGCTTTCCCCTCTCCAAAGCAGATCCTATAGTTTCACATGTTCTTGTATGCTCTGTCTGCAAAATGTCCACCCATCAAGCTCTATGAGCTTGAATGATCTTAGCATTTTGTTTCAAGGCCAATGAGAGGAATTTCAAGAAATAGAAATAACGGTAACATAATTGTTGAAAATTCCTGATATCCCTTGGAATATCAAAGAGGGGCTGGGATAAAGCTAGGACACCTGTGGAGATCATGTTACTTCTGCCTGTATTATAGTGCCCCCAAATCATCAAAGTACCTAAGTTAGGTGAATAAAAAATTGATAATGGAAAATGTTAAAATGTAAGAAGATTACATATGACACACACATAAAATTGAAATGATACTGAGTGAATGTGGACTATTCCTCATCATCTCCTGATTATTTCTGTTTTAGAAACATACTTAGATTATGTTAAATTGAGCAGCAGCAACTAATATTTCATATTAGTATTGATGATGCATGGATTTGGTTAGGATACATGCCTGCATTGAGTAGCATCTTTTTTCCATTGTTTCTGAATGCTCCTCACCATGCCTTTTCGGAAAACCAACTTTCTATATTTTGCAGTTTGTACTTCCTGGGTCACCTTTGTTTGTTTTAATTTTTTTTTCATTCCGAAATATTAAGTTATGGGAAAAAGTATTGGTGAGCAAACTCACAGGAGTGCAGAGAAGGAGTTTTGCACAGATTACACAAATGGCAAGCTTCTTACAAAAGATAAGTGAAGGCCAGGAGATTTGGAACTCACAAAGAGAGAAAATAGGGCTGGCCTGCCTGGATCAGTAATTGGAATAGTACAACTTTGGTCGAGAGCAGCCCTAAATAGCCTCCCTACTAAAACATTTCTCTTTTATCGGTGTCCTTTATTGCCTGGAATATTAATTTTGTGTGGAAATAATTGTCATCAGTTTAACTGCAGAAATCCTCCAGATTATAATGATTTTTTCCATGGAAAGGCCATCATAAGGGATGGCCTTCCAAAGTACCAATTATCTGATAATATCCTCTGAGTTCCAGGTAACAAAATTCTCTTCGTTTGGTCTTCCTTTGGTGAGTCTTTTCCATAGAAGTAAAGAGAAAGAATAACTTCTCCCTGGCAGGATGCCATAGGGCATGTGTCCCCAACCTCTGGGCCACACAGCAGTAGGTGAGCAGCGAGCAAGTGAGCAAGCATTACCACCTGAGCTCTGCCTCCTGTCAGATCAGCAACAGCATTAGATTCTTCTAGGAGTGGGAACCCTATTGTGAATTGAGCACACAAGGGATCTAGGTGGTGCATTTCTTATGAGAATCCAACTCATGCCTGCTGTTCTGAGGTGGAACAGTTTTATCCCAAAACCAACCCCTACCCCTAGGTCCATGGAAAATTGTCTTCCACGAAACTAGTCCCTGGTGCCAAAAGTTTGGGGACCACTGTTGTAGTGGTTCAAGAAAGAGAGAACTGGACACTTGTAAACCAGGAACCCCTTCAGTCCCTAGGTTCTGGGTAGAAATTCAAATAATATGGGGACCTTTAAACTGAGGCCAGAACATTTATAATAATCATCCGAACATCAGAGTATCAAAGACTAATTTTGAATAGATGTAGTTTTTAGTCTCTATCTTTTATAGAAAAGATCATCTGTGCCTGGAGGAGAAGCGGGATAGGATCAACAGTTAACCCTGACACCCCTTTCTTGGTAAAGCTGTACACTGATCAACTTGCCTTAACCTGGACCATATTTTCCCCTATTTTGCATTCTCCTTGATATTGTAGATCATTTTAAATATCCTCAATGTTGCTTCTTCATAGTCCTACTTCTATTCCTTGTAGTGTGGCTCTCTCATACCCTATATCTATCTTTACCTGAGTGCATTGTGGCTCAAATCTACCCCTGTCCCATCAAGAGGCCTATTCCTTCAATATTCAGAAGATTCCCTCAGATCTCAACATGTGTTAAGAATAAACCACGTTATGTAACCTAATTCAAACTAAGCCCAGTTTAATATGTGTCCGACCCTTCAAGAGATAATGTGATTTTTAAGAGAGGCTTGCTGTTTCAAAGGAATGAGCCTCTAATGATGAACATTTAGGTAGTGTTATGAGATATGGGTTAGAGGGGGCAGTTACTGACATTACTGAAATTAGACTATATAGGAAACCATAAACAGCTACTGTTTACATAGCACTTGTACCCACCCCATGCTCCCTTCCTTTGTGAACTTTTCCTTTCTGTTAAAGAAAACTTACCTAGTCTGTGTCCTAGCTCTTGACCCCTGAAGATGTTGTCAGTGGACTGACTGTTGCTCAGATGTTAATAAATGACAACTGTTTAATATTGTACAAACTCACTTACAATAAGTTTAAAGGAGAGAACCTGGAGACTGTTTGGACATAGTAAAAGAATAAAAAGGGTTAAATATGATCCTGATATTTTGTGCTTGGAGCTAATTCTGTCTCAATTATAAAAATGCACCTTCTATTAATTTATACCCATGTAATTGAAAACAAATCTTGGCCCTTAACTGCCTTTGTATAGCCCTAATAAAATCACTCTGTGGAGTTTTTGTCTACTACTATGAAAGGCCAGTTTGTCACTTTAGGTTTTTCTGAGGATGCGTTTCGGGAGAGAAAGGATGGCTCTATCAAGAATCATTAATACCAAATTATCCTCACAACAATGACACACTTGTAATGTTAGATGAAATTGACAGTATGGCTCTCCACTGGGGATTTTTTGCACTGCCAACTTTCTTTAATCAAAACGCAAGAGGAAATAAGCAAAGTGAGGCATATTTAAACACTTATAGGAAAAACCAAAATTCCCAAACCAATGAAGTAATTAATTTATATAGCACGTATTGGAATAGGTTTTTATTTTTATGCCTGTGTGCATGAAATAGAGAATGAAAGTCCAGTAATTTGGCACAGTCTCAAAGTGCCATAGAGTCAACATCTTTGTTATAATATCAATAGCTGATATTTATTTAGCATCTACTACATGTCAGATACTTTTGAGGGGATTTTTAAAATTATTTTAAAATGTTTGTGCATCCATAGTAGGTGTATATGTTTACGAGGTAAAGACATTTTTACTTGTAAGTTGCTAATTAATCCTCATGACAATTCTTTGAAGGGTTTCCTCTTGCTACATTTCCTGTTTTTCAGATGAAGAAACCAAGATACAGATAGATTAAGTAATTTGCCCAAAGTCACAAAGGTAGAGCTAGGTTTGAACCCAGATGTTCTTACTCTAGGGGGTGTATTCTTAACAGTTGCACTATACCTATTTTTTTTCTAGAACTCTCAGCTTCCAAAACAGATTCTTCTAAGCTTTCTAGACTACTAAATCATTTTTCTTTATATATTATTGTACTAAGCTAGTAGTTTGGTTGAATTTTTCAGTCTATAATTGCATATTCCAATTTTATAACTAAATACCTGCAATACAAAAACATAGAGGTGTACTTGTTTCACTTTCAGTTAACTTTTCTAGATGTAAATTATCAACTATACATTTCAAATATTTTGTCTAGTTTACTCTTAGTTTATCCTACTTAGTGGTAGTGAAACTTGAGAATCTTATATATTGCAACATTGCGTTAAAACAAGTTTTTCTTTTTCTTTTGAAATACATTCTTTTGTATCTATTTGTCCCTTAGTGTTTACTCAACATAATATGCGAAAGATCACTGAGAATGCCCTCTGGAATGAGGAGTGCGTTCTTTAGTTACCCTTCTCATTCTTTCTAAATTTATCTATTTCCCTTTGCAGCTCTGTGTAACCTTCAACCCTTGGAAGCTCTCTTCGTTATTTTGCGTGAATCTGCTCCCACAGTCAAATCCAGCGGATGGTAAAGATGAATGTCTTGATCTCCTAATTACATTGACTTGACATTTTTATGTTAGCAAAGAAGTTTTAATTCATTTGGTCAGTCCTGCTCCACCATCCTTGTTGGACAATATTTCCTAAAATCTAATATCTTAACCGGGAGGTCTAAATGACCAGTTTTCATTAAGAGGTAGCTAGCCAACTCTAAATAAGTAATATCCTCTATAGTATTTTCTGATGATATTACTGTACTGCCATTAATGGGCATGTTCAGTTGTTTCCCCAGTAATAGGATGAACTGTTGGCAACTATTTGTGAAGTTTCTTGTGGTGCTTATATAGGCAGTCAGTTATATGCAGCCCTGTTGATTAGTCCTTTAAACTAAACACACACAGACCTAGAGCAGAAGACTTGTTCTCCCAGGGCACTTACATGCCAGCTAAACTTGGGAGTACTTCTCTCTGAAGCTTGTTGATCTTGTACCTGAAACTTTTGTTTATTATTAGTTTTTATTGCTTTCCCTGGTAGAAGTGGTGACTGTGATTTGATTGCTAACATTCTGCATTGAAATTCAATTTAACCCTTTCCATGGATTCAGTTTTTATGGCCACATCTATTTTCATGGGTCATTTTACAAGATTAGTTAGTCCTGGTGCTTTTAGCACCCTCTTTTTAGATCATTATATTCATTCCTCTGTAGTTAAAACTGCGTATAGTCAAATGAAAAATACAGAGTATGACTGCTGTGGGCCGATCAATCTAGTCTTGCAGACTCATATATCACATTAACTATTTAATCATCATATCTGCACTTGAGTTTTTACCAGGTACATACGGTTAACTCATTGAAATTTCTACTGTAATTTAGATGGAATATGCTATTGACTACTCTTGCTTCTTTTTCTGAGGTCTAAATGGCCTCACTTTATAATGTGTGTTGCCAAACTGCAGGATATTTGTCAATTGAAAAGATAATAATACCTAAAGGCAACTCTCTCCAAATATGATTTTCAGAGAGGCATGTGGGTGGTGGTGGGAAGAGGTCTGGCAGGCCTGAGAACACATTTTTTCTCTCTTTGACTCATTTTTTAGGTCCCGTAAGTTCCACAATTTCATGGAAAAGTGTACGATAAAAAATTTCCTGTTTCGTCCTACTTCTGCAAACATGCTTCATCACCCATTTGTTCGGGAAATAAAAAATGAACGACATGTTGTTGAGTCATTAACGAGGCATCTTACTGGAATCATTAAAAAAAGACAGAAAAAAGGTAGAATCTGTGAAGTTTTATTTTACTGAAATGAATATTCAGAGTTTATTCATGCATTGTTTCCAGGAAAAAATATTTGTTTAAGAATTAGATTGAAAGGAAAACTTCTGAGGCCTTTGATATTTAGTTTTTCCATTAACATGCCATGTGCTCTTATTTGATTATCTCTTACATGCGTGTGTGTGTATGTGTGTGTGTGTCTGTGTGTGTATAGTTACTAATTCTTGCCAGTTTCACCTGACAAATGTTCATATTTACGAAGACCTTGAAAGCATCCAATAAAATTTTGTGATATGCCAATTTTAAGTAACTAAATAAAATAAAGATAAAAGGTAAAATAAGTATATCTTACTGTTTTTTTCAGCTGACATTTTGACTCTACAAGAGATAAATGGATTTGTAATTAACCATTTATTGACTGCTAATTTTGAAGTAGTATTTGTGCACCATATAAAGCTTGTTTTATGTACTAAATCCAAATATAAAATATAATTAAAGGAACTAATTTATACAAATAAACATAAACTTCTGTCTATTAATAAAAGTGAACTTCTATTAAAAATGGCAGGATTTGCAGTGAGCCAAGATTGTGCCACTGCACTCCAACTTGGGTGACAGAACAAGATGCTGCCTCAAAAAAAACAATAAAAACAAAGGTGCCTGAATGGATTTTCACCAAGTCCAGAAGAAGCCCCTGGGAAGTTCTAACTTTATATGTTATGTTACATATTCCACATTTGATTTTGCGGACCATAGGCAGAGTTGAGAGTAACAATGGAATGTAAAAGGGAAAACTTGTAAAAGCAGGCATCCTCAGATCAGCTGTGGGATTGACTGCAGTGGGGCTTGTTGTATCTGTACATGTATCATGTTTTGAGGCAAGGAGCAACAAGTTAATTTATTTGCCTGTGGTAATGAAGTTATTGAACCAACATTACAGAGGCCAGCCAGTTTCAAATGGGTTCAGGAAAACCACACATCTACTTGGTAATTTGCTAATTTCCAGAGTTGCAAAATTTTCAAAATGTTACCTGTAGGAAAAGTTCCATGTATATGGAAGTTACACTAAAGATATAAATATAGTTGCTCTAAACATTTTAATACAGGAAATTCAAAAGAAAACTCTTGTTTATAAGTTCTATATTTCAGCAGTCGTAGTACAGCTGATAGGAAAGAAGCTGAAAGTTTTCAATGTGTTTAGTGTAAAACACAGAATTAAGAATTTGCCTTCTCATTGAAAAGACCAAATATCAGTTTCAAGCCATAAAGTCCTTACATCTAGAGCCCACAGCTTTAAGTTATGCTCACCATTATTTAGAGTTTCTCTTGTCTCATTCTCCCTTTGTCCCATTCTCTCTTCTTTCTCTTTAGAATTGCAGAAATCAGATTGCTAAATTTTCTTTTCTCTGTTCAGAGAAATTAATCTGCATGCAATAGCTATATTGTGCTGCAAAAGTGGGCCTAGAAACTAGAATATGGTCTACATCACAAACCAAGTATGTTTGAAGGGCTACCTTCTTGCCCTTGTAATTCACTCCACATCCTGAGAAGCAGAGGGAACAACGTGACTAAAGTGGATAACATGCTTATCTGCTGACTGTTTATGCATTATGTTTTTCTCTTTCATAAAAAAAGGAATACCTTTGATCTTTGAAAGAGAAGAAGCTATTAAGGAACAGTACACCATGAGAAGATTCAGGTGCGTTCCACAAATTGCATATATAATTTGATGATAGCAATTCACATAAGGCAGTTGATTCCATACTGTTGCCTTTGACTCAGAAAGACTTAATTCTTTCTGATACAACAAATAACAAATCTCTGTTTTTAAGAGATATTGAGTGAAAATGTGAGGAGAATTCTTTATTACTACCCAAAGACTCCTTAATATCTGGCAAGTGAATGATCAAGTAGATATCAGATTTCATTAATTGAATACAT
>NW_016803644.1:0-989 GCF_001698545.2 Rhinopithecus bieti | reverse complement strand
AAATATATTTCAATATCTCTACTGAAATATAGCTTAAATTATTAGTTTTCTGTCTATTATTCTTTATCCAATCAAGCGTCAACAAATGCACATTTAAAATTACTATTTTTGATCCTTTAAAATTACTTTCATAACTTAAAATTTCAAAGATAACTCATCAAAATAAGCACAAAACAAAATTTGCTTTTGTTACTCTAACCTTTAAGTTAGTTTATCCTTTCTTCCAATAGAATGCTGAACTATACTAACTGAGTGAATTACACTCATTTTTGTACTACAGGATGTTTAAATCAAGGTTAAAATGAGAAGGCAAAGCAGTTTCCAAAATATTTTGTATATGGTTACCATATTTATGACTTGTTTCACTAATGTGCTGCCCGTTTTACATAATTAATCAATTATGTGGCCTCACAGAACATGAAACAATTTACAAATTATTCTCTGTGTTATAAGACCAACAGGTTCGTATGCCCACTGCATAGTAACAGACCAAGTACACATGCATCAGGGATGCAGCAGGAGAAGAGTTTGGAGGTGGGGAGGAGACCCTCAAATCCATCTCCTGGAGGAGTTCTGGGTTGGCGTTTTTAAGGGGATTGTACAGGGTGAGGTGCTGGATAATTGGAGTTGTTGATTGGTCAGGGTAAGGTTGATGGTCCTTGAAATCATCGGGATGTGGAAACTGCATTTTTTGGTGAGTCGGCCTCTTGTGGGGTCCTTCAGACCAATTGGCGTCAGTGGGGTCCTTCAAATCAGTTGATTGACAATAGTTTCACTGGTATGCAAGACCTGAAAAAATATCTCGAAGGGAAAACAACATTTCATAATGTTCAAGTTGTTATCTACAGAGCAGTTAAGGGGAATGATGATGTTGCAACAAGGTCTACGTGATTCTAGGAAAATAGGCAACAAACATCTATTGAGGAAGGAGGTCAGAGAGCAAGCTGACCTAAAGATTAATGCTAAACGTGCTGCAAACTTGGTGTATT
>NW_016803643.1:0-847 GCF_001698545.2 Rhinopithecus bieti | reverse complement strand
AAACCAGTTGTTAATGGAATATATCTCAAAATAATAAGAGCTATTTATGACAAACTGACAGCCAATATCATACTGAATGTGCAAAAGCTGGAAGCATTCCCTTTGAAAACCAGCATAAGACAAGGATGCCCTCTCTCACCTCTCCTATTCAACATAATACTGGAAGTTCTGGCCAGGGCAATCAGCCTAAGAGAAAGAAATAAAGAGTGTTCAGATAGGAAGAGAGGAAGTCAAATTATCTCTGTTTGCAGATGACATGATTGTATATTTAGAAAATCACATTGTCTTAGTCCAAAACTTCTTAAGCTGGTAAGCAACTTCAGCAAAGTCTCAGGATACAAAATCAACGTGCAAAAATCACAAGCATTCCTATATACCAATAACAGAAAAACAGAGAGCTAAATCATGAGTGAACTCCCATTCACAATTACTACAAAGACAATAAAATACCTAGAAATACAACTTACAAGGGATGTGAAGGGCCTTTTCAAGGAGAACTACAAACCACTGCTCAAGAAAATAAGAGAGGACACAAACAAATGGAAATACATTCCATGCTAATGGATAGGAAGAATCAATATTGTGAAGATGGTCATATTACCCAAAGTAATTTATAGATTAAATGCTATTCCCACCAAGCTACCATTGAGTTTCTTCACAGAATTAGAAAAAACAACTTTAAATTTTATATGGAACCAAAAAAACAGCCTGTATAGCCAATACAATCCTAAGCAAAAGCAACAAAGCTAGAGGCATCACGCTACCTGACTTCAAACTATACTACAAGCCTATGGTAACCAAAACAGCATAGTACTGATACCAAAACAGACATACAGACCAATGGAAC
>NW_016803642.1:0-846 GCF_001698545.2 Rhinopithecus bieti | reverse complement strand
TAAAAAAAAAAGAAAATTCCCTTGTTGACAGGCTATAAACATAAGGTGGACTTTCCTTCCATCTCTACACAGTTCTTGAAAAGATGTGATAAGTAGGTTATTCTAGCCTCAAAGGCAATGAAATGAATTATGGATGACTCAGTGGATAGAACTGAACAGATAAAAATGTAAATCTTTCAACGGCCGTTTGGAGCTATGTTTTAGAAGAAAAAGAAAATAAATCTTTTGGGCCAAAAATAAGCTAATTAAATCAAAACTCAAAAGACAAGCAATAGACCAGGGGAACTATTTATTGCTAATGTGAAACAGAATTAATAGTTTTACGTCTAAAGAGATCATAATGTTCAGTAAGAAAACCCCAATAGATAATTGCAAAGATTTCTACCAGACAATTCTCAAAAACAAGTTATATAAATGGATGGCATACATTTGAAAAACAGTTCAGAGAAATGCAAAGTGCCCTTTTAATGCATATATATCCACCCATAACCTTAATAGTTAAATTGATTTAAGATACCTCAGACTGATCGAGACCATCCTGGCTAACACGGTGAAACCCCGTCTCTACTAAAAAATGCAAAAAACTAGCCGGGCGAGGTGGCGGGCGCCTGTAGTCCCAGCTACTCGGGAGGCTGAGGCAGGAGAATGGCGTAAACCCGGGAGGTGGAGCTTGCAGTGAGCTGAGATCCGGCCACTGCACTCCAGCCTGGGTGACAGAGCGAGACTCTGTCTCAAAAAAAAAAAAAGACTTGTTGTGTGACCTAAGATATGGTCTATCCTTGACAATTATCCATGTGCTGAGGAAAAGAATGTGTATTCTGTAGCCATTGGATGCAACATTCTGTA
>NW_016803641.1:198795-228217 GCF_001698545.2 Rhinopithecus bieti | reverse complement strand
TACCTACTTAAGCCTCAGCAATGGCGGGTGCCCTTCCCCCAGCCTGGCTGTTGCCTTGCGGTTAGATCGCCGCAGACTGCTGTGTTAGCAATGAGGGAGGCTCCGTGGGCGTGGGACCCTCCCGGCCAGGTGAGGGATATATTCTTCTGGTATGCCCGTTTGCTTAAAGCGCAGTATTGGGGTGGGAGTTACCCGATTTTCCAGGTGTTGTGTGTCTCAGTTCCCCTGGCTAGGAAAAGGGATTCTCTTCCCCCTTGCACTTCCCAGGTGAGGCGATGCCTCGCCCTGCTTCAGCTCTCGCTGGTCAGGCTGCAGCAGCTGACCAGCACCGATTGTCCAGCACTCCCTAGTGAGATGACCCCAGTACCTCAGTTGAAAATGCAGAAATCACCGGTCTTCTGTGTCGCTCGCACTGGGAGTTGGAGACTGGAGCTGTTCCTATTCGGCCATCTTGCTCCCCCCTCCTGGTATGGTTATTTTGTATCCATTGTTCTTACCATAACCCCGTTAAAGTCCTGACCGCATTCTTATTTACATACCCCTCATATCCAAGTTTATTTTCCTAAATTGGTAAATTCTCCATGTGATGCCACTTTTATATTTGTTTAAATGTCTACTTACTTCCTTTAAGAAGTCTTTGGACTGTTACTTAAGATTTTGTATACAATATGACCAAACCTAACCATGTTGTATTACATAAGACTTCATTTCGGAGATGAACCCACATCTGCAATTATAGTAAGAAGCCTGCTGGCCAGGCGTGGTGGCTCACGTCTGTAATCCCAGCACTCTGGGAGGCCCAGGCGGGCGGATCATGAGGTCAGGATATCAAGACCATCCTGGCTAACACAGTGAAACCCCCCAAATTCGCCGGGCATAGTGGCGGGCGTCTGTGGTCCCAGTTACTCGGGAGGCTGAGGCAGCAGAATGGCGTGAACCCAGGAGGCAGAGCTTGCAGTGAGCCGAGATCGTGCCACTGCACTCCAGCACTCCAGCCTGGGAGACAGAGCAAGACTCCCTCTCAAAAAAAAAAAAAAAAGAAAGAAAAAAAGAAAAAAAGAAAAAAAGAAAAGCTATGCTAACATATTTTCAAAAAACTTATTATTACCTAATATGTTGCACTGACGATGAACCGATTGAACAAGAGGGCTTAACTGCCTGCCTACAACATTACCTCTTCTATGTTGATTATGCAAAGAATTAACTAAATAAAAAACATATATAAAACTTTGTATATTTGGTTTATATTATGAATCATTTCCAGGTCTAGTATGCCAATTATAGACCCATTTATAATTTAAAAAATGCAAACACACATATTTTAACTATTGTTGAAAAATATGAATGTTTCTGTTGTTTAACGAAGTTATATTTGATAAAATGGTGTTTGTAGGGATGGAGTTTCAGACATTGTTACATTGTGTATGTTAAATCTTGTGGCTATAAAAGTATTAAAAAAGAAAATATACAGTGGGAAAATAACAATTACATTTTATGATGCTTTAAGATTTTTTATCTAGTTCGACTCCTGTTCTGAGCTTTCCAGACAGTTTCTACCCTAAACATATAAAAAGAATATCTCTGAAAGCAAATGTATGCATATCACATCCAACAACATACTCTTAGCAAGTGGACAAAGCTGACTACTTCAAAACATTTCAATAAAGACTACAAAGTTATTCATTTTCTTACTGAAAATTTGGAAAAAGGGGGAAAAAAACAGGACGATAACAGATTTAAAATCCTAAGCCTTGTGTTGAGGGTTAAATTTACTAATCAGTTTTATTCTACCATTAAGTTGGCTTTGACATTAAATTATAAAGCAAACTATAGTCTGCAAAAGAAGTCCTATGACTGTGGCAACAAAATAATAAATAATTTATATTGACAACAAAAACCGTTTTCTTACAAAACGCCTGATAGCTAAATGCATGAATAGTTCCCCTGATATTGTCTCCTTGTCAGTGTGCACAAGTGTTCTACTTCAGGGATATAGAAGTGGCTAAAGATGATTTTTTTTGTATATAACAACATCAAATAGCATGAGATACTAAAAAGCTAATTGATGTCAATGAACCTATAATAAAAAGACAATACATTTTACATACAAATATTTCAATTTAGAGCAAAGATATGTTGGCTGATTTTAGAAAGGCTCTTTGCTGCCTGAGCATGATAAAATATTTAGGAACTTTCTCAAGTTAGAATATTTTTTCTGTCTTAGTAGATGTTCTGTTAGTAGGTCATTTTCCCACTAACTCTTTTTGAGCAATTTAAGTTTACACAACTGTTTGACTTTAATGCTACATTTTTCTGTGATCATTGTATATTTGTTTTTCAAATGCATAAAATTTGGCTTGATGACAGACCATGAGAAAGAACGAGGTAATAGTAGATATATTGCCAGGACAGCAAACCAAAAAATCATGTAAATTCACTTGGCATCAAAATTAAAATGTTATTATGTAAAATGTCAGGGAAAGTTTACTGACTGTACAAATTATTTGCAAAAGAAATGGTACAAAATTGTCTTGTGATTAGAATAACAGAAAATAATGCAGCAGAAGTTAATTTTATATTTGAATGTTATTGCATTAGTCCCACTGAAGTGACTTTTTTTTAGTCAAAATTATTCCCTGCATGGCATGTATTAGCAGGGCTTATTAATCTAAATTAATGAAAATATGTTTGGGGATGTTGGTTGATTATTGAATTCCATGAAATCAAAATTTTAATAAATTTAGAAAGCCATGTGTTTCTGAAAGTAGAGCTTATGAGACACACAGGAAATTCACTTTTGGAAACAAACAATAGTCATCTTCAAAAGTCACTAGTAAGATAAGCATTTTTGTTACTCTAGCTATGTTATAGTACTGATAATATGTTGAAAAGAGTCCATGAGCGGGAAAAATAAACAATAGTTTCAACATAAACCAAAATTTAAAAAAAATCATGAGGTGAAACATTCTGAATTACAGATATTTATCTAGGATCAAACCATAGTTCTGTGGGCAACTTTACAGAGGATGCTTTAGGGTGAGTAGCAATTAGTAGGTATATATTTAACATAGACTAATGAGTCTCTTAAACAACAAAGTTAAGGCCAGCTAACATTAAATCAAGATGAAAATTACATATTATCAAGAAGAAGGCATGTCTAATAGGTTAATATAATCCAAACCCAAAACAAAACACCTTAAACTTTTTGACTCTTTAGTAGACCTTTAAAAGGATGAGAAATTCTAAAGAGTGATGTTAGCAATAACAAAGAAGGATATTTTACTACGATGGCCACAGGACAGGCTTTGATATCTAGAGATATATCACTAAATTTCCACTGTGTTTTGGGCCCATGACAAAAACTTTAGTGAAACTTACAAGAAGTAACAATAGCCCAACAGCAGTTTTAGTACTTTGAAAAAGGGAAACAATATACACTAAACAGTGGCCTAAGTGAAATGTGTTTTGTCCCCATTTCAAAGCAGAAAAAAAATATATTTTCTGGGAGAAGATGAAGCATGTGAAGATGAACTGGGTAACAGAAAACCTTGTGAGCTAGTGCCAGGTAAATGAGCCAAGTAGGTGATGTATATACGAAGTCACAGCATGAAGCCAGTCACTCTTCTCAATGATAAATTCTCACAATGTTGTGCAGTTAACTGACTGCAACAGAAACACAGTGGTTGGGTTTTGTTTAAATGCAGTCAGTCAATAAAATTAAAATACCTAGGAACATGAAATTGTCTGGCTTTATTAGAGGATGATCTTCTGTACATGAAGCATTCTTAAGGAAGATGCAGACTTGTACTGAATATTTTCATGGACAAGTATTTTGTCTTTTAAAGTCATTATTTCCTTTCTCTTCTTCCATTCAGCCACTTAATTAGCAATAATATTAAATGCCTTTAGTAGAAAACCCTGTAAAAATTTGTGTTAGATATCAAATAGAATTAAATTGGGAATACATAGTTAATTGCTAAGTGAAGATCTCCATAGGATATATTATAGTTTAGCAGTGTTCAGATATTGAAAATATGGTCTCTGTCATAAAAAAAGTTTATAGGTTAGGTGCAGTCCAAGTATATATGTTTTTTAAATATGTAAATAACTTGGTCCCAATTATGAAAAGGAATAAGATAAAAAGTCGCTAAAACACCAAGGCTCAATTTTATTCCTTTATAAGTATTAATTACACATGGTGTCGTACTACCAAACTTTAAAATGAGATACTATTTTGTTTTTTTATTTCAAATACAGCTGTCACTATTTGTATTTTATATATCTCTGAAATGAAAACTTGCCTGTTATTCAATGGACAGGAGAGAAATGTATACAACCATAAATACCTGGAATATGAAGGAAGGTTTGCTTAGTGTGCTAAGTAATTGACATACGTTTTATCAAGCTCAGTGTTTTTTGTTTGTTTGTTTGTTTTTTGCCATGGCTGAGAATGAAGAATAAAAGCAAGCTTTTGTGCTGTGTGCTGTGTAAAAGGACACTGTACTCAAGCCTCTCATGTACTCCTCCTCTTTCTCTCTGTGCCTGCCCCCATCCCCTCTCCAACACACACATAAAAGAGCCTCAATAATGAAAGTTGTAATCTAATGAATTCTTTTCAGCTTTGCTTTAGTTCAACTTGTTGTGATGGTGTGTAGGAGCTGGCTTTCAGCCACTCAAAAAAGCTGATTGCTCAAATTTGAGGAATTTTGAGAGTCAATTGACATGTTTCAAATTGACCATATTGGGAATATTTATAATACAGAAATCAGCAAATGCTACCAATCAGGGTTCTCCCCTCTTTTCCTAGCAACAGATACAAAGACATCACTAGCTATTTGTCACTGTGGATCATGGTTTCTTCTTTGAACTCTTTGACCTCTAGGAGAGTTCTTTTTTATTTTTTCAGGCTGTGATCGTCTGTCTAAGCTTGCTCTTTTGTGATTGCTTATAGGAGGTCCTGCTCTTCTGTATTCTTTAAATGCACCTCTTCCTGAGGGGTTTGTCCTGAGGCTTTTCTATTCTCTCTTTATGTTCTTTCCATGTGGGAACTTTGCCACTTCGGTGTCCTTAAATAGCCTGCAACACTTTCTGGAGCTCTAAGACTACTGATTCCGTTGCCATCTGAGCAACTCTTCCTGTAATTCCTATAGGGGACATCAGTCTCAACCTATACAGAAAGAAGCTCTTCTAATATCCGTGTGCTCGCCTATGTTACTGATCACGGTGCTTCCTGTTTACAGTCCTCTCTTGGCTTCCCATTTGTGAGTATAACCTGCAAACCCATTAGCATGCTCTCCCAGGCCACTCATGGAGTGTCCCCTTTCCACATGTCTTTAACTTCATTATTTATCATCTATACCTCTTTTCTTAAAACCTAAGTATATCAAGTTACTGAAAATCCTGCTTATGTACTATAGCACAGGGCCAGAGATATGTGCTGGTGCCTGGGAAACAGAGAGAAGAAGATGCATTGGAAGATATTTGTCATCAGAGCAAGATATCTAACTTTTGCTGGATTATCTAGTAGCTTATCTCATGAAGACCCTGCAGGGTAGGGTTATTTCAAACCTGAGTCCCTGGAGCAGTGTAGAAATACCAACTACAAAGTTCCAGTACCTGGGCATAGGAGCCTCAGGCCTTTGACGGTCTTCAGCAAAGCTTCTTTTACCAGGTAAATAACTGGAGTCTGGGCATCGGTGGGGGCTATTATTCTGCCTACCATGTGTTCCAAAGATAGAATTGGGTGGAATAAAGAAGGTACTAGCCTTTAAACTTCAGTTTATTCCTTTCTATTATTGCCAAAGATCTGTTTGGGGAATTTTTACAGTCTGTAGCCTGTCTCACCACTCTGTAGTTCCTATCACTAATGGTTTCGCAACTTGGTCCTTTCCCCTCATTCTGCATCCTTGGAATAAAGGATACAGAAACTGACTACACTGTGACTGACTTAGACACCATCTCCTTAGATTGTTTGATTCCCAAAGATAGTTTCAGAACATTATGTTTCCCCAACTCACAGTTAGCGAAGTCCCCTGAGATTTGTCAACTGGCACTTGTCTGCCAGACTTAAAATTCTGACAGACTGTGATTTAACCAACTTTCACTCACCGTATGTTCTCTCTTCTCTATATACCATTTCAATCGCTGGTTTTCTTTTTCCGTCCTTCCTTCCCTCCCTCCCTCCCTCCCTTCCTTCCTTCCTTCCTTCCCTTCTTTCTCTCCCTCCCTCATCTTTAAAATTAGAAATGATACAAAGCTAATTGGAACAACACAAAGAAAACAAAATATTTATCCTAAACAAAGTGATAACTGAAATATATGACTATGGAACAGGAGCTAGAAATAGTTCTATAGAACTAGCTAAAGAAAGTAAAAGTCATCTAGACCAAATTCTTATTTGCTTTCAGATTATGCAAGTATAGCTTTTGTTTCTATATTCCTCTAAAAACACTGCACTTTGAAATACCACATAATAATATTTAAATCATTATTTTACACCTTTACCCTTTAAAATGATCTCCCTGTTTTCTGAAACATCATCTGCTATTTGTCTTCTCCTCAAAATATTTTCAGAATCAAATAATTTTCTCATCACTTTCACTGCTACCACCCACACATCCATCCTCTTTCGCTTGGGTCACTGGAGTACTTCCTGACTGGTGTCTCTGCCTTATGCCTTGATTCCACTGCTCCCTGTCCATGCCTTCATATCAGGAAGTCAGATGATTGTTTTTCAAATCCAATCTGATTACAATCACGTTACTCCTGCTTAAAATCTTTCAAAACTTCCTGTCTTTCTCAGAGAGAAGGCCATGATCCTTACCTCAAAGACAGAACGGTATGATATGCTGGCTATTAATTCTCCCTGCAGTCACTCTCATCCAGCCTTACAGCTTCTTTGTTGTTCTTTGAATACCCCAAGTTTCCGCCTGTCTCAAGTACCTTTGCTGCTTGCTGTCCCTCTGCCAGGAACTTGGTTCCCATTGTGTCCACCCAGCCTCCTCCCTCATCTCCATCAGGTTTCTGCTCAAATGTCAAACTCACTGAGACTTTCCCAGTGTGCTCTATTTTAAACAAGCTCCCTCTCCTTGGTCCCACATTTTCTAGACTCATTTTCTCTTTCATTTGTTGTCTAGATCACCAATTGTTTCCTATTTTGCTTTACTTAGGGTGCTATAAACTTTCCTTAAGATGTAAATGATAGATTTCATGATAGTATAATTTCTATTTGATTCATTATCCCTAGATTCCATAAAAACGCCTCCCCATGATTGGTACACAATGAGTAGTTTTTAAATTAATAAATGAACGAATGGATGAAAAATTTTCTACCTGCTTGGTTATTTCTTCTAGGTATCATACACACCCTCTCCTCTCATGGTGTCCTTCTGCTAAGCTTTTTCTGTTTGTTTGTTTGTTTGCCATTCCCTGGGATTCTAAATCTTGGCCTTGTCTTCTCACTTCATACATGTCCCTTTGTTGTTTTCACCTATTGTCAGCTACAAAAGCATCTTCACCGCTCTATTTTAGCTTCAGGAGCCCACATTCCGTTTTCTATATCACAGACAGAATATTCTTTCTAAAATCCTAATATTTTCACATTACTACTATTGTGCTTAAATGGTTCTCATTGATTTTTACACCCTATTTGACAATGCAAACAACTTATTCTCCCATAAACTGTCCTTTACAGTTGGGTGCTTCCAAATTTTCCAAACTCCTTTAGCACTCCAATTTAATTAATAGTGTCCTTTATCATCATGGAATCCTGACTTAATATATTGATATAAATGACCTCAGCATCTCTACAGAATTTGCAGTGTTAGAAACTAAACATTTTTGACTATGACAAAATTAGATATCTTTGCAAAACAAAGAACCTTTAAAACTGAGTAAAGAAGATCAAGTTTTTCACTGACCCTTGTTTAAACCGTTGCACATCTTATCCTTCTCTTATACCTTGTGGCCATGGTAATGATAACACTGTATTAAAGAAATAATTAAAAAGAAATTCAAACTGTGAATAAATTCTGGTCAGGAGCTCTTTCTGTGACACATTCTCAGTAGTTATCACTGTGCCTTACATAGAACAGTAACTCTGTGGACAATCAAGTGCTATGTTAAGTCCTGTCATATCATATCTTCTTTTGATGTATTTAGAAGTAATCAAATTCATGAGCTCTTGATTAATTACATTATAACAATGTAGGATTGTTACATATTGTGGCACAATCTAACGTTTGCACAATTATAGTATATTTCCTCTTTAGTACAAGTTATGATCATAGATCTCATTTGATGAATTTTAGAATTGTTTTATAAGATTAGCAATTAAGTACTTTAAAATACATGAATATTTTAATTGCATAAATAGTAAACATTCACTTTAGAAAACATTGAAGGTACTTTCAAGGTGCCAAAAGGCAACTGTAATGTATCGTACTAATGTAGGATAGCACATATTGGTTCTTGTATTGTATATTTTCCTGTCTCATATCTAAGCATACTTTTATTTTTCCTATCAAAACCATTATAAAGTAAATATGTTTGAATATTCTTTTAAAAGAAATATTTCAATTATTATGGGATGTGATGAGATGATCTTTTGTAAAAGATTTTTTAATGCCTGTATAGAATAGAATATAAATAGTAAATACTTTAAGATCCATATAGAATACAATATCAATATTAAATACTTTTAAGAATTTTATGGATGTATTTTACTGGCTGCCTTTGAAGTGTTGCAAATGCATTTTCTATTTTATTTCATGTTAGTTAACAATATTTGTGCAGTTGAAAAACATTACAAGGAATGAGATGAATCACCATGGTGTAAAGCAAACAAAAAAAATTATATAGTCTCTAACTCATATGAGATTATAATCATTTTGGAAATACAAGCAAGAAATATTTACACTTTGAAAGAGCCACAGATGGTGATGTATCCAATGTATGAGATACACAGCAAGTGCTATGAGTATTCAGGGTAGTGAGACATTACTGTGTGCTACAGCAGCAAAGACAGATTTGGGGAGGACATAGACTTGAGATGAGTCTTAAAGAATAATCTGTACCTGAATAGATGAAGAGGTGTGGAGACAGTATGCCAAGTACAGCTGCTCAGCATTTTTGGATATAAGGTTTGTTCAGGGAGTATGGGGATATGTAAAGTTATTATCACCAAGCATAAATTTTATATAGTGTTTTGTTTTAGATACCATACAGATTATTTTTCTCAAAAAGTCTGTTCAATTTAATTGGATGAACATAAACTCATGACATGTGCTTTTGCATCCTCATCTCACCTTTCTCTCCTCAGTTTTTGTTTGCATTGCCACTTTTCTGTTTCTTCAGTTCTGGAGAGTTTTGCATGTTCCTCACCTCTGTGAACTCTCCATCCCAGCCTTTGAATTGAGTCTTCCCTTCCTCAAGCATTCAGCAGTCCAATTTGTCTCTCTGTGTGGCCAACTTATTCTCTCACATATATGTTTTTTTCAAGCACTACAGGTCTTTTTAACCTTGATGAATCCAAACTGATTTCAAAACATTGAATTGCTGCTTGCAACTCACCACTAGCCATTCACCTACTATTACCTTAATATCTGGATTCTGTTCTCACCATACTTGAGCAAAAGATGCTGTTCTTTCAAGAAATACTGTCATATTGCCTGTATAAAAGATATAGCCTATTCCAACAAACTACCTTTAGAATTGGAAACATTTGACAGTGGTGTATGTGGTGCTGCCTGTTTACAGTAGCAGATAATTTTATTGCACCATTTGGGAGGGAGAGGGCAAGGAGAAACATCTGTTTTATACTGACACATAAGTTAGTTTCTTAGCTCCTTTTTATCAAGCACTCGGTTGGATATAATACTATTTGTATAATAACTTTCAGATTCCAGAGGCTTACTCTTGCACAGATTTTAAGTCATAAAATCAATGAACTAATCTTGGTCTTTAATCTCCTTGATATCTGCATTATTTTACCAGGAGTCTGCTACTGTCTTCTGAAATCTCTTTTATTTTGGGTTCCACAATAGAGTACCATCTTGGCTTGCCTCTTGTGACTGACAACTTCTCTAATCCTTAAATGACTTTGTTGTTTTCAGGCTGTGAAAGCAATTTCTCAACCTCCACTTTTTTCATCATTTCATTCAGTGAGTGTATTCTCAGAAACCAAGTTCGTCTCTATATCAGTACACCTCCAATCTTTCTTTCTAATATTTATCTTTATTTTAATTTCTCATCTTTCTTATTATGTACTCTACAGTTTATTTTGGATGTTATTCTATTAAATATAATTAACATTTCCATGTAATTTATGACTTTTTTTTTTTTTGATAAGGATCTTGTTCTGTTGCCCAGGCTGAAGGGCACTGGCTGGATCACAACTTATTTCACATGGCAGTCTTGATCTCTCAGGCTCAAGTGATCATATGATTTCAACTTCATGAGTAGATAGAGGTACAGGTGCCAACACCATGCCCAGCCAATTTTTTTTTTTTTTTTTTGGTAGAGACGATATTTCACCGTGTTGCCCAGCCTAGTCTCCAACTCCTGGGCTTAAGAGATCTGCCCACCTCGGCCTCCCAATGCTGGGATTACATATGTGAGCCACCGCACCTGGCCATGACCTTTTTGAGAATGAAATATTTTAATTGTCTTCTTAATAACTATACCCAAACAACAGATATAAACTGAGACTGACCCAGGAAAACTAGACATATGGTCATCCTATCTAAAATTTATCATTGTCCCCACCAAGAAGCCTGCCCTCTGAATTCTACATTGTTCCTAATTTCAACACAGTACTCCTAGTATCCGAGATATTTAATTTTCTAGGTACAATATTTTGTATTTTGCTAGGTAAATATTTTTTTCTTTTTTTGTTTTTTCTTTTTCTTTTTTTTTTGAGATGGAATCTTGCTCTGTCACCCAGGATGGAGTGCAGTGGCGCTATCTCAGCTCACCACAACTTCTGATTTCCTGGTTCAAGCAATTCTCCTGCCTCAGGCTCAGAGTATCTGGGATTACAGGCACCCGCCACCATGCCTGGTTAGTTTTTGTGTTTTCAGTAGAGACAGGGTTTCACCATGTTGGTCAGGCTGGTCTTGAACACCTGACCTCATGATCCACCCACCTCACTTCCCAAAGAGCTGAAATTATAGGCATGAGCCACTGCTCCTGGCCAATTTTTTATTTTCCTAAATGTATTACCTTCACTCTATTAGTGATTTATACTTTAAATACAGAATATTATAATAGGCTCCTAACTGGCTTTGCAGCCTCTATTTTGTCCCTACCCCTAATGAATCATGGTTATATTGCCATATTATTTTTTTTTATCATATTTTGAAGGGAAACTGAAAACTTGCAAAATTTATCACTGCCTACATATTACATTTCAGATTTTCTTATTTTCATTGATTAAAACTATTTGATAATCCAGCCCACATTCACCTTTTTGCCTTTATTTTTCATTACTTTTTTTTTGCCTTAAAGTTCCAGGACACATGTGCAGAACATGCAGATTTGTTACCTAGGCATACATGTGCCATGGTGGTTTGCCGCCCTCATCAACCCATCGTCTAGGTTTTAAGCCCGGCATGTATTAGTTATTTGTCCTAATGCTCTCCTTCCCCTTGCTCCCCGCCCCTGACAGGCCCCAGTGTGCATTGTTCCCCTCCCTATGTCCCTGTGTTGTCATTGTTCTACTACCACTTAGGAGTGAGAACATGTGGTGGTTGATTTTCTGTTCCAGTGTTAGTTTGCTGAGACTGATGGCTTCTAGCTTCATCCATGTCCCTGCAAAGGACGTGAATTAATTTTTTTTTCTTTTTTTTTTTTGAGACGGAGTCTCGCTCTGTCACCTGGGCTGGAGTGCTTTATTTTTCATTACTTTTTTTTTGCCTTAAAGTTCCAGGACACATGTGCAGAACATGCAGATTTGTTACCTAGGCATACATGTGCCATGGTGGTTTGCCGCCCTCATCAACCCATCGTCTAGGTTTTAAGCCCGGCATGTATTAGTTATTTGTCCTAATGCTCTCCTTCCCCTTGCTCCCCGCCCCCTGACAGGCCCCAGTGTGCATTGTTCCCCTCCCTATGTCCCTGTGTTGTCATTGTTCTACTACCACTTAGGAGTGAGAACATGTGGTGGTTGATTTTCTGTTCCAGTGTTAGTTTGCTGAGACTGATGGCTTCTAGCTTCATCCATGTCCCTGCAAAGGACGTGAATTAATTTTTTTTTCTTTTTTTTTTTTGAGACGGAGTCTCGCTCTGTCACCTGGGCTGGAGTGCAGTGGCCGGATCTCAGCTCACTGCAAGCTCTGCCTCCCGGGTTTACGCCATTCTCCTGCCTCAGCCTCCCGAGTAGCTGGGACTACAGGCGCCCGCCACCTCGCCCGGCTAGTTTTTTGTATTTTTTAGTAGAGACGGGATTTCACCATGTTAGCCAGGATGGGCTCGATCTCCTGACCTCGTGATCCACCCGTCTCGGCCTCCCAAAGTGCTGGGATTACAGGCTTGAGCCACTGCGCCCGGCCGAATTAATTTTTTTAAATGGCTGCATAGTATTCCATGGTGTATATGTACCATATTTTCTTTATCCATTCTGTCTTTGATGGGCATTTGGGTTGGTTCCAAGTCTTTGCTATTATAAATAGTACTGCAATAAACACGTGTGCATGTGTCTTTGTGGTAGAATGATTTATAATCATTGGGGTATATACCCAGTAATGGGATTGCTGGGTCATATGGTAATTCTGGATCTAGAATTAAAGAATTGCCACACTTTCTTCCACAATGGTTAAACTAATTTACACTTCCTCCAACAGTGTAAAAGCGTTTCTATTTCTCCACAGTCTCACAAGCATCTGTGGTTTCCTTATTTCCTTATCTTATTGTGGTTTGGTTTGCATTTCTCTAATGATCAGTGATGATGAGCTTTTTTTATGTTTGTTGTCCACATAAATGTCTTATTTTGAAAAGCGTCTGTTCAAACCCTTTGCCCACTTTTTGGTGGGATTGTTTTTTTCTTGTAAATTCAAGTTCCTTGTAGATTCTGGGTATTAGACATTTGTCAGATGGATAGATTGCAAACATTTTCTCTTATTCTGTAGGTTGCCTGTTCACTCTGAAGCTAGTTTCTTTTGCTGTCCAGAAACTCTTTAGCTTAATTAGATTCCATTGGTCAATTTTGGCTTTTGTTGCAATTGCTTTTCGTGTTTTAGTCATGAAGTCTTTGCCCATGCCTATGTCCTGAATGGTATTGCCTCGGTTTTCTTCTAGGGTTTTTACGGTTTTGGGTTTTACACTTAAGTCTTTAATCCTATACCCTATTACATTTGTTTTTTTATTAGCTTTTTCTGCATTCTGTGCATCTGGTCCTATTGTTGCCAGGTAAATATAGCTTGACTAGTCCCATTTCCACAATTTTGTTTACACCATCTCAAATTCCTCATAAAAGTATTGAGGAACTGTCTCATTGTTTCAACAAGAAGTCATCTCTCTCTTTCCCCAAAACTACTATAGTGTATATTGCATATAACATGTTACACAAGTTACTTTTTACTGGATTTTGTTACTTTTTAATAATGTGAGGCATCTGAGATCAGTAATAATTTTAATATATCTTTGTATGTACTTTTATCTAGTGTTTATTGAATAATTATGCAGATAATGAAGTCAAGAGAAATTAAAGTGAACAAACAAAATAACTATTTAATTAAATAGGAAATGAAAAAGCCAGCTTGTACTCAGTATATTGCTTACTTGAGGATAGAATACACATCAGAGCTGTACTCCATGCAAATCCAAGCCTGACAATCAGAGTAGCACACAATAAAATGGCTTTTCTGCTATCATGAGTGCTGAGATAAATAGTTAGGATTAACTCAGGAATTGTAGATGGGATAGTGTAAACTGAAGATCAGTAAAAAATGTTACTAGAAAAGCAATCACATATTCTGTCAAAAAAAACCTTTTGAGTATTTAACAATGCTGAAAACAACAATATTTCAAAATAAAGAAAAATTTTTGGTAAAACAATTTCTAATCATCATGTGCTCATTTTAAGGTAATATATTTTGTCAGCAAAGGACTGGTAATGGGGCACTGGCAGCTAAACTGAGAGAACCAAATCTAATTTTGGATCTAGAGTTTCATTTGCCTATTAGCTCATGTACAGATGGGTTGATATGTAGTAAGAAAAATCAATGATGCATTTGGAAACTGCTTTCCAGCTGAAAAAAGAAGGTCAGAACCTGGAAGTGAGATTTATAGTAATACAGATTCGGTATTAAGGTTAATTTTCAGTTTTTCCTGTGGCTTAGTGGATAAGAATATTTAGAAGGTAGTAAGAATATTGTTTCTTGGTAGGAATATTACATCTGACTTCATATGCTTCCATTAACAAATAAATCATGAGATGTAATGCTTCAGTTCATGCAAATTATAATAGCTGCACATTCTTTTTCTCACTAAATCCTAAACATAAAAAAGTGAAACTCTTTTCCTAAAGGGAATTTTCTAGAATACTATTACCACATAGTTTTTAGCTACTCAATCAGTAATAGTCAAAGGCTTTTCCAGTACTTTTATTTAGTGATACTTTTAAGTAAGTGTGACTGTGACCTCTTTGATCTCACTCTTCACAACACTGTAGCCACTACAGCACAAGCAGAGTTACAGAAAAAGGAGGCAACAATTAGAAGTACTCCTCAATATCTTAGTAATTTACTATCAAAATATGATTTCAGAAACAGTTATTTTCCCCTTTTCACAGAAAAATCTCAAAATTTGAAAACACAGCTAGCATATGTTATAATAAAGTATTAATATCTTTTCAGATTTTAACTCAAACAGATTATTCTAGGTACTGATAATTATGTTTCTCGTAAGAGTAATTTCTCATTGTTTTGTAAAGCACTGTGTAGTGGTGATTATCTAAAATTTTTCTGTTTGCTCTCTAGCATTTTTAGTAGTACAGTTAACCCTTGAACAATGCAGGGGTCAGGGGAGCTGATGCAGTTGAAAATTCACATATCACTTTTGACTTGCCCGAGACTTGACTATAATACTAAGAGCGTATTGTTGACTGGGAGTCTTACTGATAACATAAACAGTGGATTAAAAATATCTTGTATATGGCTGGGTAGGGTGGGTCACACTTGTAATCCCAGCATTTTGGGAGGCCAAGGTGTGTGTATCACCTGAGGTCAGGAGTTCAAGACCAGCTTGGCCAAGATGGTGAAACCCCATCTCTTCTAAAAATGCAAAAATTAGCCGGGCATGGTGGTGCATGCCTGTAGTCCCAGCTACTCAGGAGGCTGAGGCAGGAGAACCACTTGAACCTGGGAGGAGCCAGAGATTACAGTGAGCTGAGATTGTGCCACTGAACTCCAGCCTGGGGGACAGAACAAGACTCAATTTTTCTCTCTCTCTCTCTACATATATATATATATATAGGATCTGAAGTAGATATGTAATATATATATAGATCTCTCTCTCTATATTTATATATATAATGTGTATATATATATGTTTTTATATGTTTTATGTATTACATACCGTCTTCTTACAATAAAGCAATTTGGAAAAAAATGTTATTAAGAAAATCATAAGGAAGAGAAAACATATTTACTATTTATTAAGCGGAATTGGATCAACATAAAGGTCTTCATGCTTGTCATCATGTTGAGAAGACTGAAGAGGAGGAGGGAGAGGAAAGGTAAGAGATCTGCACAGTTCAAACCTGTGCTGTTCAAGGGTCAACTGTATTTTTAAAAATTGACATAAAATTAACTATTTTAAAGCGCATAATTCAGTGGCATTTAGTAAATTACCAATGTTGGGCAACCATCACCCCTGTCTCGTTTCAAAATTTTACATAATTCTAAAAGAAAACTACATACCTGTTAAATAGTCACTCCCCACCTTCTCTCCCTCTGTCCCCTGGTAACCATCAGTTTTCTTTCTGTCTCTATGAGCTTACCCATTCAGGATATTTCATTCATATAAATGAAATCATATAATATGTAGCCTTTTGTGTCTAGCTTCATTCAGTTAGTGTGTTTGAGATTCACCCATGTTGTAGCATATATTAATATATCATTCCTTTTTATGGCTGAATAATATTTCATTTTGTGTACATACCACATATTAGTTATCCCTTTATCCTTTAATGGATATTTGAGTTGTTTATATTTTTCAGCTACTGTGTTGAGAAAAATTATTTGCTTGAGTATCTGTTTTCAGTTCTCTTGGGTTGTACTCTGCTTTTGACAGGCCAGGTTATGATGACTAGTCACCCTGGTTTTCCAAAACACAGACCTCTCAGCGCAAAAACCAGGACAGTCCCTGGAAAAACCAGGGCAGTTGAACTGGGGAAATCTTTTTGGTTAATTTTATGTAGAATCATTTATTAAACTGAGAAACAGCCCCATAATTCCTATGACTTATAGGCTGCATCACATCGCAACCTTGCCGTACACTAGGGTCTGAGGTTCCAGAGTCCATTTCTTGTTAGAGACTCTAAAGTATCTACTACAGTGCTTGATGATCATCACTCAATAACATTTTGGGGGTTAAACTGCAGTAGATTTTAATGAAATTCTTAATAAGTATTTGTTAAGAAATTTATGGGTTAAAAACATGTACTTTAGAGCCATATTCATGGGTTCATATCCCAACTCTGTAAGATATTGACCCAGAGAAAGTACACTGTTAATGTGTTGAATATTAAAGATTAGAGTGCTTGCATTAATTGAAAAGAGACAGCAAGAATAGGCAATCAGCTTTTCATATATAATTTATATATATATATAGTTTTCATATATAATGTATATATATGTGTGTATGTGTGTGTTTGCATAACTAATAAGTGAAACATTTTACTTCAAATAATTTTTTCTGGTATCACATGGAGTGTGCTAAAAGTTGTAGGTTTTAGCAATCCGTGCTTACTTAATTCTTTTTTTTTTAAGAATACAAGTATGTATTATTTTCCAATGTAGAAAAATATTGACTAAAATAGTCAACATTATGATTAAATAATATGATGGGCATTTAGAAGTCTAATTCATTAAAATACATAAAATCCAGTAACCTAGATATGAAAGGTATTTGATTTGTTTATTGTTTCTTTGTGATCACTCATCCTTATCAGACATATAGTCTCTAGTGAAGATCATTTACTCAACACTTAATTCACCTTTCTTAGGTAGGTTTAAGTCCCAATGGAGTTAACCTGCATGTGATGTGATAAGTTAAAAAAGAGTTGTCTAAGACTGCATCCTTAGCTGGAAGTATATTGCCCCATTAGAAGACTGCACAATGTGGTGGAATTAATGGAATGACTTGTGATAAAAAAAATTCCAAAGGGTGATCATCCAACATACAAGTGAGAGGCACTGTTGATGTGTCTTTCTTTTTATTTTTAAAATAAAAGAGGGTTTGTAAGCATATGATGATAGTCCAAAAATGTCCATATGTCCATTTTTTTCAATGTCAAAACCTGTGAAAATGCTAGAGAACCCAAAACACTGCTCACATGTGTATCCACTGGCCCTACCTAAGCCTCTAAGTCAGATCCTCTTTTGCAATGTGTGTGTGTGTGTGTGTGTGTGTGTGTGTGTGTGTGTTTGTATGTGTGTAGACCTCAATGCTCTGGGTATAATAAAAATGAAATAACTTGAGGATCTGAAATAGAGATTATAAATTTGATTTGTATTTAGTATGTTGAGAATAGTTGCTGTCTCATTGCTAGTTGAAAGGCACTTGAGGCCAATATTCAGTCTTTTTTGTTCTTTATATCCAAGAATAAAAAAAGGAAGTTCTTTGGCATCAGCCTTTATTTAATTTTTATCTTGCTGTTGCACAACATATCGGTGAACTATTAATCTTTACAAGTACCGAGAACATGTTTTATTTGTGGATGACTAGAAGAGTCCTAGAAACTACATTAAAAAAAAAAAAAATGAAATGGCTTGACTGCCTTGCACTAATTCTTACAAAGAAATATTCATCTCAGTTTACAATTCAAGTGCCAGGTTTCAGAACATTACATTTTGAGTTGCTGATATACAAGTGCTCCAAAACTAGTGTTTTGAAGGGAAGCACAAAGACTTTAAACCACAGCACCATGGTGCATGACTCTGTAATCAAGAAACAATTCTTGATATGCATTTTCAGTGAGATTATTTTATATTATATTGTTGTCTCAGGAGGAGAGGAAAGATGTTTCTCATAGAGAAAACACCATGGCTAGTGAAGAAAATGTGTTTTACATGATTTGTAATTGCTAATATGATTCAGGTACCTGCCCCAGATGAATGTATGAAATAAATCCAGTTTTCTACAACACATGGTTCAAATTCTCTATCAGCTAAACATGTGGCATTGGAAGATTAGGTAAACTTTCTATGATAACGACTATTGTATGTAAAAAGCTTGTTGATTATGTTGATATTTTCTATTTGTTTTGTTTTAAAATCAGACAATATTTATAATACTGAAGAAATTTTATTATGTGACTATGTGAGGCAAAACAAGGGATTTTATATGAATTATTTTATCAATTTGTCTTTTCTCATTTGGGCATAATATGATATTTCAGCACCAGTTCTTAAAATCCTGAACTTAAAAGTATACTTCCAGGTATTTCTGCACAATAATTTTAAATGAATTGAGAAATGCGACTAGTTTGTTTTTAAGATTTTCATATCTGAATATTTTTAATATACAATTTCTCTCCCACTAGAATTTAATTTATAGATGGGCAATGCCGTTGTCTCGTCTCCTCTATTTGAATGCCTAGAATAAGTCTGTAACATCACTGGTCTTTATAAGTACATAGAGAATAGTTGAATTAATCTTGATTTATGAAGTCTAACTCTGCTGATGCAAATATCACATCTTAAAGCATTTTCCACTAATATTTTTTAAAAAACTATTTCATATGGTTACTCCACACTCAAACAATTACCTCTCCTTCTGCTCTCTAAACTCTCTGGCAATGATATTTTATCACATTTCATAAAGAAAATAAAAACTATTAAAATGGATACTATTATCTTCCCTCTACCAAGTAAATAAAACCCCTGCATTAAACCCTTCTTCTCCTTATCCCTGGGTATAATTTAAAGGGGGATCTTCTCCCTGCAATGTTAGCCCCTTTCTGTGTCCTCTGGACTCTCTTACAAATTGACTTTTCAGAGATCTCAATTTCCATCAGAAATATTCTGTCTCTCCCCAACCTTCAGCAACTTCATTATTAAGATCCCCAATATCATTTTTAACATTAGTTCTTGTAATTCTTATAATAGGAAATAAAACTAAAACAAAAGAAAAACAAAACAAATCTCTTATAAGAACATCTCTTTCAGTAGCACCCTATCTTTTGACATAATTCTTCAACCATGGTCCAGATATCCAAAGAGATTGAAAACCAAAGACTTATGTTTTCTTTTAATTTCATTTGGCTGGTCAAAACCTTACCCGGTTTTGACTGACAAAAGCTCATTTATAATCTTATCATCTAACTTTGTGTAAATATTCATGTATTTTACTCCAGGAAACTTTATGTAATTTTTAATGTGATATTTGATTTGAGGTGCTATGAAGAAGTCACCAAGATGTATGTATATAGATTAAACATTTCTCCATCTTTCTGAAATATGAATATTTGAAATTCTAAAACATACTTGAGTTCCAGGTTTTCATATAAAGAACTGTGGACTGTCTCTTTCATGCTTGATCCAGGTTCTCAAGATGGTTCCCTTCATGCTATTTTCACTTTATTGCCTCCAATTCATATTCAACTCACTCCAGCCTTGTCTGTCAAAACTATTCTTGCTAAGGTACCCTTTCCATGTTGACAATTCTTAAGAACATTTTCCATGTTTTCAAACACTAAACTGGGAAGCAACATTTGACTCAGCTAATAATCCCTACTTCCTGCAATGTTCCTCTTTCCCTGGGAATCCAGGCCACTCTAGTTTTGCTCCTTTCCAGTCTTTTAAACAAGCTTCTCTGCCCAGCCTCTGAGGATCAGTGTTTCTTACATTTTTCTGTACTGCTCTCTTACCATTCTACATTCATGAACATTGGGCATTTCATCCTCCCTCCTGGCTTGTCTCTGGAATAAGGATTCCCAAATGTACATACAAACTCTACAGCTGCCATTGCTATAAGCCTGCATATCCAACGCAGTATGTGGAGTCTCCCTTGGATGTTTCATACGCTCTTCAAACTTTTTTTTTGCTTTGAATGTAACTCATTATTTTCTTCCTTGTGCCCTCCTTCAACAGAGCAACTAAACTAAAACTATTCTTTATCCATTATTTTATTTGAAAATTTTAATTGAGTAGTTACTAGAAAGTATTCTAGGTACTTGGGATAGATAAGTGGAAGAGATAATTGTGGTCTCTCTGCATGGAGAAGACAGGATTGCTAAATCATATATATATATACACACATATATAAACACACACACACATATATACACACATATGTAAAATAAATTATGTATTCCCATCTCACAACTGTTTATAAGTGGAATGAAGTAAAGTAATGCATTGCTGTGGTCAAAACGTCTCTCCTGATCTGGATCCTTTTATCAGGTTTCTGTAGATATAATTGACTAAATCATATATATAGAGTCTATAACTTCATGTTTTAATATACATATACATTGTGAAATAATCACCAATCATATTTATTAACATGTCCATTACCTCACATAGGTACTCTGATGGTTAATACTATGTCAAGTTGATTGCATTGAAGGATGCAAAGTATTGATCCTGGGTGTATCTGTGAGGGTATTGCCAAAGAAGATTAATATTTGAGTCAGTGGGCTGGGAAAGACAGATCCACACTTAATCTGGGTGGGCACCATCTAATGAGCTGCCAGAGTGGTCAGAATATAAAGCAGGCAGGAAAATGTGAAAAGACTAGACTGGATTAGCCTCCCAGCCTACATCTTTCTCCTGTGCTAGATGCTTCCTGCCCTCGAACATCAAAATCTTAAGTTCTTCAGCTTTGGGACTCGGACTGGCTTTCTTGCTCTTCAGCTTGCAGATGCAGATGGCCTATTGTGGGACCTTGTGACCATGGGAGTTAATATTGCTTAATAAACTCCTCTTTACAAATATATCCTATTATTTCTGTCCCTCTAGAGAACCCTGACTAATTAGATTTTGGTACCAGGGGTAATTCTAGAGGAGCAGAATATGAAGGATGGAGTTCGTTCCTTGGTTTTGGGGTTTCTGGAGTTTGCTGCTTAATATGATTAGACCCCAAAATACTAAGGAGTCTACTTCTAATAGTATGGAGAACACTGAGAGTCCTTGGTATGAACTGTTTAGAGAGTTATGCAAAATAAATTCATTTGACACTCCTGATTCACTGCTTCTGAGAGGCAAGGAGTTTAGTGACTCTATTACATAATACATTTGACCATATGTGGGGAAACAAGAAAAGTAATGAAGCAGGTTGGTTGCTCCTAAGATCAGTGGACAAAGTGATAAAAGAAAATGTTGAACTCAGCAATTCAGACTCCCAGCTTCGGAAGCAGAGAATGAATCTCAAATCTGCTAAGATTGCCCTGAGTGAGTGTCTTATCTCCTGGAGGAGAAAGAACTAAAATTGTAGAAAAGCAGACACAAGATCTTATCATGCAAGTGGCTGACTTCCAATGAAAGGTGCATGCACAGCCTCGCCCGGTGTCTACTGCTAAAGTGAGGGCATTGATTAGAAAAGAATTAGGACCCTGCAACTTGGCATGGGGATGTATGGGAGGACCCTGATGAAGCTGGGGACACTGAGCTTGTAAACTCTGATGAAGCTTTTTTGCCAAGAAACAGCTTCCCCACCCCCAGTAGTGGCAACATCCCCTCCCTGATCCATGTTACCATCAGTCTTTCCACCTTTGTCTTAGGAGATAAACTCTGCAATGCCTGAGGCGGTTGCCAGGCAAGATAATGTTGATTCTCCTCAAGCGCTACCACCAACACTCCTGTTTGCTTCCAGACCTATAACTAGACTAAAACACCAGCAGGGCCCTAGAGGTGAGATTCAGAGTGTGACCTATGAGCAAGTGTGCTACACTCAAAAAGAACTGCTTGAGTTTTCTAATTCATATAAGCAGAAATCTGGAGAACAGTCATGGGAATAAATATTAAGGGTGTGGGATGATAATGGAGGAACATAAAGTTGAATCAGGCTGAATTCATTCATTTTGACCCAATAAGTAGAGATTTTTGCATTTAATGTTGCAGCTTGGGTACTTAAAAAAGGCTCTAATAGTTTATTTGCTTGGTTAGCTGAAATATGGATTAAAAGATGGACCACTGTGAGTGAGTTGGAACTGCTTGATCTTCCTTGATTTAATGTAGAGGAAGGGATCCAAAGGCTTAGGGAGATTGGTATGGTGGAGTGGATTATTCGCTTTAGATCTACTCATCCCAGCTGGGAGTGTCCAAAAGATATACCCTTGACCAATGCTTTGTGAAATATATTTGTGAGGGCAGTACCCGCATCTTTGAAGAGCCCTGAAATTGCCTTTCCCTATATGTAAGATCTAACAGTGGGAACCACATTCACTCAACTACAAACTATAAATACAATGAGAATAATTGGATCCCCAGGTGTCAGGGGCCAAGTGGCAGCACTCAGTCATCAAAGACAACGTGAGTATAGCTACCATAATGGATAGAAGAGGCAAAGCAGTAGTTAGAATACTCTGACTCATGTAGAACTCTGGCACTGGCTAATTAATCACAGTGTTCCTAGAAGTGAAACTGATAGGAAGTCTACTTCATTCCTACTTAATTTATATAAGCAGAAAACTTACAGGTCAAATGGACAAAAAAACTAATTTGAATTAGAAAAACAGAGAATCATGGCCCCTCAATCAATTTCCAGACCTGAGCCAGTTTACAGACCCAGAACCCATTGAATAAAGGGGAGGCTGGATACTCTTCAGATAGAACCCCACTACACCGCTGACAAATTATGCTGTTAATCTTTCTCCCATCCTTCCCCAAGGAGACCTTTGGCCTTTTATCAGGGTAACTGTGCATTAGGGAAAAGAAAATGATCAGACATTTCAGGGATTACTGGACACTAGCTCTGAGCAGAGGTTGATTCCAGTGGACCTAAAACATCATTGTTGTCCTCCTGTTAAACTAGGGGCTTATGGAGCTCAAGTAATTAATGGAGTTTTATCTCAGGTCCTACTTACAAGTGGGTCCTTGGACTTATCCTGTGGTCATTTCCCCAGTGCCAGAATGCATAATAAGCATAGGCCGGGCACAGTGGCTCACGCCTGTAATCCCAGCACTTTGGGAGGCCGAGACGGGCAGATCACGAGGTCAGCAGATTGAGACCATCCTGGCTAACACGGTGAAACCCCGTCTCTACTAAAAAATACAAAAAACAAAAAAACAAAAAAACAAAAACTAGCCAGACGAGACGGCAGGCGCCTGTAGTCCCAGCTACTCGGGAGGCTGAGGCAGGAGAATGGCGTAAACCAGGGAGGTGGAGCTTGTGGTAAGCTGAGATCGTGTCACTGCACTCCAGCCTGGGCGACAGAGCGAGACTCCATCAAATATAAAAAAAAAAAAAAAAAAGAAAGAAGATAAGAAAGATAGAAGAAAAGAAGAAAGGAAAGAAAGATAGTCTGTAGCAGTGCTATTCATAGATTTAGCAGCTATCAGAACCCCCACATTGGTAAGGTGAAGGATACTATGGTGAGAAAAGCCAAATGGAAGCCATTAGAGCGTCCTCTATCTAGAAAAATAGATGAAAAACAAGATTGCATTCCTGGAGGGATTGCAGAGATTAGCGCCACCATCAGGGTCTTGAAAGACACAGGGGTGGTGATTCCCACCACATCCCTGTTCAACTCTCCTATTTGGCCTGTGCAGAAGACAGATGGATCTTGGAAAGAGTGACAGTGGATTATCATAAGCTTAATAAAGTGATGACTCCAACTGCACCTGCTGTAACACATGTGATTTCATTGCTTGAGCAAATTAACACATCTCCTGGTACCTGGTACGCAGCCATTGACTTGGCAAATGCCTTTTTCTCCATTCCTGTCCATAAGGCCCACCAGATGCAATTTATCTTCAGCTGTCAAGGCCATCAATATACCTTTACTGTCCTACATAAGGGATATCTCAACTCTCTGGCTTTGTGTCATATTTATATCTGGAGAGAGCTTGATCACTTTTTGCTTCCACAATGTATCACACTGGTCCATTACATTGATGACATTATGCTGATTGCATCCAGTGAGCAAGAAGTAGCAAACACACTGGACTTGTTGGTGAGACATTTGCATGCCAGAATTTTAAATTGGATTAAAATTCAGGGACCCTCTACCTCAGTAAAATTTCTAGGGGTCCAGTGGTATGGGGCCTGTTGAGATATTCCTTCTCAGGTGAAGAATAAGTTGTTGCATTTGGCCTCTCCTACGACAAGGAAAGAGACACAATGCCAAGTGGGCCTATTTGGATTTTGGAGGCAACACATTCATCATTTGGGTGTGTTACTCTCGCCCATTTTTGAAGTGACCCAAAGGCTGACAGTTATGAGTGGGGTACAGAACAGGAGAAGGCTCTGCAGTAGGTTCAGGCTGGTGTGCAAGCTGCTCTGCCACTTGGGTCATATGACCCAGCATATCCAATGGTGCTTGAGCTATCAGTGACAGATAAGTATGCTGTTTGGAGCCTTTGGCAGGCCCCCATAGGTGAATCACAGTGGAGGCCTGCAGGATTTTGGAGCAAGGTACTGACATCTTCTGCAGATAACTACTTTCCTTTTGAGAGACAGCTCTTGGCCTGTTACTGGGCTTTGTTGGAAACTCAACATTTGACTATGGGTCATCAAGTCACCATGTGACCTGAACCACTTGCCATGAACTGTGTGCTTTCTGACCCATCTATCCACAAAGAAGTGGGTCGTGCATAGCAGGATTCCATTGTCAAATGGAAGTGGGATATACATGATCGAGCTTGAACAGGTCCTGAAGTACATTACCTGAGAAAGTGGCTCAAATGCCCATGGTCTCCACTCCTGCTGCCCTTCCTTCTCTTCACAGCCTGCATCAACAGACTCATGGGGAGTTCCTATGATCAGTTGACAGAGGAAGAGATGACTAGGGCCTGGTTCACAGATGGGCTGCACGATATGCAGGTGCCACCAGAAAGTGGAGAGCTGTAGTACTATAGTCTCTTTCTAGGACATCCCTGAAGGACAGTGGTGAAGGACAATCTTTCCAGGGGTCAGAGCTTCGAGCAGTGCATGTGGTTGCGCACTTTGCATGGAAGGAGAAATGGCCAGATGTGTCATTATATACTGATTCATGGTCTGTAGCCAATGGTTTGGCTGGATGGTCAGGGACTTGGGAAAAGCATGATTGGAAAATTGGTGATGAAACAATTTGGGGGAAGAGATGTGTGGTATGTGGATGGACCTCTCTGAGTGGTCCAAAACTGTGAAGACATTTGTATCCCATGTGAGTGCTCGCTAATGGGTAACCTCAGCAGAGAAGAATTTTAAAAATCAAGTGGAGAGGATGACCCATTCTGTGGACACCACTCAGCCTCTTTCCCTAGCCACCCCGTCATCACCCAATGGGCCCATGAACAAAGTGGCCATGGTGGCAGGGATGGAGCTTATGTATGGGCTCGGCAAAATGGACTTCCACTCACCAAGAATGAGTGGTGAGTGGCTATGGCCACACCTGAGTTCCCAAGTTGCCAGCAGCAAAGACCAACACTGAGCCCTCCATATGGCACCATTCCTTGGAGTGTTCAGCCAGCTACCTGGTGGCAGGTTGATTATATGGGAGCTCTTTCATCATGGAAAGGGCAGAGGTTTATCTTCACTGAACTAGACACTTACTCCAGATATGGGTTTGCCTATCCAGCATGCAATGCTTATGCCAAGACTGCCATCCATGGACTCACGAAATGCCTTATCCACCATCATGGTATTCCACATAGCATTGCTTCAGACCAAGGGACTCACTTTATGGGTAAAGAAGTGCAGCAGTGGGCTCATGCTCATGGAATTCCCTAGTCTTACCATATTCACCATCATCCTGAAGCAGCTGGATTGATAGAATGGTGGAATGGCCTTTTGAACTCAAAATTACAATGCCAAGTAGGTGACAATACTTTGTGCGGCTGGGCCAAACTTCTCCGGAAGGCTGTGTATGCTCTGAATCAGTGTCCAATATATGGTACTGTTTCTCCCATAGCCAGGATTCATCAGTGCAGGCATCAAGGGGTAGAAGTGGAAATGGCTCCACTCGCCATCACCCCTAGTGATCCACTAGCAAAATTTTTGCTTTCTGTTGCCATGACATTAAGTTCTGCTGGCCTAGAGGTCTTAGTTCCAGAAGGGGAAATGCTGCCACCAGGAGAAACAGCAACAATTCCATTAAACTGGAAGTTAGGATTGCCACCTGAACACTTTGGGCTCCTACCTATAAGTCAACAGGCTAAGAAGGGAGTTACAGTGTTGGCTGGGGTGACTGACCCAGACTATCAAGATGAAATCAGTCTACTACTCCACAACAGTGGTAAGGAAGAGTATGCATGGAATACCGGAGATCTACTGGGGTGTCTCTTAGTATTACCATGCCCTGGGATTAAGGTCAATGGGTAACTAAAACAGCCCAATCCAGACAGGACTGTAAATGGCCCAGACCCTTCAGAAATGAAGTTTTGGGTCACTCCACCAGGAAAAAAACTATGACCTGGCAGAGGCCAAGACAGCCAAATAGAAACAGGTCTGGTCTGTAGCTCCCAGCGAGACCAACGCAGAAGGTGGATAATTTCTGCATTTCCAACTGAGGTACCAAGTTCCTCTTACTGGGACTGGTTAGGCAATTGTTGCAACCCACAGAGAGTGAGCAGAAGCAGGATGGGGTGTTGCTTCACCTGAGAAGTGGATGGAGCCAGGGCACCTCCTTCCCCCAGCCAAGGGAAGCAGTGAGGGACTGTGCTGTCCACCCTGGGTACTATGCTTTGCCCGTGGATTTTTGCAATCCACGGATCAGAAGATTGCCTCATGAGCCTATACCACCAGGGTCTTGGGTTTCAAGCACAAGACTGACAGCTGTTTGGGTAGGCACTGAGCTGCA
Source organism: Rhinopithecus bieti (assembly GCF_001698545.2). Lineage (NCBI taxonomy): Eukaryota > Metazoa > Chordata > Mammalia > Primates > Cercopithecidae > Rhinopithecus > Rhinopithecus bieti. The sequence goes on along the minus strand of NW_016803641.1, from coordinate 201,054 downwards.
AGAATTTTCTCATACTCCAGTGGCACCTGGAATCCCAATGAGACAGGAGAACCATTCATTCTCCTGAAAATGGGCTAAAGCCAGGAAGCCAAGTGGTCTCACTGAATGAGTCCCACTCCCAAGGAGCCCAGCAAGGTAAGAACCACTGGCTTGAAATTCTCACTGCCAGCACAGCAGTCTGGAGTCAACCTGGGAAGATCCACTTTGGTGGGGAAGGGGTGACTGCTATTACTGTGTCTTTAGTAGGCAGTGTTCCCCTGACAGTGCTAAGGAGATTGGGAGGTTTGACTGGGCAGAATTCACCACAGTGTGGCAAGGTGGCTATGGCCAGACTGTTTCTCTAGATTCCTCCTCACTGGGTGCAGGGGATCTCTGCAGGAAATCCAGCAGCTCCAGTTAGGGGCTTACAGACCAAACACATGTCTCCCTGGGACAGAGCACATTGGGGGAGGGGTGGCTGCAGTCTCAGGTTCAGCAGACTTAACCTTTCCTGCCTGCCGACTCTGAAGAGAGCAGCTGATCCTGGCAAGGGGAATTCTCTCAGCACAGCACAGCAGCTCTGCTAAGGGGCAGACTGCCTCCTCAAGTGGGTGTCCCTGACCCTGTGCCTCCTGACTGGGTGAGACCTCCCAACTGGGGTCAACAGATACCTCACACAGGAGAGCTCTGGCTGGCCTCAGGCGGGTGCCCTTCTGGGATGAAGCTTCCAGAGGAAGGAGCAGGCAGCAATTTTTGCTGTTCTGCAGCCTGTGCTGGTGATATTTAGGCAAACAGGGTTGGGGATAGACCTCCAGCAAACTGCAGAGACTTGCAGAAGAGGGGCCTGACAACAAGAAAAACTAACAAACAGAAAGGAATAAAAACAACACCACTGCCACCAATGAAAAGATGCCCTCCCAAAAACCCCATCCAAAGATCATCAGCCTAAAAGATCAAAGGTAGATAAATCCATTAAGATGAGGAAAAAAACAGCACAGAAATCTCAAAATTCCAAAAGCCAGAATGCCTCCTCTCTTCCAAATGATTGCAACACCTCTCCAGCAAGGGTGCAAAACTGGACAGGGAATGACATGGGTAAATTGACAGAAGTAGGCTTCAGAAGGTGAGTAATAACAAACTCCACTAAGCTAAAGGAACATGTACTAATCCAAAGCAAAGAAGCTAAAAACCTTGATAAAAGGTCACAGGAGCTGCTAACTAGAATAAAAAGTTTAGAGAGGAACACAAATAACCTGATGGAGCTGAAAAACACAGACAAGGACTTCGTGAAGCATCAGTGGTCAAATTAATCAAGCAGAAGAAAGGATGTCAGAGTTTGAAGATCATCTTGTCCAAATAAGGCATGCAGACAAGGTTAGAGAAAAAATAATGAAAAGGAACAAACAAAATTTCCAAGAAATATGGGACTATGTAAAAAGACCAAAACTATCATTGATTGGAGTACCTGAAATAGAGGGAGAGAATGGAACTATGTTGGAAAACACTTTAAGATATTATCCAGGATAACTTCCCCAACCTAGCAAGACAGGCCAACATTCAAATTCAAGAAATACAGAGAACACCACCAAGATACTCCACAAGAAGATCAACCCTAAAACACACAATAATCAGATTCTCCAAGGTCAAAATGAAGGAAAAAATGTTAATGGCAGCCAGAGAGAAAGGTCAGGTCACCTACAAGGAAAGCCCATCAGGCTAATAGCCAATCTCTCAGCAGAAACCCTACAAGCCATAAGACATTGGGAGCCAATATTCAACATTCTTAAAGAAAATAATCTTCAACCCAGAATTGCATATACAGTCAAACTAAGCTTCACAAGGAAAGGAGAAATAAAATCCTTTCCATTCAAGCAAATGCTGAGGGATTTTGTCACCACCAGGCCTGCCTTGCAAGAGCTCCTGAAGGAAGCACTAAATATGGAAAGGAAAAACCAGTACCAGTCACTGCAAAAACACACCAAAATATAAAGACCAATGACACTATGAAGAAACTGCATCGGCCGGGCGCGGTGGCTCAAGCCTGTAATCCCAGCACTTTGGGAGGCCGAGACGGGCGGATCACGAGGTCAGGAGATCGAGACCATCCTGGCGAACACGGTGAAACCCCGTCTCTACTAAAAAATACAAAAAACTAGCCGGGCGAGGTGGCAGGCGCCTGTAGTCCCAGCTACTCAGGAGGCTGAGGCAGGAGAATGGCGTAAACCCGGGAGGCGGAGCTTGCAGTGAGCTGAGATCCGGCCACTGCACTCCAGCCTGTCT
>NW_016803641.1:187053-198339 GCF_001698545.2 Rhinopithecus bieti | reverse complement strand
AACAACAACAACAACAAAAACAAAAACAAAAAACGCAGGGGTTGCAATCCTAGTCTCTGATAAAACAGACTTTAAACCAACAAAGATCAAAAAAGACAAGGGCATTACATAATGGTAAAGGGATCAATGCAACCAGAAAAGCTAACTATCCTAAATATATGTGCACCCAATACAGGAGCATTCAGATTAAGAAAACAAGTTTTTAGAGACCTACAAAGAGACTTAGATGCCCACACAATAATAGTGGGAAACATTAACACCACAATGTCAGTATTAGATCAATGAGGCAGAAAATTAACAAGGATATTCAGGATTTGAACCCAGCTCTGGACCAAGTGGACCTAATAGACATCTACAGAACTCCCCACCCCAAATCAACAGAACATACAAATTCTTCTCAGTACCACACAGCATTTATTCTAAAATTGAGCACATAATTGGAAGTAAAACACTCCTCAGCAAATGCAAAAGAACTGAAATCACACCAGTCTCTCAGACCACAGTGCAATCAAATTAGAATTCAGGATTATGAAACTCACTCAAAACCATATAACTACATGGAACTTGAACAACCTGCTCCTCAGTGACTTCTGGGCAAAAAATGAAATTTAGGCAGAAATAAATAAGTTCTTTGAAACCAATGAGAACAAAGAGACAATGTACCAGAATCTCTGGGGCACAGCTAAAGCAGTGTTAAGAGGGAAATTTATAGCACTAAATGCCCACATCAGAAAGTTGGAAAGATCTCAGATCAACATCCTAACATCATAATTAAAAGAACTAGGGAAGCAAGAGCAAACAAATCTGAAAGGTAGCAGAAGACAAGAAATAACTAAGGACAGAGCAGAACTGAAGGATATAGAGACACAAAAAAATGCTTCAAAAAAGCAATGAATTCAGAAGCTCTGTTTTTGAAAAAATTGACAAAATAGATAGACTGCTAGCTAGACTAATAAAGAAGAAAACGGAGAGGAATCAAATAGATGCAATAAAAAATGATAAAGGAGATATCACCACTGACCCCACAGAAATACAAACTACCATCAGAGAATACTATAAACAGCTCTATGCAAATAAACTAGAACATCTAGAAGAAATGGATAAATTCCTGGACACATACACCCTCTAAATACTAAACCAGGAAGAAGTTGAATTCCTGAATAGACCAATATCAAGTTCTGAATTTAAGGTGGTAATAAATAGCCTACCAATCAAAAAAAGCCCAGGACCAGATGGATTCACAGTGGAATTTTACTAGATATACAACGAGGAGCTGGTACCATTCCTTCTGAAACTATTCCAAACAATTGAAAAGAAGGGTCTCCTCCTTAACTCATTTTATGGGGCCAGTATCATCTTGATACCCAAACTTGGCAGTGACACAACCAAAAAGGAAAATTTCAGGCTAATATCCCTGATGAACACTGATGTGAAAATCCTCAATAAAATACTGGCAAGCCAAATCCAGCAACACATCAAAAAGCTTATCCACCATGATCAAGTCTGCTTCATCCTTGGGATGCAAGTCTGGTTCAACATATGCAAATCAATAAACACAATCCATCACATAAACAGAACCAAGGACAAAAACCACACGATTATCGCAATAGATCCAGATAAGGCCTTCGATAAAATTCAGCATCCCTTCATGTTAAAAACTCTCAATAAACTAGGTGTTGATGACACATCTAAAAATAATAAGAGCTATTTATGACAAACTCATAGCCAATATCATGCTGAATGGGCAAAAGCTGGAAGTGTTCCCTTTGAAAACTAGCACAAGACAAGGATGCCCTCCCTCACCACTCCTATTCAACATAGTATTGGAAGTTCTGGCTAGGACAATTAGGCAAGAGAAATAAATAAAGGGTATTCAGTTAGGAAAAGAGTAAGTCAAATTGTCCCTGTTTGCAGATGACATGATTATATATTTAGAAAATCCCATCATCTCAGCCCAAAAACTCCTTTAGCTGATAAACAACTTCAGAAAATTCTCAAGATACAAAATCAATCTGCAAAAATCACAAGCATTCTTATAGACCAACTATAGACAAGCAGAGAGCCAAATCATGAATTAACTCCCATTCACAATTGCTACAAAGAGAATTTATTACTTAGGAATACAGCTTACAAGGGACGTGAAGGACGTATTCAAGGAGAACTAGAAACCACTGCTCAAGGAAATAAGAGAGGACACAAACAAATGGAAAAACATTCCATCCTCATGGATAGGAAAAATCAAATCATGAAAATGGCCATATTGCCCAAAGTAATTTACAAATTCAATGCTATTACCATCACACTACCATTGACATTCTTCACAGGATTAGAAAAAACTATTTTAAATTTCATATGGAACCAAAACTATTTTGTATAGCCAAGACAATACTAAACAAAAAGAACAAAGCTGGAGTCATCATGCTACCTGACTTCAAAGTATACTACAAACCTACAGTAACAAAAACAGCATGGTACTGGCACCAAAGAAGACACTGATTTTCATAGGTTGATTTAGTATCCTTCAACTTTGCTGAATTTAAAACAATTAGTTCTAACAGCTTTTTGCTGGACTTTTAAGGGTTTTCCACGTATTTTATCAGGTCATCTACAAACAGAGATAATTTTACTTTTTCCTTTCTGATATGAATGTCTTATTTTTTCTCTTGTCTAATTCCTCTCTCTGAAGCTTACTGTACTATGTTGAACAAAAGTGTGAGAGTGGGCATCTTTTATTGTACCAGATTGTAAAATAAAAGCTTCCATAATAATCCCTTTGATTTTTGTGTTAGCTGTGAGCTTTTCACATATGACCTTTACTGTGGATGAGATAAGTTCCTTCTATACCTCTTTTGTTTAGAGTTTTTATGTGAATGAGTGTTAAATTTTTGTCAAGTGCTTTTTTTGAATATATCGTGATGATTTTATACTTTTTATCTTTCATTCTGTTATTGTGGTATATCACATTGTTTGATTTGCATATATTGAACTATTCCTGCATCCCAAAGATAAATCCCACGTGGTCATGTTGTGTAATCCTTTTAATATGATGTTTACTGTGCTCCAGGTTTGGGGGATGGGCACTCAAGGGGGTTACCAAGGGTGAGGCTTTTGGGGTACCTTAGCAGCTAGGCTATAAGGGTCCTCCTGCTGTTCTTTTCCCCTGGTGACTGAGAAGTCACAGCTATGAAGATTCCTCTTTGTCCTGAGTTGTGACATCACCTGGATGAGGTGATGCAGGTAATGCTTCTTACGTTTTTTATGTGGCTACCTTCAGTTGTTATGCTCCACAGGGTTGCTGTAGTTTCTTAATTGTACTCCAGAGCTCCCCTAGAGCTGTTTTTGACCTTGAGTAGTTGTTACACATTGATTTTGTGGAGATACTAGGGGTGATTTTGATCATGTCACTCTGGTTCTGATACTTGTGATGGCATGGCAGGGGAAAAGGCATCTGTGAAGACGCAATATTCATGCTAAACTCTGAAGAGTGAGGCAGGTCTGGTGAGAGTCAAGATAAGCAAAGGAATAAAAGCCCTTAGTGGGATTTTCAACTCAGGACACCGAGTTGAAAATGAGCCCTGATAAAGGTAATAAAGGTAAGTAAAATTTTGTAGTTCTGCATAGTAATGGATTCCATGTTTTAAAATTATTTTACATCATGTGAGAGTTGCATTAAAAAAACTTTAACAATAGGTCAGCATTGAACTTTTTCAAAAAATATTTTGTAGGTGACTCTCCTTTCTTTCTTTACTAAATCATGGGATTTGTTATATTAGAATTTTCTATGAAAGAAGTCTCCCCAACATTTGAAAAGTCATTGAAAAGAGTAACTAAAACTTTTGAGAAAATGTATTTTATATCACCTTCTTTGAAAATGTTAAAATATTGCTAGTTGTTAGTTTTAATATTTTGAGGTTGAAGTGAGTGCTTTGATCAAGTTTTTCTTTGTGGTTAATTCCAATTATTCTACATATTGAGTAGAAATACAGCAAGATGGCTCATGTTATCAATGAGTTTATATTTGAGAGATCCTAAATGATGGGTAGGATTTGGATGATTGCAGCATATGAAAAGTGCTAAAAATATCAGAAAATTTTACTTTTTTATATAACAATTTTAACTTCAATGTGCAATAATAGTAATTAATAACTTTCAATTTTTAATCTTTACCATGTGCCAGCAATATACTAAATACATCAAATATGTAATATTATTTAATCTTGATAATAATCTTTTAAACCAGGTAATGTTACCTCTATTTTGCATATTTGCAAAGAGGCAGGGATGTTAAGTAGCTCACCTGAAGTTACAAATAGTAAATGGAAGAGCTAGAATTCAGAGCCCTGTTTGACTGCAGAGCTTGAGGTCCTAAGTGTTGTTGTCCATCCCCTTTGTGTGTGTATAATATTAAGAGAACAATGACCCAAATCAGGATATACATGACCAAAACATGAGTACATGGTACATTTGGGAGCACAGAACTGTATTTCTTGCTGAAAAATATTTTATTTAAATTGAATGAGATTTGAAATATTGTATGGTAGGAGAATACTGCAGAGGAACTGGTATCAGATCTTATTTTGGCTGATTATATAATAATCATACCACTCATCTTATATAACTGTATATTCCAATAAAATAATTTAATTAAATGGTAGAAGAAACAACATGTTTTTAAATTCTGAATCATATTCTTATTTGATTGTTAAAATACAGAATATACTTTTTGCTTGCCTAGAACGTGACTCCAATGTAAATGCAACAAAATATAAATTAGTGTGAATTACGGTTTTTTACTGAGCATAAAGTTTAGACTGTAACGTCTGATGTCACTTACCTGGTGTATTAATTTTAGAAGAGAGTCACTAATGACTTGAGACTCCAGAATGCATTCACCACTGCACCAGAGCAAAGAGAAGTACAACTAACATCAGCAGAAGTGTCAGGGATATTAATGTGGCTTTTTTAAACCTCTATAGTTGCTGACCTAGTTTTAATTGATGGTCGATGATGTTAAGAAGACAGGATTTGTGGCCTAGATAGTAGAAAATATTCTCTACAAAACTGTGAAGACAGAATCACTTACATCCAATGTTTCATCTTTGACTTGCTATGTAAGATAATAAAAAATATGAGTAAAGTGTAATGAAAAGCAATTTTGTATTGACCTTGTATAGAGTTCAGCACAGCAATATGTAGTAGGTACCACATATTTTTTTTGGATGACTGCTTTTGTATGGAAATGCTTTTTCATATCTTTGTATATACCTAAGATCTTCTCAGCTTTAGAAATCAGCCTAAACATTACTTAAGAAAGGCATTTGTCTGCCCTCTTATCTAAAGTCAGTAAGTCAATTCCTGTAATTCTCCCAAATGACACCATGTTGTTAGTCACCTAGTATTTCTCAAGTATTTGTGTTTTAACTTTTTATTCACTTGTTTCTTGTATTTTCCACTAGAATATCAGTTTTATTGCTAGTGTATAGGCATGCAATACATATTTGCCAAATAAGTGCTATTGGATAATTGTTTACTTGCAATATATATAGGCCACATGTGCCCTCAGACCCTCAGTGTCTCATGAATGAGGACAAACAAACTCTCTAATGTGAAGTCACAATTTTAAAGGGAGATTTTTCATTTGTTGTCTCCGATATAAATCTGGTATTTCTAGATGGTTCTAGAAGATGCTAATACATGTTTCTTAATCACCCGAACAGTGAGTCATGTAAGCACAGTCGCCATGGGACTTTCTGTTTCCTAACAAAAGTTTGATTGATTGATTTTATTAAAGCATTCACTCATGTTTCCGCTGTATTAACTGTCTCAATAAACACATTTAAAACTGATGTTCCAAGAATGTATCTTACAATATTAATAAATATTAAGAATCCTAGAGGAAACTAAAATTCCCAGTAAAATCCGCAGAGGACAAGAAAGAGTTCCACTTGGTTGAGATACTCCATAATCATTGTTAGTGTAGCATAAAACTACCAAACTTCAGTAATCTTAATTAAAACTATTTTCTCAGTATTAATCCTCAGGGTACTAGGTGAAATGAATTTTATCTGTGACTCTTATCTTTATGATCTTTGATACACAAATATGTGGAAAAAACATTTTACATTTTTTTTGGAAGAGTGATTTTTGGAAAAGTGATTTGTTTTGCCACGTTTGTCTTAAAAGAGTTGATTTACTTTGTTGCTCTTTACTGGAAAGAGCATTTTGTTACAGAATATTTTTAGTAGGAAAATGTGATGAATGCACTCTTTGGCTTGTGTGGGCTTCTTCTCAATTATTTGGTGAAGTATTTCCTTTCCCAACCTTCCTGCAAAGTTGTTGAGAAAGCTTCTCTAAGTACGTTTCTCTACTTTCGTATTTTCTTAAAAAGATTGCCAAGTATTTGAAGAGTGATCTATGTATCCAAGCTTAATTGCATTTACTGTTTTTAAATGCCAGGGCAGCCAAACCATTTACCAGCATTCTCCGATGTGATAGTAATACTAGTGCCATTGAAATTGCAGAATGAAAAAGAATGCCAAGTGAAGTGGCCTTACTATGCTATTACTTTGACTCAAAATGTTCTTAAATCAAATGTAATTTGTCCAAGCATCTTTTAATTATTTGAAAGGATTTATGTGAAAGTGAGTAGTTGAAGAAGTGCTTTTAGACATAGAAAAAATATAGTGCAGAAACCCAAAAGATTAATACTTTTCAACCTTTGGTAGAATTAATGGAATCTTCCAATTTTAAAATACTGTCTTTAACTATTAGGCCACTAGGAAAGTGAAGCGTTACACTGTTGTACTTAAAAACATACTGGGTAGAACTGAAATAACAAGGTTGTCAATTTATTATAGGTTCAGATGAAGACATATATGATTTTCATTGCATAGTTCAAAATGGAAAATGTAAAGTTTTAAAAGTATAGTCATTCTAATGACTCTAAAAGGATTTATCAGCTTTTAAACAGTGTTTAATTATTTTTTAATTGACTAGAACTGTAGCTGTTTTGTGTTTAATATAGTTAGTTATAAGCATTGTCTGACGGACATACATTGAAATTATACTGCAAAAATCTAGATTATTTAGGCAAAACCTCATTCAGGAATATAAGTGAATTTTCTCTTCATTTGGGAACATAGGATGGCACTGTTGGAAAATATCCAATTTTCATCTTCTGATATCTTACAACACAATAGGCATTTAAAAAATCCAAAATACAGGCTTAAAAAATACATTAGCTTTGATTGTCTAGATTGTTAATAAATATGGATCTAGAGAACACATTTGTGATTACTTTTTATCTGATTAGACAATTATGAGGAAATAAACTGAAAGGCTCCAAGGAGAGAAGTGATAATAACTATCTTGAAGTGGATTTATATAGAATGGTAGTCTGCAGACAATTTTAAATCATTGGTCAATTCTTGTGCCTTCATTTTCTTTGCTTGTAAACAGAATCTAATACATTTCCTTGAATGCCAGTGTGGCTATAGGGAAGACTGACAGAGAAACTTTAATGTTTCTTTAAAGCAAGTATAACATTTGTTCATAAGCCTGTTCCTGGAAACTTAAAATGTGCATCAGTGGCTATCAACTTGAATTCAGTGCATTTATGAACATTATGAACTCATTTGCCAAATAGTCTGATAAGAGTAAGAAGTTTTTCTGGGGAAAGAACGGATATTGTTATCAGATCCAAAATGGCACCCATGATTCTCCAAAATAGTTGAGAAACCCTGGGAGCTATGAATAAACACTTTTAAAAACGGGAAAAGGACACATTTGTTTCATGAATTTAAAAACACCTTGTGTTTACATTCTTACATTCTTAAAGTTTCTTTGTTCAAAGAATCACGGAGAATCATGAATCTGGTAGACATCAAGAAAAATTTTCAATAAGATATTCCCAAAATTGAATTATAGATTTTCTTCAACCTCTGGAAATTAAAGTTTATCATCTATCTTTGTAAATTCCTCCAGTACTCTTGGAATCTCGGAATTTTCCTTTCCAGTGACAGGCATACAGAATTTATCATTTATTTTGAATAAAATTTAGCTCACATTTTCTGTGGCAGAGACTCATTTTTTTCTACTGGTAAAGAATCATTTATTCCCTGTAGAAAGTAAATTTATGTATTTTACCATTTTTTATAACAGTTTCAACTTACCTTTAATGATCCATATTGTGCTCCTTTGGCATTTGTTAAAGTATGAGATACTCTGGCTACTAAGTTATTCTTGGAAAGATAAGTATTCTTGTACACTCACTGCAATTTAAAAAAACATTTATTTTAACTTTTTAAATAACTAACTTCAAATAATTAATAATAATAACTTAATAATATATACTTTAAATATTTATTTTGAAGGATTCACAAAAATATACATTCACATTTCATATTCTAGAACTAAAATTATTCAAAAGCATTTATGGTATTTTTGTCTTAACTGGTCTCATCCTTACCTTTTTTGCTGACAGGATCCATTTTGTCTCATGCTTTACGAATCCTTTTGCTTAGCCAACTACCATCATTTGCCTCCTTTTATAGTTCTGCTTAGTTCTGCCTTCTAGCTATCCTGAATTTATTATATCTCTAAGTTCCTTCTTTGCTAATTGCAGCACGTCTAAATTTATCATAATTAAATTCCTCAAAATCCATCTCTCTTTCATCATTTTAAATATAATGACCCATTATTCTATCAATTTTTATCCATTATGTTGTCCCAGACTCTTTGTACATAGAATGACTACATTTACAATGGCATAGTCACATCAGGCTGGTAATATTTGCTAGTTAAAATACATTACATTAAATTATCAGACAATGTGGGTAGAGTCTTATTTGGGCATGTTGGGATCTGGACTTGAGATCTAGACTTGATGGTAACAACATATTTAATTTTAAAAGGTAAATGATAAACTATTTATTATATTTCCTTTCAAAGAAGAATAATCATCTTACAAAATGATGTTTTTAATATAGGATAGAACTTCTATGGAAAGTAAATTGAGTATTATTAACAGGTTGTTTAAACAAAAATTTTTTCATAATGGTCAGTCACATGTATACCAACATAGCTGTAGAATCTATAATTTTATTTTAGCACACATAGAATAATGTATTTTTAAAATTCTTTCCTCCCTAATTTTCTACTTTGTATAGCACTGCAACAGAGATACAGTACTGGAAATAGCCAGTTCACCTTATTGTAGACCTGTCATTAAAGAGTATAACTTCGTAATCCCAGCACTTTGGGAGGCTGAGGCAGGTGGATCACGAGGTCAGGAGATTGAGACCATCCTGGCTAACACGGTGAAACCCCGTCTCTACTAAAAACATACGAAAAAAATTGGCCGGGCGTGGTGACGGGCGCCTGTAGTCCCTGCTACTCTGGAGGATGAGGCAGGAGAATGGCATGAACCCGGGAGGCGGGGCTTGCAGGAGCTGAGATTGCGTACTGCACTCCAGTCTGGGCGACAGAGCGAGACTCCATCTCAAAAAAAAAAAAAAAAGTATAACTTTCTTTGGAAGGATGTCATTGAAAACTTGGCTAAGGACATATGCTGAAAAATATGTAGCTACCACAGTCCCCAAATAAATAGATTATAATGAGTAGCACTAACATGAAGGAGTTTTATTAATTTGCAAGAGGTTTATTTGCATTTTATAGTAGTCATGCAAATAAAGTATTTTTTGTTTAGTTTAAAATAAAATGTAGAGGGACATATGCAAATAACAACAAAAAAATAAAGTTCATGAAATGGAATCATTATTCAAAATATCAAAGATGGTCACGAGAGCCATAAAATTCCTTTTATAGAAAGTGGGTTTTTCATTATCTCTGGCTTCACTGATCACTATACAGGTGAGGTTATTGCTTTTTCAGTTTTATTAATAAACCTATTAGTACATAAATAGCCTTCTAGCCCTTCCTAAACAAATGGAAAATGAAATAGTTTCATTATCCCCAGGGTTTCATGCACACCTGATAATGGAACTATCCCTGAAGAAATGGCTCTGTATACAGGAAAAAATTTATCTCGAAGACTTTTCAAATTAAATTCTATTTTTTGTATTGTTTAGATTTTATAACCAGAACAGAAATATTACTTGAAGCCTGTTCTACTTTATGAAAAAAATCTTTAAAAACATTATAATTTCAAAGAAGGATATAGCATGAGTCTTGTCAAATTGAAAAATAAAAAAAAAGAAATATAAGCATAAGCATTTTTGTGTCAAAGAAGGGAATTTTATTATTATATAGTGATATTTCATGATAGTGAAATGTTTTAATTTTCATAAGCCCTTCAAAGTAAGAAAATAGGATAACACCAACTGTATGCGAGGCCCAGTGACATGCACTGGGAAGTGGAAATAATGCATATCCCAATCACTCATTCATTCATACCCTAATGAGGCTAACTCTTCCCCACCAAGAAGGGGTGCCTGCCACTTGCCCAAAAGCCCCAAAGAAATTCATTCAGCCTTGTATACAGAAGACAATTCTGTATCACAAATTGGTTCATTGCATTTGTAGGGGTGCAACCTTGACCCTTACACGTTCATTGATGCTGTGCCAAATTACTTTGGTTTACATCACTAGTCAGAAAGCTATCAGAGATGACTTCCAAAGCAGTAATTCTTATCTTTCTGCTTTGTGTCCCATAACTCATTAAAATAGCAGGCTAGAGATAAATGAATATCCAATTGTAATACTGACTTGCAGAAGATTCAAATAACTGCAAGGTAGCAGGCAAGTGACAAAGCAGGGTAGTGAAAAAGCAGGGCCTAAAAGAAGTGGGTTGGTAGCTGATCTGCCATGAGTAAAAGTTGACCATTAGTTGGTTAAATAACAAGATATGATGGAATTAGAAAACAGAACGATGGCTAGAAAGTATTACGTATCTCTCTGCATTCAGATGAGGTGCTCTGCATCAACCTAATTCTTTTTTATGTGCATTGGCTGTTTTTCTTTTTTTTTTAAAGTACAGTTTTCTCTAAACTCCTTAAATAATGACAGTTTTGCAAAGTTCTGAATATGATATAGACAGTTTAAAATGATTAGAGACAAACTAATTTTGTGAATTCTTTGAAAGCAGTAGATAATCCTCATTTCTGCAACGTCAATGTTGATTTCAGTGCTTGACAGATAAAGGGTACTAAAACTTATGTTTACTGAAGGAATTAATGTATTAATAGAACTTAATAAAACCTAGTGTGTGTGTATATATATATATATATATATATATATAGAGAGAGAGAGAGAGAGAGAGAGAGAGAG
>NW_016803641.1:185710-186686 GCF_001698545.2 Rhinopithecus bieti | reverse complement strand
AATGGCTCTGTATACAGGAAAAAATTTATCTCGAAGACTTTTCAAATTAAATTCTATTTTTTGTATTGTTTAGATTTTATAACCAGAACAGAAATATTACTTGAAGCCTGTTCTACTTTATGAAAAAAATCTTTAAAACATTATAATTTCAAAGAAGGATATAGCATGAGTCTTGTCAAATTGAAAATAAAAAAAAAGAAATATAAGCATAAGCATTTTGTGTCAAAGAAGGGAATTTTATTATTATATAGTGATATTTCATGATAGTGAAATGTTTTAATTTTCATAAGCCCTTCAAAGTAAGAAAATAGGATAACACCAACTGTATGCGAGGCCCAGTGACATGCACTGGGAAGTGGAAATAATGCATATCCCAATCACTCATTCATTCATACCCTAATGAGGCTAACTCTTCCCCACCAAGAAGGGGTGCCTGCCACTTGCCCAAAAGCCCCAAAGAAATTCATTCAGCCTTGTATACAGAAGACAATTCTGTATCACAAATTGGTTCATTGCATTTGTAGGGGTGCAACCTTGACCCTTACACGTTCATTGATGCTGTGCCAAATTACTTTGGTTTACATCACTAGTCAGAAAGCTATCAGAGATGACTTCCAAAGCAGTAATTCTTATCTTTCTGCTTTGTGTCCCATAACTCATTAAAATAGCAGGCTAGAGATAAATGAATATCCAATTGTAATACTGACTTGCAGAAGATTCAAATAACTGCAAGGTAGCAGGCAAGTGACAAAGCAGGGTAGTGAAAAGCAGGGCCTAAAAGAAGTGGGTTGGTAGCTGATCTGCCATGAGTAAAAGTTGACCATTAGTTGGTTAAATAACAAGATATGATGGAATTAGAAAACAGAACGATGGCTAGAAAGTATTACGTATCTCTCTGCATTCAGATGAGGTGCTCTGCATCAACCTAATTCTTTTTTATGTGCATTGGCTGTTTTCTTTTTTTTTTAAAGTACAG
>NW_016803641.1:182491-184431 GCF_001698545.2 Rhinopithecus bieti | reverse complement strand
TATATATATGTATATATATATAGAGAGAGAGAGAGAGAGAGAGAGTAAAATTTGTCATTAAAATACAATTCAATTCCAACATACTTATTGAGGAATCTTCATATTTAGAATATTATATTTCTCTATGTATGTGATGTAAATCCAATCAAATGCCTGAAACAGTCATTTAAGATTTTTGTACACTGCTTGAAAAACTAAAACCTGTTTCTTAGATTCTAAGTTACTTAAGATCTCATTCAATCTATAATATGGAAATGGGAAGATGAAGAGTTAGAAGTAAAACACACCCAATGTGGCTTACCTAAGCATTCAGATGGATTTTGACAAACATATGTTTAAAGTTTTTTTTTTTAATAGTGTCAGAAATCACATAAATAACAATGTGTACTGGGAAGAAATCACATAAATACAATTCTGTCTATGTAATTTCTACAAAGCTGTAGGGAAGATGTCAAAGTTTTCCCTTAGAAAACTTAGGAGCTGTACTTCCCAAGGTGAAGTACTAAATTATTTAAAAGTTATTCGAGAACAATGATAAGCATTTTATAAAAGTTAATGAAAAATTGGGATAATAAAAATGAACATACATGTCCATGAAAATTCATAAACCTTAAAATAATTGCCTTTGGAAGTACATAGTTACAAAAAAGCACATATATACTTGATAAGAAAAAATAATACATTGTCAGCACATGAAAGTTCAATTTTCACTGAAAATATTCTGAATATATTCTATTCACTTTCTGGGGTATGGGGCTTTGGGATCTTTATATTGGCATATATATTTACTTCAGCATCACAACAGGTTAGGCTCTTGGTTCTATTGACTACTTAGAACTACAGCATTGCATTTTTTTTTTTAATTTCCACATTTTATCAAGGAGAGTGTTGAGTAAGTGCTAGGTTTTCTGAGACCTATGCCAGCCTTGTAGGAAGTATACAGTTGGTTATATTTGAAGAAAAATATTCTATTTTATTTCTTTTTTTTTTTTTTTTTACTCTGTCGCCCGGGTTGGAGTGCAGTGGCCGGATCTCAGCTCACTGCAAGCTCCGCCTCCCGGGTTTACGCCATTCTCCTGCCTCAGCCTCCCGAGTAGCTGGGACTACAGGCGACCGCCACCTCGCCCGGCTAGTTTTCTGTATTTTTTTTTTTTTAGTAGAGACGGGGTTTCACCGTGTTAGCCAGGATGGTCTCGATCTCCTGACCTCGTGATCCGCCCGTCTCGGCCTCCCAAAGTGCTGGGATTACAGGCTTGAGCCACCGCGCCCGGCCTCTATTTTATTTCTAAGTGTAAACTCTTAGTATTAAATGTCAATGTTTTCTTAATTCATTTTAGAATTCTTTCTTACCCATTTCCCAGTTTCTACAGTTTCCTGAAAGGTACTGCCTATTGAATTTAGGAAGAACATAATTCATTGAAATGGTAATTTACCAAATGTTCAGTTATTCTATTTACTTATCAATATTCCTTTTAGGATGGCCCTAGAGATGCAGTGTCTAATTTTCTAGTCCTAAGGGACAGCAGGCAATTTATGCATAATAACTATCTGTTACATTTTCCTAACACATTCACTTTGTTTATAAATAATAATTGTGTTTTAGATGTGAGAATGTTTACCAGGAGATTAACAATTTGTAAAACCCTGACATGGCTGATGTAAAATAATATAATTCAATTTTAAAAGCTATAATTTTAGGTGATACTGTTTACACCACTCTTCTTAGTGAAGGTAGGATAAAGCAGCCTTCCTGTCAGGGATGATTGGATAATGTGATACATTACCTGATTACAAAATGATTCTGGGAAAACAACCCATTTCTCTATATTAATCTGACTTGTTTAGTGTCCTCCCTCTCTCTGCATTCAGATGAGGTGCTCTACATCAACCTAATTCTTTTTTATGTGCATTGGCTGTTTTCTATATTTTTTTAAGCACGG
>NW_016803641.1:146867-181939 GCF_001698545.2 Rhinopithecus bieti | reverse complement strand
TCGCCCAGCTAGTTTTTTGTATTTTTTAGTAGAGACGGGGTTTCACCGTGTTAGCCAGGATGGTCTCGATCTCCTGACCTCGTGATCCGCCCGTCTCGGCCTCCCAAAGTGCTGGGATTACAGGCTTGAGCCACCGCGCCCGGCCTCTATTTTATTTCTAAGTGTAAACTCTTAGTATTAAATGTCAATGTTTTCTTAATTCATTTTAGAATTCTTTCTTACCCATTTCCCAGTTTCTACAGTTTCCTGAAAGGTACTGCCTATTGAATTTAGGAAGAACATAATTCATTGAAATGGTAATTTACCAAATGTTCAGTTATTCTATTTACTTATCAATATTCCTTTTAGGATGGCCCTAGAGATGCAGTGTCTAATTTTCTAGTCCTAAGGGACAGCAGGCAATTTATGCATAATAACTATCTGTTACATTTTCCTAACACATTCACTTTGTTTATAAATAATAATTGTGTTTTAGATGTGAGAATGTTTACCAGGAGATTAACAATTTGTAAAAACCCTGACATGGCTGATGTAAAATAATATAATTCAATTTTAAAAGCTATAATTTTAGGTGATACTGTTTACACCACTCTTCTTAGTGAAGGTAGGATAAAGCAGCCTTCCTGTCAGGGATGATTGGATAATGTGATACATTACCTGATTACAAAATGATTCTGGGAAAACAACCCATTTCTCTATATTAATCTGACTTGTTTAGTGTCCTCCCTCTCTCTGCATTCAGATGAGGTGCTCTACATCAACCTAATTCTTTTTTATGTGCATTGGCTGTTTTTCTATATTTTTTTAAGCACGGTTTTCTCTAAACTGCTTAAATAATGAAGTTTTGCAAAGTTCTGAATAGTTTTTCAACTCTCTTGAATTTTAATTTTGTGCATTTTCCTTCATGGTAGTATCTGTGGATTGTAACAATAAATTGAAAAACATGCAACTTGGTTGGTATCAATAATGTGTAAAAACAGTTTAATATAGTTAATATCACTTTTCATTTATGTGACACTCTCGTTACGTAGTTTCAAAATATTGTATGGTTATTTTGTAATTATTATTTTGGAAAAGGAAATTAGAGAGACACATTAAATAAACAATTCAATTTTATACAAGTGAATAAATTCCTAATGTTAAATAAATGTCTTTCTGAGATTTCTAAAGGTTTTATTGACTGAAAAGGTAGAAATCATTTGTCCATTGTTGAATATTAGAACTTTCATATATTGTGCTAAAAATGTCCCAATCTCTAGGGATCCATACTTTATGTTTTACAAGATATAAAAGATTGTCCTTTAATCCACTGTACAAGTCAAACCCACTGAACACTATTCACCCTGCATTCAGCACCCTGTAACATATGCTTGCCAGTAGAATGCCAAGTAAGAACTGTGATGTTCATTTTCCCTTATAGATTTTTGTTATCCTTTTAGTCATGATCCCAGCTGTTTGTTCTAAGATTTGCTTAAATCAGTAAAAATCTGAATAGACTTCATTCACACCATACAACGTAGACATTTTTTTTCTCAAAGGAAACTTTAATGACCATTTTATTTAAGTGTCTCTGTTCACGAATGTGGAAACTGAGGCCTAAAGAGTTTGAGGGACTGTATTAGTCCGTTTTCACCCTGCTGATAAAGACACACCTGAACTGCCAACAAAAAATGTTTAATTGGACTTATAGTTCCACATGGCTGGGGAGACCTCAGAATCATGGCGGGTGGGCCAACGGCTCTTCTTACAAGAGAAGATGAAGATGCAGCAGAAGTGGAAACCCCCGATAAACCCATCAGATCTTGTGAGACTTATTCACTATCAGGAGAATAGCAAGGGAAGGATAGGCCCCCATGATTCAACTACCTCCTCCTGGGTCCCTCCCAGAACACATGGGAATTCTTGGAGATAAAATTCAAGTTGAGATTTCTGGGGGGGCACATCCAAATAGTATCAGAGATTTTTGCTAAATCAAAGGGAATTAATGGCAAGATTGTAAATTCAAAGAACAGATCTTATGTTCTCTTTCTAGAATAAAGCTGTCTTAATTCTTTTTATAACATGGCTATTGAATTAAACCTCGACCACTTACATCATACTACAAAAGAGCATTTTTTATTTATTTTCAGCCAGAGACGGCATAGACTATGCCTTTATTTGCTTGTTATTTGATTGCCAAACTTGTGAGTTTTTTTCTTCCTTCTACATGGAAATTTAATTCAGTAGCTTGGTTTTCTAGCCTGCTATATTTTTAAAGCTCTACATCTTTGGACACTCTTCTATGGCTTCTTTACCTTGGCGTCTATCTTGGTTTTTGTTTGTCTGTTTCTTTTTTTTCTCAAGTTCCTCTACGCGCAGGTCAGAATAGGTCTGAATACGTTGCTTAGTTTTCTGGAACAACTTACCATGCAACCTAAGCCTACTCACATGGGATCAAACACAAACAAGGAACCTCACACCTGTAACACTTGCTTCATTGAGTAGGCATAGGGGATTGCATGAAGAGGGTGCTATAGTCTGCTGCCTGTGGATCTCTTCTGGAAATTCCTCTGTTTCTGGATGATTCATATCTCACTTTAACAGTCTGGATTTCCTATAAATGTCTTCTCTAGACACCTATTTCTTTGCTAGAATCTCCAATTAGTTATAAGAAGAACAAATGCTTATACAACATTTATTATGTGTCAGGCAATTTTTGAAGCTGCTTACATGAAGTAGTTTAAGCATCTGATTTAATATTTTAGAAATATTTTTAGACCCAAAGGCATAGGGTCTACCACTAGGTTATTCCTGTCTGTCTAATAGACATGATGACCAAGATTTCCTATTTTTCCAGCCTGTAAATGAGATGCTTTGAACATACATAGACATTAAATTATGATGCGATCTTTGTTGTAGCACAATCTAGGTGGTAACAGATGTTTGCTCCAAAATTACAGCCTTTGTTTTCCCCATTGCAGCCACACACCAATCACTAATTATGATCATGTATTTTAATATATTAATCAAGATTTAAAAGTATTTCTTTATCAACTCTTCATATTAAAATTATAGATCCCATCTGTTTATTTTTTCTTTTCAGTATTTACTGTTAATCAACAGCCAGATAAAATTTAAGGATCTGTGGCTACCCAAGTGGCTTTTCAGAATATTCTATGCATAACAGGGGATTCCCATTGACCACAAGGCCCATTTCTGCATCTTATATACTGGGAAGGTCACAGAAGAGAAAAGTGGGCTTAGCAATAAATGGGCCTATTCAGATCAGGGAAATATCAAATTTCATATAGTTGGACTGCTCTGAGAAGAGAAGGAGGTATTATGGGCTTAAGTAGGATAACAGATATCCATGTGATCCTTGATGTGTCTGTGTGCATAATTACATATTATCCCCAAAAATATGCCACAATACAGACAAATGCACACAAATCCACCAAATCTTATCCCAAAAGCCTGTGATCAGAATTATGCACATTTCTGAGGTGAAGATCTCTCCAAGGACATCTTTGTTGTGTTTTTATTTAGCATAAACAATCCAAGATGACTAGGGAAGGTCTTCTTTTATCTTTTTTATAGTTAGGCTTTTTTGTTACTTAACTTTCATCACTCTTCATTGGATAAATTTTCAGCATTCATTTTCAAACCTGGTAGTCACTTCTAGTAATCGCCCTGAGAATTTGTTTACCACACAGCAATGTAACGTGTTTAGATTTTTATTTTAACATTTTCCCATTACAATATGAAAAGCCAATACACATTGTTTGTAAAACAGTTGCTAAAATTAAAACAAGCTTATGAATAAAAGAAAATCAACAGTTATATGACCGTCTAGATCTACAAATATTCCTGTTTTCAAAAATTGTCTGACAGAATAGGGCTTATATATGAAAAAATGTATTTTTCTTTCCAGTTAAAGCATATCCCATGTTGTTATTTTGTTTCTAAATGTATGATTTTAGAAACCTCAAAAGACTGAAAATCCAAGCCACAATCTGGAGAAAATGGCCAAAGCTTCCATTGTGAGAAGAATTTGGTGAACTGATACCTTTGTGTTGCTACAGGGACACTTGCAGGGGTCTTGATGAGTTTTGTGACAGAGAACTGGCTCAGGCCTAGAAATTGGGCAAGGGATAAAAGTTTTCCATTGCAGTGACTGACATCAGCATTCAGCTTTTAATCCTCCTTGGTTGTATAAATCAAGTAATGTTTTCTGCCTATTCTCTGTTTCATCCTTCGGAATTCTGTGGTCTGGTTTCCACCGCCGCAGGTACTTAGGGGTTGAGGATGCTTTGTTATCCCTTCAATCTTGCTTCCCATTTAAATAATTATTAAAAAAAATTATTTATGCAGGTTAATTACCACCATCTGGCCTCTCATATTCCATAGTCCTTTCATCCCGTTAGTAGTAGGGAGCCTCATTTCAAGGCATCATCTCTTATTATCAATCCTGGATTTCAAAGGAAAACCACCAGGAAACTTCTCATCATAGGATCTCTCACTAGTGATTTTCTTATGGTTATAGCAAGGGGATTTTTTTTTTTTTTTTTTTTTTTTCCTCAGCTCTCTTGGGGAACATAGTGAGATAATATTCTTTGGCTTCCTCTGATAAATCCTTTCTGAAATGACCAAACCTATCAGCCTAACAATCCCTTCCACAATTCTGAAGGCAATTTTGGCATTTCTACAGCATTCAGTATAAGCTATTGTCATCATTAAGTGAAGGCAATTTTGTCATTTCTATAGCTACTGTCATTATTAAGTTTCAAGGAGCCATCTCAGCAAGAGGTCAGAGTAAGCCCTTTGTCAGGATATTGTATTATGAATCCTAGGAGGGTGTCATAATACCAATAAAATCTTCCCTATCCAGTCATTTAATTCTGTATCTCAATACTGGAGTCGACCACCCTCCTCTACTCCCAAACATATTCTCCAAATTGCTAAAAGAACAAGTTTTATGTATGTTGTTTCTATTGTCCAGGATCTGCAGTTATTTTTGGTAAATAAGCCAGTTCCTTCCACAACAAGGACCATATTTCCCTGCATGGTCCATGCTGAGTCTTGACCCTAATTACTGGTGAAGAGGAAATTGAGATAGGCAAGGACAGATCGTGAGGACGGTAAGCATCATCATATGAGGCATGCAACTCAGGTGAAGCCTCTTTATATTCTCCAGTTAAAGGGAGTTTTCTTCCAGCTGTTTTTTTTTGTTTGTTTGTTTGTTTAAGGTTCTCAAGATCATTAGCTCATATGCTCCCTCCTTCAAGTCTCAGTTTCGCATTTCTTCCATATGTGAGACCTAATGTTAGCATGGAAGACGTGCTAGTCTTTTCATTCATTCTCTCTTGCAACTTGGTTATACTTATGCTAAAATACTGTGCCTGAATTTCTTCCCAGTAGATGATGTATTTAAATGCTGCTATGTAGGACACCTGGCTTTCACAACATTACCTGAGTTGATAATTATGATCTGAGCCTTTCATTTTTCTTCAAAACCGCTAAGCCATCTCCACAATCTTTATAATTACCTTTTGCCATTATATCTTTCCAGTGCTAGAGGTACTTCACAAGCCGGTGCTCCTCATTTCACCTGCATCTCATCTCATTTGCTAAGGATGAGAGTTTTGGTAATTACGATGCTATATCATGACATAGGTTCTTGCCATCCCACTTATCATCAGCAATGGGGTGCTTATTGCCATCTGACTAGTAACTAATCTAATTTCAGGATCCCATCTGGAGTGTCTGCTTTCGAGGATTACTTTTGAATTATACTAAATTGGGTTCATACAAAGTGGAACCTCAGCAAAGGCCTTAAGCACAGGTGGTTCATTTGGAAAATGATGCCAAGAAGCACAAATGAGGGATCTTGGAAATATCAAGGAGCGGGTAACACTAATAAAGAATGTGCAGAAGAATGAATTACTGTTCTGGGATCCTGTCTACCCAACTGGGACATTCTGAGAAATGTGTTTTGGGAGTTTGTGGCATTGATTTACCTACTGCCACCTCTGAGGGTTGTTCTTGAAAGAATTAATTCCACACAATTCTGGGTTATCCATAAAAGGGCCAATAAAGCCCCTACTGTTGGGGAAGAAAGCCCTCAGGCCCAGAAGAAGAAAGACAGGCACTTCTGGTGCAAACCTGTAAATATGCAAGAAACTGTGGATCACAGCAACAAATCAACTCAGACAAAGACTGAGGATGTAGAAGTAATTGAAGATTATCTACAACTATCAACTTATGTCCAAATTTGTTTCTTTATAATTCTCATCTCTTTAACGCCTCCATCCTTGGCAGTGTTATAATTTTATCTATAAATATGTAGAAACATATCTTTAAAAGGGAGAAATTATTTAAAATACAACCATGAAAATATCACTATACCTTAAAAAGGAGTAATTGTTCCATAATATCATTCATTTATATTAAATATGTTAATTGTTACATTTTTTAGTTTGAATAAAAATCTAAAGATGCTCTACATATTTAAATAAATTTTAAGTCTTCCCATCTGTAGTCTCTCTCTTTCTCTTCCTCTCTCCTTCATTAAAAAATAATTATGATCATGTTTCTGCATTTAGCTGTCTTTATCTCCTTTATGCTAACATGTTTCTCTCTGACTTTTATTTTCTGCAGAGTACCAGTTAGATCTAAAGTCTTGTTGCTATGTTAACAGATTACCTAGATTCATGTTTTATTTCCAAATGTTTGCAAAAAAATATTGATTTTATAATTCTATTACTATTTATGCACTGGAATACTTCTATAAAGAAATATATTCCCCCATCAACTGTAAAATTACTCTAAATGAAGTATAAGGTTCACATAGGAAATCAAGTTCAAATGTGATTTCTTTCCGTTTATCATTTCAACAATACTGAATTGTTTCTTTAGCAGTATTTGAAGGTCACTGATATTTTTTAATATCACTATAATTATGAACTTATAAATTTGTTATATTTTAAATTATAAGTTATATTTATATTTATAAATTATAAATTTAAGTTATAAATTTAAATTATAAATTTGAAAAGCTATCATTCAAGTCACTGCATCTTATTGTTTCCACAGATGCACTAGCTCTCCTGACTTTAGCCAGTGGAGCCTCTTAAGCACTGGTTTCGATGTCCTTATGAAGTGACCCTGATGGTGTTCTTGCTTCCTCATAAGAAAATATGCTCTAGGCCTCTCATTTTGGTATGACAGATTTAGGATTAGCTATTTTTTAGGGAGCGCTTGCTATTTTTTAGTAAAAATTGTAATTTAGATTCCATAATCTGGGTGCTAGGGGCACTTGTTATTGATTTGACAATTTATCCTTTTCAGTGAACAGAGATCTTTAAAAAGCTATATACATATTTTTAAAAAACAAAACACTTCTTGAGTTCAATTTGGGGAATAAAAAATTATATTTTTGTTTGTATATACATATGCTAGTGTTATTTTCTTTCTTCAAAATTTTGATCTCTGATGATATTAGCTTGTTAATTTTTTCCCGTGTGTGAGTGAACATAAATGCAGTAGATTCAGGATACTCATACAACTTACAGGTATATATTTATGAAGCAACACCAGTTAAGCTTCTTTCTTTTTCATTTTTTAAATTCTTATGAGACTTTCATACTTTTAGTACTGGAAGTCCCAAATCCTGGCTTTAAAACCAAAATTCTCTTTTTCCTGGAACTTCATGAATCCTGGGAAGACTGGGACAGTTGGCTACATTAGTTTATTGTAATGTACATCCTGATAGGTATTTTCAGTCAAATTTATTGGAAATAATTGTTCCATGTTTGCTTAAGCCATCCACTCTATAAACAGACATGCATGTTTTATCCGCTTTAAGTTTTCAGGGATTGTAATAAAATTGCCATTTAATTGTTTCATTCTCACTTGGACACAATCCAACTAGGCTTTCATTTTCCATCATGCCATTAAAGCTGCCTTTATCAGTTACCTCTAAATTATGATACTGAATTCGTAGTTTTCTATTTGTCAACGGTATTTGAAACAGATGATTATGTTCCACGAATTGAAAAGCTTTATTTTGCACAAAATTGATTTATGGACACCATTTTCTCTTCATTTTACTCTGCTACTACATTGTCCGTTCTCAATTTTTTCTCATTTCCTCGATCTCTAAAGTTGAAAACACCAAAATTCAATCCTTGGATTTTTCCCAATTTCTGTCGTGTTAACTGTCTCGTTAATGTCATTCAGCTAATGACTTTTATATACCTTTCACTGATTACTGCCATATATATATATATTACTAGCTTGGACCACTGCCCGAATCATGAGTTTGTATATTCAACTTCCTGTTTTCAAATCTCTACTTAGATATCTAGTAAATGACTCAGACTTAATATGTACAAAACCAGCTGCTGATTTCTGAACTGCTCCATCTTGTCTTTCTGCATTTCTTCTCATCTCAGTGAGTTTAACACCATTCTTTAAATTGGCAAGGTCAAAATCCTTGGAGTCACGTTTGACGCATGTGTTTTCTTAGAAGATGTTATGGTGATAAAATTCACATACCATCATATCAACCCATCTAATTCAAGTATATAATTCATATCTTTTAGTATATGTGCAGCCATCACCACAGTCACTTTTAGAGCTTTTTCATCACTTCACAAGGAAACCTTATAATTATTATCCTCTCCCTTCTGAGTCCCCCAGCCCTAGGTAGCTAATAATCTACTTGCTGTCTATATACTTGCTAATTCTAGATGTTTCTTTTATACAGTTGTTCCATGGTATCTTCAGGGGAATAGTTCCAGGTCTCCCACAAATACCAAAATCCACAGATACTCAAATTCTTTATATAATATGAAGCAGTGTTTGTATATAACCTACACACATCCTCCCACATACTTTGAATCATCCTCAGATTACTTAATATATCCTTTAAATCATCCTCACTTAATATAATGTAAATGCTATGTAAATCATTCTTACACTGTATTTTTATCTGTATTATTTTTAATAATTGTTTTAATATTTTTATTTTTAGAAATATATTTTTGATCCATGGATGATTTAATCCACAAATGTACAGATACAGAGGGCTGACTATAATAGGAGGTCTTTGGTAACTGGCTTCTTTCACTTAACATAATGTTTTTAAGGTTGAACCACATTGTAGCATGCATCAGCACTCTGTTCCTTTTGATGGTTGAATGATATTCTGTTGTATAGATATACACTTTCATTTATTTGTTCATCAAATGATGGGCATTTGTGTTTTTCCCCTTGCCCTTTTACAGTTATGAATAACACTGCTATAAACGTTCATGTACAAGTTTTTGTGTAGACCTTTATTTTCATTTCTCTTGGATATATACCAAAGAGTGGAATTTCTAGGTCATGTGGTAACTCTCTGTTTTACCTTTAGAGAAACTTTCAGACTGTTTTCCAAAGTGGCTGAACAGTTTAAAATTCCTACCAGCAGCATATGAGAGTTCTGATTTATCCACTTACTTTCCAATACTTGTTACTATCTAACTTTTTGGTTTTAGAAATAGTTAGTGGGTGTGAAGTGGTATCTCACTGTGGTTTTGCTTTACATTTTCCTGGAAGATGACTAAATTACCTGATAGTTGACTAGAAATGTTATGCTTATTGGTCATTTGTATATGGTTTTGGAAAAATGTCTATACATATTTTTTGNTTATAACTTTAAGTTATAAATTTAATTATAAATTTGAAAAGCTATCATTCAAGTCACTGCATCTTATTGTTTCCACAGATGCACTAGCTCTCCTGACTTTAGCCAGTGGAGCCTCTTAAGCACTGGTTTCGATGTCCTTATGAAGTGACCCTGATGGTGTTCTTGCTTCCTCATAAGAAAATATGCTCTAGGCCTCTCATTTTGGTATGACAGATTTAGGATTAGCTATTTTTTAGGGAGCGCTTGCTATTTTTTAGTAAAATTGTAATTTAGATTCCATAATCTGGGTGCTAGGGGCACTTGTTATTGATTTGACAATTTATCCTTTTCAGTGAACAGAGATCTTTAAAAGCTATATACATATTTTAAAAAACAAAACACTTCTTGAGTTCAATTTGGGGAATAAAAAATTATATTTTGTTTGTATATACATATGCTAGTGTTATTTTCTTTCTTCAAAATTTTGATCTCTGATGATATTAGCTTGTTAATTTTTTCCCGTGTGTGAGTGAACATAAATGCAGTAGATTCAGGATACTCATACAACTTACAGGTATATATTTATGAAGCAACACCAGTTAAGCTTCTTTCTTTTCATTTTTTAAATTCTTATGAGACTTTCATACTTTTAGTACTGGAAGTCCCAAATCCTGGCTTTAAAACCAAAATTCTCTTTTCCTGGAACTTCATGAATCCTGGGAAGACTGGGACAGTTGGCTACATTAGTTTATTGTAATGTACATCCTGATAGGTATTTTCAGTCAAATTTATTGGAAATAATTGTTCCATGTTTGCTTAAGCCATCCACTCTATAAACAGACATGCATGTTTTATCCGCTTTAAGTTTTCAGGGATTGTAATAAAATTGCCATTTAATTGTTTCATTCTCACTTGGACACAATCCAACTAGGCTTTCATTTTCCATCATGCCATTAAAGCTGCCTTTATCAGTTACCTCTAAATTATGATACTGAATTCGTAGTTTTCTATTTGTCAACGGTATTTGAAACAGATGATTATGTTCCACGAATTGAAAAGCTTTATTTTGCACAAAATTGATTTATGGACACCATTTTCTCTTCATTTTACTCTGCTACTACATTGTCCGTTCTCAATTTTTTCTCATTTCCTCGATCTCTAAAGTTGAAAACACCAAAATTCAATCCTTGGATTTTCCCAATTTCTGTCGTGTTAACTGTCTCGTTAATGTCATTCAGCTAATGACTTTTATATACCTTTCACTGATTACTGCCATATATATATATATTACTAGCTTGGACCACTGCCCGAATCATGAGTTTGTATATTCAACTTCCTGTTTTCAAATCTCTACTTAGATATCTAGTAAATGACTCAGACTTAATATGTACAAAACCAGCTGCTGATTTCTGAACTGCTCCATCTTGTCTTTCTGCATTTCTTCTCATCTCAGTGAGTTTAACACCATTCTTTAAATTGGCAAGGTCAAAATCCTTGGAGTCACGTTTGACGCATGTGTTTTCTTAGAAGATGTTATGGTGATAAAATTCACATACCATCATATCAACCCATCTAATTCAAGTATATAATTCATATCTTTTAGTATATGTGCAGCCATCACCACAGTCACTTTTAGAGCTTTTCATCACTTCACAAGGAAACCTTATAATTATTATCCTCTCCCTTCTGAGTCCCCAGCCCTAGGTAGCTAATAATCTACTTGCTGTCTATATACTTGCTAATTCTAGATGTTTCTTTTATACAGTTGTTCCATGGTATCTTCAGGGGAATAGTTCCAGGTCTCCCACAAATACCAAAATCCACAGATACTCAAATTCTTTATATAATATGAAGCAGTGTTTGTATATAACCTACACACATCCTCCCACATACTTTGAATCATCCTCAGATTACTTAATATATCCTTTAAATCATCCTCACTTAATATAATGTAAATGCTATGTAAATCATTCTTACACTGTATTTTATCTGTATTATTTTAATAATTGTTTTAATATTTTATTTTAGAAATATATTTTGATCCATGGATGATTTAATCCACAAATGTACAGATACAGAGGGCTGACTATAATAGGAGGTCTTTGGTAACTGGCTTCTTTCACTTAACATAATGTTTTAAGGTTGAACCACATTGTAGCATGCATCAGCACTCTGTTCCTTTTGATGGTTGAATGATATTCTGTTGTATAGATATACACTTTCATTTATTTGTTCATCAAATGATGGGCATTTGTGTTTTCCCCTTGCCCTTTTACAGTTATGAATAACACTGCTATAAACGTTCATGTACAAGTTTTGTGTAGACCTTTATTTTCATTTCTCTTGGATATATACCAAAGAGTGGAATTTCTAGGTCATGTGGTAACTCTCTGTTTTACCTTTAGAGAAACTTTCAGACTGTTTTCCAAAGTGGCTGAACAGTTTAAAATTCCTACCAGCAGCATATGAGAGTTCTGATTTATCCACTTACTTTCCAATACTTGTTACTATCTAACTTTTGGTTTTAGAAATAGTTAGTGGGTGTGAAGTGGTATCTCACTGTGGTTTTGCTTTACATTTTCCTGGAAGATGACTAAATTACCTGATAGTTGACTAGAAATGTTATGCTTATTGGTCATTTGTATATGGTTTTGGAAAAATGTCTATACATATTTTTTGCTCAATTTAATTAGGTTATCATTTTATTATGAGTTGTAACAGTTATTTGCATACTTTAGATTCAAGTCACTATTCAAATAAGTGATTTTCCAATATATTCTCCCATTTTGTGGTTTGATTTCTCATGTATTGATAGTGTCCTTGGAAGCACAGAAGATTTTATTTTTTTATGAAGTCCAGTTTATCTACATTTTCTTTTGCTGCTTTTGCTTTTGGTGTTATACGTAAAAATTCATTGTTAAATCTGAGGACATACAGATTTACTCCTAAGTTTTTTTTCTAAGAAATTATACATGTTTAGCTCTGAAATTTTGGTCTTTTGTGTTAATTTTTGTATCTTTTGTGAAGTAAGGGTCCAATTTTTGTAAAGATTATTCTTTCTCCCATTGAATGGTCTTGGGACCCTTGTCACAAATCAGTTGACAATAGACTCATGAGTTAATTTCTGTGTCTTTAATTCTATGCTATTGATCTATATGTCTACCCATATGCCAGTATCATATTGATCTGATTACTTGGCTTTGCAGTAAGTTTTAAAACTGGGAAATGTGAGCTCTCCTATTTTCCTTTACTTTGTAAAGATGTTTTGGCTATCCTGAGTTCATTGTAAACCATAGAATCAGCTTGTTAATTTCTGCAGAGAACCCGGCAGAAATACTGATAAGGTTTGCGTTGAATCTGCAGATCAATCTAGAGAGTATTTCTATCTTAACAATATTAAATCTTCTCATAGAGAAATATGGACTCTTATTCCATTTATTTAGATCTTTTCTAATTTTCTTCAATAATGTTTTCTCATTTTCAGAATATACATTTTGCATTTCTCTAGTTAAATTTATTCCTAAGTATTTCATTCTTTTTGTTGTTGTTCTAAATTGTTTTCTTAATTTTACTTTTAGGTTTTCATACAAGTGTAGGGAAATACAATTGAATTTTGCATATCAATCTTACATCCTGCAAATTTGCTGAACTCATTCATTAATTTAAAAAATTTTGTTGTATTCCTTAGGATTTTCTGTAAAAAAGAACATGCCATCTGCAAGTATAGTTTTACCTTCCAAATATATGCTTTCTTTTTCTCTTTTTAAAATTTTACTTCTGCATTTTTTGCCTAATTATGCTGGCTAGAACATTCACCATAATGTTGCATAGAAACAAAGACAGCAGACATCCTTTTATTGTTCCTGATCTTAAGGGGAAATTTCAATATTTTACCATTAAGTACAATGTCAGTTGTGGGTTTTTTTTAGATACCTTTTATCTGATTGAGGAAGCTCCCTGCTATTCTCAGTTTGTTGAGTGCTTTTATCATGAAAAAGCATAGAACTTTGTCAAATGCTTTTTTTGTGTGTCTAATGAGATAATTGTGCTTTTTAAAAAAATCCTATTGATATATTACTTAGATTAAATGATTTTGAGATGTTCTATCCATTTGACCAAGTTGTATAGTTATTTTGTATGTTTTGGATTTGCTTTGCTAGTAGTTTGTTGAAAATTTTGCATCTATGTTGGTCAGTAATTTTCTTTCCTCGTGATACTTTATTTGGTTTTGGTATTATGGTACTAATGGCTCATATAATGAGCTAGAATGTCATGCTTCTCTTCTGTATTTTGGAAAAGTTTATGAAATATTTGTGTTAATTTTTTAAATGTTATTAGAATTCTCCAGGGAAGCCACCTGGACCAAAACTTTCCCCTGTGAGCAGGTTTTTTTTTTTTTTTTTAATAATTCATTTTTTATTGTTATTGATTTATTCAGATTGTCTATTTCTTTTTGAGTTTCAGTAGCTTATATTTCTTCTAAGAAATTGTCCTTTTTACCTAAGTTATCTAATGTACTGGTATACCACTGTTTGTAATACTCCTAAGTAATCCTTTTCACTTTTATAAGGTCAGTATGTTTTCATTTCTAATTCTAGTAGTTGGAGTATTCACTTGTTTTTCATTTGTTAATCTAGTTAAATGTTTATAAATTTCATTGATGTTTTCTCAATTGTTTTTCACTATTGTATTTGTATTGTCAAGTTCAGTAACATCCACTCTAAGCTTTAACACTTCCTTCCTTCTGCTTCCTTTAGGCTTAATTTTTTCCCCCAATGTCTTTTGGTGGAAGCTTAGGTTGTGGATTTTAGATTTTTCTTCTTTTAAATACATATGGTTTAAATAAAAAAAATTGTTATTTTTTCATCCTTTTACTTTCATTCAAATTGTATATTTGAAACTAAAATGTGTCTCCTTTAGACAGCATAGAGTACATATTATTTTTAATCCATTCCTGCTATCTCTTCCTTTGATCCAATTTTTAAAAATTCACTAATATTTGATGTTATTATTGATATAGTTGGATTTATGTCTGCCATTTTATTTTGTTTTCTATGTCTCATTCTTTTGTCACTTGATTCTTCTTTTCCTCATCTCCTTTTAATGCATCGAGTAGAGACTAACATATCATTTTAATTTTGTAGTAATTTTGTTATATATTTTGAATGGTTACTTTAGAACATATTATATGTGTTTTAATTTTTCAGAATAAGCTTCATATTTATATTAACTTAATTTTGGTGCATTCAGGATAGATCCTTCATCTGATGAATGTAGGCTGAGAAGAAAGAAGGAGCCTCCACCTCTTAGCCTCAGCAACAGGCTATGGCCATGATGTGAGAAGCTGACATCCTGCCCGTTCCAAGACAGTAACACTTCCACTGGTTTCTGGTGGCCTGTACAGCCCTGTTTTTGGTCGTACCAGTCTGGAGTGTTATTTTCGTTTTAAAAAATTGGGAGAACATTCTTCCAACCACAATGATTTGGGAGGAGTGACAGGGTCACGTATCCTGCTTCAAATACCAAAGACTCACTGTTCTTGTTGGGTTTTAGTATATTTTCTTGAATATATGTTTCTTGATTTTCTGTATGCCCTTAGAACAATTTTCAAAGACTTTAGATGCATTTTATTTTGTTTCATTTAAAACATATAATTCTCACCCTTTTCACAGGATAGTAGGTCTGTGGAGCCCCTCATGCCATTATGTCACAAGTAGAACTTTTGATGTTTTTACTTCATATTCCATATTCAATATGTGAGCTAATCTTTGTCTACTTAAAATTAATAATAATTTAGATAACATGTTTAATCTCTATTGCAGCCACCTTGGTCCAATTCACTGTCATTTTTTTGGACTGAATTTGTGAAGAACTTTCTAACTGATCTCTCTTTCTTATGGACTTTACTTTCTATTTTTCATTTTCAGAACAGAAAACAGAGTGGTGTTTTTCAAGCTTAAATCAGAATACAGCTATATCTTTCATTCAGAACTCACCAATGCCTTCTCAACTCATGCTGAGAGAAAAATTACTTCTATTTAACGTATCTGTAGACCCTCTGTTATGATACCATATGCCTCACAGACCATATTTCTACACTTCCTATCAATTACTCTTCATTTATACTGGTCTTCTTGCTGTTTTCCATACACACTTGGCATGTGCCCACCTCAGCAGCCTCATAATGGACTGTTTCGACTGCTTAGAAAGGACTTTCCACAGACATCTGTGTGGTCCACTCTCTTCCTATTCTTAAGTCTTTGCACAAATTTACTTTCTTCATAAAACCCACCCTGATTATTCCATTTCAAATTAAAATCCTCTCCCTGAAATTCCCTATTCTCCTTCTTTGTTTCATTTTTATTCATAGTACTTATCATTTTCTAGTAAGTGACAGTACATAAATTATTTAGTGTATTATATGGTTACCCTATGACAATGAAAACTTTATAGAATAAGAAATTTATGTTTTTTTCATCACTATGATATAGCCAAAGCCTAGGAAACTTATTTAACGATGTTAAGCACTCAATCAATGGATTATTGATGGTCTCTAAGAGTAGATCAATTTCATTAAAGCAGATACTGTCTCATATGCCCACAGTTATGCCTTAAAGCTTGAACAATCTATGTCTTCAAAAAACTATTTTTTGAGTCAATATTAAGAAAGTATTTTAAAAACTTGGCTCATATTTACTACATTTTATTGTATTATTCTCCTCATATATTTTTTGCAAGTATTTTATTATAGATGTTTTGATTTTTTATGCTCTTAATTAGTACTTTAAGATATGACTTAAGAAAATTTGCATGTATCTAGGTAAATGGACCACCCAATTCAGCCTCGGAGGACTTCCCAGAGGACCGAAGTTCCAGATCATTTTAAATAGATGCCTAGACCAGTTGCTAAAAATTCCTGTTTTACCACCTCGCCGTATTTTCCAATGGTTGTATCACTAGGGATGGTTCTTTTCTGTACTGTCCTCAGTGGGGCTGCATACACTCATGCTCTGTAGTACAGCACTGTGGCCCTGTGTGGATGTAGTCTTTTTGAAGGAGATCCTGGAGTGTAGGAGATGGACTATTATTTTTTCCCAAATAGAAAATGGAATTGCATACATTGTTGCTTGAGTTGACTCTAAAAGTAAAGTAACATGACTAAACACTGCAAATTTCAAACCCTTTTGTTTCCATCAAGCAAATTGTCTTTTGTTAAAGATGGTCCTTCAATTCGAGCAAATCCAGATTATTCTGTAGTTCAAATTATTCTATACATGCAAGTTGTATGTATGAGGTTATGTATTCTTTCATTCCTTTTTGTTAGCACAGGTAAAAAAAGGATCAAACAGAATTTTATGCTTAAGATTTGTTCATTTTAAGGCCAAATTCAATTTCCATTTTATAATAGAGACCCATAACAGAATGAGGGGTCTAGTCATAAGTGTGGTAGAAAAGAAAATCTGTACATTAAATGAAAGATGCCAGGACTTTTTCCTCAGAGCTCCATGAATAAATATCAAATCCTCTTTATTGTTCGTTGGGGGAAAATAAAAAAACAACCTGAAGTTGAGTGATTTGGGTGTTGCAAGGAGTCAACACTGATAGCTGCCAAACTTTCTATTTATTTTCTGTCAAACAAAATGTTTAATTTTGATGCCACATGTTTCTGGGAGATACAAATATTTCTTTCATAAATATGTGACTGGTATAATTATTTTCTCTTTCCTCTAACCCAGCATTCTAGCAATTTTTAACTCTAAGGGTTAGAAGTAACAGAGATTTAGCATTTTTTATACTTTGCTTTTTATACAGACCGTGTACTCGCTAGATCAACTGTGTTAGTAGAGGTGATTTCTTGCTTAAGCTGTTCTTATGGATAGAATTTCACTGTGACAATACGTAAGCAATGCTTTGAGTATACCAAGGGAATTCAATAATCAGATTATGATTCCCTACCTAATAGTAGAAATGTAAAAGTTTCACAAACTTTTCTATCAAAGGACATACTGCCTAAAAGCAGCAAAGTGGCCTTAAATGTCTTATACATTAACAATTGTTTACCCCTATTTATGTAACTCATAGTCATGATTATTGAGAAATATGCACACCAGAAAAAGAAATAAATTATTTCAGATAAAAAATATTTTTTTAAGGACAGAAAACAGTATTTTGAAAGCCTGGCAAAGTTTTTGAGGGATCATTGATGCTGTATGTACAGGTGAGATATTAAGCATGTGTTTTTATAATTCAAGTGACATGTTACTCCTACCCCTGGCCCTGATAGTCATAGCAAAGGAAGTCTATTTTAGTTATCTAGGTGGGTCAATCTTTGGTTCAAATTATATGTGTAGACCTAGCCTTGGCCAGCCATGTTTACTACTCCCTTTGCTTTGCATGTCCAGGAATTTGATATGTGATATTTCCATTTGCCCTGGAGAGGTTTTTAGTCTGTTTCCAGGCCCTAGGGAGATAAATAATTTCCTCACAAACCAGGCCATGAATAAGTTGAGTACTTCATATTTAATATTGTTAAGATGCGTGGTTCCACAAACCAAACATGTTACTTTCAAATGTCTCACTAAACTGAAAGTACTATAATAATAACCTGTTTCATCTAATGCTTATAATTCTAAAGAAAAAGGTTTATGGCTCTGCTTCATCTTTGTGGAATACATTTTTAATGGACAAATTTCTCTTTAAATCAACATTTTTACACAAAAGGATTAGGTTGTTGAAAAGAATGAGACTTAACTCTCTACACATACTCCATCTATAGTACACCAAAGGAATTTTATTGCAGGGGAAGAAAACTAAGTATAAAGTATGTTAGGAAACAGTCATCAAAACTAACTGCTGCAATAGAGAAGTATATTCTTATTTTATATACAGTGTATTGGGTTGCTCTGGTAGCAATAAACATTGTTAAATGGGAAAAAACTGTGAAATGTTTGGACTATTATGCTTAGCATTTATGGCCCAAAAGACACACTTTTTCTGCTATTTTTCCCCATAGAGCAAATGGTCCATTATGAAGGAATGGTGCCTCAGTTTAAAACCAAGCCAGATTTTAGGACTCAAATATTTCTTTGGCTCTGGTTTAGTGTCCATGATTACTAGGTTAGTTTTTCTACTTTGCCAAAGCCTAAGAATCTGGGAGAGAAAAGCAACAAGAATTCATATTTAAGCATTTTTTTTCTTTTTAATTCGTCTGTATTTATTACAACCTTTTAAAGCAGAATGTAACTTGGGTACTACGTTTCCGTTCACCAGCCTCACTGTGAGTTATATTTTGAATTTAGTAGACCAAATCTTTCATCAGTAAAGTGTTCTTAGATTTACGTTGATGTTTAGGAGAAAAATATTCATTCCAGGTACTAGGATATTTAAATTTTATGTTTAAATAAAAGCTACTCTTTAATGTTATTTTTTCCTACTTAAAGCAGTTCAGAATTTGAAAGCATTAGCGAGAGTATATAATGTAATTTTATATAGAAGATATATATGAGTTTAGCATATTTTAATCCACGATAACAAAAACAATGGTATCTTTTCCCTTTATATTAATCTCCCCTTTTCTATGGTTTTGTTTTCCATGGTTTTAGTTAGTTGTGGTCAATGGTGGTTCCAAAATATTAAAAGAAAAATTTCAGAAATAAACAATTCTGAAGGTTTAAATTGTGTGCCATTCGGAGACCCTCAGAAATTTCTTGCCTTCCCATTCCATCCTGTCCTGGAAGTGAATCATGCCTTTGTCCAGTATATTCTTCCTGTGTGTATATGCTACCTGCCTGTTTTTCACTTAGCTGTCTTGACTGTTGCAGTGTCATAGTGCTTGTGTTCGAGTAACCCTTACTTTACTTAATAATGGTCCCAAAGTGAAAGAATAGTGATTCTGGCATTTTGGAAGGAAACACTTTAGAATGCTGCTTTTAAGTGAAAAGAGGAAAGTTTTGGACTTAATAAGAAAAGAAAAGAAATGCTGACTTTGCTAGATTTATGGTGAACGAACGAAACTTCTATCCATGAAATTGTAAATAAAGAGAAAATTATGCACAGTATCTGTGCAGTTTAGTACAATTCCTTGTTCTAGGCATCTACCGGGGCTCTTAGAATGTATCCCTTGTGGATATGGGAGAAATTCTAAATATCTCAATAGAAAATATTTTCTTGCTTTATATTTTAAAATGTTTTTTCATAAATTATATTCATTATTCAAATGTATTTCATCATGCTTTAAAATTTCTGTATATCTCATGCATTAATATGCTAAGGAAGCATGCTGATCATGCATTACTGTTTATGCTTTCTGGTGGGTAGATAGGGACACAGGATATATGCTCTGATCTCACTTCACAGTGTTCAGTACATCGTAATGACACTGCTTTGGAAGATATATTAAATAAATATATTTTTCAAATACTTAAGTCCTAAGTAAGGAAAATCATTTATTTTAGGTGTGAAACAAAATATCTAAAAATAAGGCATATATGATGGAATATAAAACTACAATTATTGCATGTTTAAGTCACTTCAGACATTGACTATACTCCAAGCTTCAGCTGTGATACAATTACTAGATATTATAATGTTCAAATGGAAAATTTTTTGAGGATACGATTGGGATGTATCAGGGTAGCTAAGATAATGAGTTTTATAATCATGATATGGTTATACAATTAAGGGACAGCATAGAAATATTTTTGGCTTTTACTCTTAAAAGTTGAAAGACAATACAGTTGGCTTTCCATATCCATGGGTTTCACATGTATGAATTCAACCAACCAGGGGTCAAAATATTCAAAATGAATGGATGATTTTATTTGTACTGAATATATACAAACTTTTATCTTTTTCTCTAAACAATACAGTATAACAATTATTTGGATAGCATTTGCATTATATTTTGTATTATGAGTAATCTAGAAACTATTTAAATTACACAGGAAGATGTGTTTAGATCATATGTAAATACTACATTATTGTATACATGGGACTTGAGCATCTGCAAATTTTGGTATCGGTGGAGGGGAGGGGTTCTGAAGCAAATCCCCCACTTCCCCATAAATAATGAAGAATGACTAATTTTTACAAATGCGCTTGTTCTTGAGTAGTAATTCTCAATCTCATTTACACTTGTACATGTGCATGTATCTGTACAACAGGCTTTTTTTTTTTTCCTATTGGCTCATCAGCTACATGAAAGGTGAAGTTGTACTGTCATCATTTTTTCCTTTCTCCAGCTGTGTTTATTTAGTGGATCTTTGATAACATATTTTTTCCTGATTTATTTATTATTTTTATTGAGGTTAGATGTGAAGCTAGGATGGAATTAACTTTCATGGGCAGGGATTTACTTTACATGATTTTGATCTACTGCTGGCAACAAAAGAGGGGGAGTACCCAGATTTCTTTTTCTTCACATATGGGGCCATAAGTAGAAGGAGGGTTTATTTCACTTTATTTTTTAATTTTTTTTAAATAATAGCAACTTTTATTTTAGATTCAGTGGGTACTTGTACAGGTTTGTTCCATGGATATATTGCATGATGATGAGGTCTGAGGTACAAATGATCCTGTCAGTCAGGTAGTGTGTATAATACCCAATAGTTGGTTTTTCAACAAGTGACACTCTCTCTCTTCCCCCTTTATCAGCTTCCAGTTTCTATCATTGCCATTATCATGTCCATGACTACCCAATGTTTAGCTCTCACTGAAAACTAAAAACATGTAGTACTTGGTTTTATCTTCCTGAGTTAATTCGCTCAGGATAATGGCTTCCAGTTACAACCATGTTGCTGCAAAGGACATGATTTCCTTTTTTTTTTTTTTTTTTTTTTTTTTTTTTTTTTTTTTTTTTTTATGACTGCATAGTAATTCCATGGTGCATTTATACCACATTTTCTTCAACCAATCCACCACTGATAGGCACCTAGGTTGATTCCATGCCTTTGCTATTGTGAATAGTGCTGCAATGAACATAGAGTGCACATGTCATTTTGGTAGAACTGTTTGTTTATATTTGATACACACCAGTAATGGGATTTCTGGGTTGAATGTTAGTTCTGTTTTAAATTACTTGAGAAAGCAACAAACTGCTTTCCACAGTGGCTGAACTAATTTGCATTTGTACTGATATTACATAAATGTTTCATTTTTTTTCTTCAGCCTCACCAGCATCTGTTATTTTTTGACTTTATAATAATGTTATTCTAACTGGTGTGAGATGGTATCTCATTGTGGTTTTGATTTGCATTTCTGTGATGATGAACATTTTTTAGCATGATTGTTGTCTATTTGTATGTCTTCATTTGAGAAATGTCTGTTTATGTCTTTTGCCCACTTTTTAATGCGTTGGTTTGCTTGTTGAATTGTTTAAGTTTCTTACAGACTGTGGATATTAGATCTCTGTCGGGTACAAAGTTTGTGAACATTTTCTCCCATTCTGTGGGTTGTTTGTTTGCTGTTGATAGTTTCTTTTGCTCAAACAATGTTATCACTATTGCCTACCAGTAGAGAGAAGAAAGAGAAACTACTTTTTCTCTCAGTGTCTGGCTAGACAGAAATGCATATTGAGAAACTTAAGATTTACGCATATGTTTACTAAATATTTCAGATGCCAAATCCAAGTCATACAGAGTCAGGGAATGCTGCAACGTCACTTAATGATGGCATGAAAGGACAGGTCCCCACTATCACACACTCAGGTTATGACTGTACTTTATGATCACCCTTGTTCTTGTTCCTTCCTCCTCACTGTCTTCCATCCTTTCAGATCTCGCTTCCTCCTAGAGCTCTCCCTGCCCCATTTTCTTGGTTGGCTATTCCTATATCCCCAAAGTAGCCAGTCTCTAATCTCCTTTTGAGTCTTGTGAACTTTATCACCTTTCACAGAATTATTAGTTAGGGCTTCCCACCCACCCCTTTTCTTAATATCTGTTTCTGGATAAAGAGGAGAAGCCTTCAAGTAAAAAAGAAAGACTTTACAATTATTCCCAGCTCTGTTTTTTAAAGGTTGTTACTTTTTTTTGCTGTTGTTGTCACAGAAGTGTATTTACAAATGTATATATAGTTCTTCTCACCAGTGTTAACTTTTTTACCTAAAGCTCTAATGTTTACTTGTTTACACAAATCATACCACCCATGGTAATATAACTGTGTTCTTCAGATATATATTTAATATATAATCATTCATATATATAATATATAATCATTCATATATATATAATATAATCATTCAGATACATATATATCTGAAGAACACAGTTATATTAGCATGAGTGTTATGATTTGTGTATGTATATCTCTGTGTATTAATATGATTTGTGTATATATATAGTGTGTGTATATATATACATATATATGTATACAGATACATATATAGACTATATACACACACTATATATATAGACATGTGTGTGTGTGTGTGTGTGTGTGTGTATATGTCTTTCCCCACTTGGATACATTTTCAAAACCTTCTTTCCTTAGTTTTATTGAAGGCCAATTGCTCTTTCCCAATTCTTAGATTTCTATCCCTGGATTCAATATGAATGGAATACAGTAGAATATTCTTATCAATGCAGATAAAACAGATGGGACACTATCATATCTAAAACATCATGTTTGTACTGGAAAAGCCCTTCAATGTACTTGCCATATACACTGGAATTTTCTGAGAAGTCTAAGTTTTTGCTATATCTAGATCCTCTTTCTGAGATGTTCCATATTGATTAGACCTGGAATAAGCACTTCACCTAACAGCAGCCATTTGCAAGACACCTGGCCCAGGAGCTCCGTTTGACCTCATGACATATCTCTCTTGGGAAACTTGTAACCAAGAAAAATGAAGATAATAAATAGAAGTGATGTGTAATCAGAGACATTAGAAGAGGAGAGAAAGAAGACTGTCAGCAAAAGCATGATGCAGTGGAAATCTCAGCTAAAACTATATGGCAGATAGAAGGTAAAACTCTCTAGTTATAAAGTAGAAAAAACAAGTTAAGAACCATAGAGCAGATTGCTATTCTGTGGTCAGGCTTCTCAGTCTATGGCTGTCTTCCTAAAATGTGAGTGATCAATTGTATCAGACCCTTAAGCCTGGCTCTCTGACTGCTCAGCTTGTTCCCTATATTCCTTGTTTCTCTTTTATTTTGCAATCATTACATATTAACTAGAGCAAGTTGAGTTGCTTTTCTCTAAAACCAAAATAAATCTTACTAAAACATTATTAAAATGGAGAAGAATTTTATGAGGGTTATTTTTTTATGTTCAAGGAATTGGTCTTTCAAACTAATTTAAATGCAAGAATTGACTGATCATAAAGATAATTTAAATAGTGCTGAAATAGGTTTTATTTGTAATATATTTCCCCCATGTTGTAATGCCATTTAGAAATAAATAATGCAAGTGTCTTAGGAATCTGCTATGAGAAAATATTATTTTAACATTATATTTTCACAATAAGGCTTATTATGGAATATTATTAACTTTTTAGGTGTATGCAAGTTAGAATCACATTCATCCTGATCCAGAATAGTTCATACCCCAACATGAATGGACTGCAATTGAAAAAAAAAGTAGAAATAACATTTCAAAATAGAACTTATATATGTGATACCTTGCTTAACTATTTACTTATTTTAAGTCTTAATCATAGTGTCTGTTGAAACTAAAATTACTTAGCTCCAGAATATACTTATCTAAAATTTAAAGCATTTCAATTTAAAATTCAAACGTAATTCAAATTTAAAATATTTATTTTTAATGATCTTCCTTTAAATTGCATTTATTATTATGCATAAGTTAACTTGGAACGACACATTATATATTGTAAGTGTATTAAATAAATGGTCAAACAGGTAAGGTTGTTTTTCTATGAAGCTATTAGTTGGTCTTTGAGTAATTTATTCTGGCATTGGCTGGTAATAATATAATGATTATCATAATCAAATCTGTCTGTTTCTGCAACTTATTACATGTCGTCCTGTATGTATGATGTCCAAGCGACTTGTATTATCAAGTTGTTAACTGTTTCATTGCAGATAATAAAGAATAAGGAAAACAAATAATTTAACCAATTTCATTTTAGGCATAAGGCACAGAGAATCAAAAACAAAGATGTAGATAAACAGGGCACACAGCTTTAGTGCCTTTACCGTTGAATTGGCACAGCACTTGTAGTAAAGGTAAGGTTGCTCGGAAAACAAAAATCATTTACAATTCTCAAAAATAAATCACATTTAGATAACTTCATTTTTTAAATATCTTACTGGGATTTATTTCAAGTAAATGTGTATAGTGGAAAAAAATATTTTACATTTTTCATGTGGCTTCTTTCAACATGATTTATTTGAAAATTTAACTTTTGAAATTGATTTGTGGAGGTTTTCCTTTCACATAGAATACTTTTCTGCATTTTGTTACCTGTATCTGAGCTGTCTCATATTTATGTCATTTAGGTTGTTATATTTAAAACCATTAACATAATTTTATTATAATAGTTTTATAACAATGTTATAAATTGTCAAGATAGGGTCAATTTATTGCTTAACAGTTTAAAAGATGTGCTTTATATTCTTATGTTTTTTTTCCTTTGGATTACATTTAGAGTTTTCATTGATTTCAGAAAATTATATTTAACCAACTATCCAGGCACTTTGTGGCCTAGTCAAGTTGACAGGTAAAATTAACCATCACATTGTATTGGTACTGATACACATCTCCTTAAAACATATTTCATCTCCAAAAAAAGAAAATAACAAGGATACAATTTCACCTAAGAATATAATTGTCCTGTGCATAACCAAAAATGCAATGAGGCCTTCCTTACTGAGGAGTTAAAGTCTTTGAGTAATGTTTACTCTTCTCTTTGATAACCCAAAACTTAAATACTGTAATGTAAAATGAACAACACTTAAATATAATTACATAGTCAATACATGATAAGTTAGGAAAGGGAAGAAAAGAAAGATATTTGTATATACATATATTTATAATAAAATAAGTAAATCTTCTGTAAATCCATAGATGATAGTTTTTGCAGAAACATTGCTGGCAGGGACGATAAATCTGTATCCAAAGTGTCTATTCCAATAAGTACAAAAAACTACCCTTTCCATGATGGAAGCAGTCCAGTGGAATCAACCTGGCACCAGATTCCTGAATGATAATGTGGATTATAAGGTTATGGTGCCATATATAAGAAACTCATGGTGCTGGTCTTT
This sequence comes from Rhinopithecus bieti, assembly GCF_001698545.2. Classification (NCBI taxonomy): domain Eukaryota; kingdom Metazoa; phylum Chordata; class Mammalia; order Primates; family Cercopithecidae; genus Rhinopithecus; species Rhinopithecus bieti. The sequence goes on along the minus strand of NW_016803641.1, from coordinate 156,070 downwards.
GCTGCTGGCAGGTTGGACACTCAGTGATACCTGTAGCCAGGTTAACCTTGATGAGTTGAAGTTCATGTTGCTGAGCCCATGCATAATCTCCAGTCTTGCCACCATGGCCACTTTGTTTATAAGCCCACTGGGTGATCACAGGGGTGGCTGGGGAAAGAGGCTGACTGGAATTCACAGAACAGCTATCCAGTTGGTTATTTAAATCCTTCACTACTGAGATCAAACTTTTGTAAACATTTATATGGAACACAATTATCTTTCACATGTTTTACTAACTCAGAGAGGTCTATCAACCTACTTTTTTTTTTCTCAAGTTTTCTTGTCACTAATTTTCCAATTTTAGCTCTTTAAAGTTCCTGATTATCCAGCCAAACCATTGACCATGGAATATGAATCAGTATATAATCATTCATCTGAACATTTCTTCTTTCAAGTAGAGCACACAACCAGGTGCACTGTCTGAAGTTCTGCCAACTGGGAGGATTTGCTTTCACAACTGCCTTCAGAGATTTCCCAGAAAGCAGATGTAGTGCTGCAGCTGTCCACCTTTCAGTGGTTACCCCTTATTGAGCAGAACCATCCATAAAACAGGCCCAAGTCTTCCCTTTCTCTGCCAGTTCATCCTGGGGACCACCCCATGAGGTCATAGATACAGGCTGGGAGAGAAAAGGCAGTGTAACAGGGCTGGGGAGTATGGGCATTTAAGATACATCTTCATGTAACTTACTTGTGCCTTCAGGGTTTATTCAGGCCCCATCACATATGTATAACTTCTATTAGATGATAGAATTTTGCTGTGCACACTCAACTGTATGGTTTGGTGGGTCAGATAACACTCAGTTGATGATGGGCAGCTCAGGTTACATGATCACTCAGTGGTCCATGGTTAAGCATTTAGTTTCTACCAAGGCCCTGTAGCAGGCCAAAAGCTGTTGACTGAAAAGAGAGTAATTATCTGCAGATGACACCAATGCTTTGCTCCAATATCTTAAGAGCCTGTGCTGCAAGTCACCCATAGTGGCCTGTGAAAGTCTGTAAACAGCATGCCTATCTCCCATTAACACTTCAAACACCATTAGATATGCTAGGTCACATGAAATGAGAGGCAGAGCAGCTTGCATAGCACTCTAGGCCAGTTGAGTCTTCTCTTGTTCTGGGTCCCACTCAAAAGTAGCAACTTCTTGGGTAACTCAGAAAATGGGCTGGAGTAACACATCCAAATGAGAAATGTGTGCCCTCTAAAATCTAAAAAGGCCCAAAAGAAATTGTGCTTTGTTTTTGGTTGCAGAAGGGGTCAAATCCAATGACTCATTCTTCACTTTAGAAATGATATCTTGATATATCCTATACCACTGGACCCCTAGAGGTTTAGGTAGAAGGCCCCTGAATTTTAGTTGGATTTATTTCCCACCTACTGACACACAAATGTCTGACCAATAAATCCATAGTAGTTGCCACTTCACACTCACTAATAAGTTAATTATGTATATCTAGTAATGCACATAATGATCCAATCAGCATAATGTCATCAGCATAATAGACCAGTATGATATCTTGTGAAAGAGAAATGGGATCAATATCCTTGCAAACTAAATTATGATATTTAGTTGACACCTCTGAAATAGGATAGTGAAGGTTTATCGCTGACCTTCCCAGCTGAAAATAAATAGTTTCTGGCCATCTTTAGTAAAAGGTATAAAGAAAGGAGCATTTACCAGATCAGCTGCAGCATACTAGGTACCAGGGGATGTGTTAAGTTACTTAAGCAATGAAACCACATCTGTTACAGCAGGTACAGTTGGAATCACCACCTGGTTAAGCTTATGATAGTTCACTATCATTCTCTAAGATCCATTTGTCTTCTTCTCAGGCCAAATAGGCAAGTTGAATGGTGATGAGATGGGAATCCACACCTCTGCATCTTTCTAGTCCTTCACAGTGGCACTAAGCCCTGCAGTCTCCTCAGGAATGCTGTACTGATTTTGGTTTACTACTTCATAAGTAGGCACAGTTCTAGTGGCTTCCACTTGGCCCTTCCCAACATAATAGCTGTCACTCCACAGATCAGGCAACTGAGCTGGGGATATTACAAGTTTTCAAGTGTATCTTTTCTAATTTGAAATTCTGGAACGCAGGCAATAACCACAGGATGGATTTCAGGACTCATTGGGTTCATCGTGAGACAGACTTGAGCTAAAACACTATTGATACTCTTGCCTTCACGAGCCCATACTCTGACTGGTAGACTGCAGTGACATTTTGGGTCTCTTGGAATTAGTGTCAGTTCAGAGTCAGTGTCTGGTAGGTCCTGAAAAGTCAACTTGTTTCCTTTTCCCCAATGTACAATTACCCTTGTAAAAGACAATAAGTCTCTTCGGGGAATTCTAGGAGACAGATTAACAGTATGAATTTTTGGCAGTCTTCTATGGTCCTTCCACAAGGGGACCTGGTCTCCCTTTTATTCAAGGGGTTCTCAGTCTGTAAACTGGCTCACGTTTATATATGAGGGCCTCAAACAAGCCTTTAATTCAAAGGTGTCTTAGTCCATTCTGTACTTCTATAACAGAATTCCACTGGGTAATGTACAATTAACAGAAATTTACTGGCTCACAGTTCTGGAGGCTGGTTAAGTTTAATATCAAGGTGCAAACATCTGGCAAGGGCTTTCTTGCTTTGCTGTAACATGGCAGAAGTCATCAAATGGTGAAAGGGCAAAGAGTGATAGAGTGCGGGAGGGAACAAACTGGCTTCTGCAATAAGCCCCTCCCATAATAATGGCACTCCTCCATTCATGAAAGTGGAATCCTCATGACCTAAACACTTTTTAAAGGTGCCACCTTCCAATATTGTCATGACTGGTTATTAAATTTCAATATGAGTTCAAAGGGGACAAACGTTCAAACCAAGGGTCATGACTCTAATTTTGTGATTCACTTAGACATTTGTTCATTTGACCTAAAACTTTTCTGCTTTTATCTATTAAGTAACATTCACTAGGCATCCTATCCATTTCACTCTAGAAACACCACATCAACTAGTCAATCCAGAGTTCTGTGCATATCATATTGAGCCTTCTGAATATTGCTTTGACTCTGCTGTACTTTATCGTAACTACACCCACCGTCCCTCTCGAAGTTGAGTGGCTCCGCTTAACCTCTGGCACCCTGGGATCCAATTACTCCCATTACCTTTAGGTTGCCCAATTCAGTGACTGAAGTTCCCACTCTGAAGTCTGGCTTGCAGAAAAGAGCAATCACAGAGTTCTTCCAAGAGGCTGGGGTTCCTTTTAAAAATTTATTTTTTTCAGTAGTGGTGAAAATATGTTTTCTGGGTCCTACCAGTAAAGATGAGTAGGTCTTATATGACAAATTTACTCAAATATTCCCTAAGCCTTTGAATACTTAACATTGAAGCAAAGCAGACTTGGCATTTCTAATTCATTGGCTGTGGGTCACCTTTTAGTCCATGTTTCAGCCAACCAAACAAACTGTTAGAGCCTGCTCTAACTCCCTGAGGTGCAACATCAAATGGAAAATCTCTCCTTGATGAGCCTATATTTAAAAAAGCTCTTTTCAATGTTATGTTTCTTTCACTGTTATCTCATTGCCTTAACGTTCATTTTCATATATGTTCCCTCTGTTTATGCCTGTATACATTAGAAAACTGAAGCAGTTCTTTCAGAGTGTGGTAGTGTAGTGTACTTCCTCATGAGTCATGCTTTGTACCTCAGCTTTAGAAGCTTGGTGTGACTTGAGTTCAGCTACAGATCAAGCAATGAGGGGAGGTGGGGTTGGATCCTGATAAGAATCATCACTGTCTTACATAGTAACTGCCTCAGGGGTGGCCATTACAGTTTCCTCAGACAATGCAGTTAGTCACTTCAAATGCCCATGGAAAGGCCCATAGGACTGGCAGCAGGGAAGGCATGTCTGTTGGCAGAGAATATTCAACAGGATTTAGGGACTCAATGTCCCCAACTTCATCCCAATCAATGCCCTCACTTTAGCAGTAGACACCCTGTGAAATGGGATTTCAGTTTGTGCTATAATCCATCCAGCTGCAGAATGAGGCTCTGGATTTCACTTTTACCAGTTTCAGCTCTATAGTTACCTGGGATAAGAGTCTCCTTCAGGAAACACACAGAAGCTTTCAGGTCCCTTGTGTAGCCTATGAGCTTGGAATTCTGGTTGCTGAGTTCATCCTTGTCTTTCATCATCTTTTCTAGCAGCATTAGGAGCAACCATCCAACTTCATTAAATCTGCTAGTTTTCCAAAAAGGTTTGAAAGTATCATAGTCACAGTCACATAACTTCTAGAGTATAATAGGTGATTGATTAAAAGTGTCCAATAGAGATATTTTGCATATACTGGATCATGCCATGGAACTATCAGTCCATCAGTGCTCTTACTACTAGAAATGGGCCCATTTATACTGGGGAGGCAATCGCTTTACTCAGTCTATCAGGTTCAAAGGTTAATTTCATTGAGAAATATCCTCACAAACACACCTGGAATGATGTTTAACCAAGTTTCTTTCATGGCACCAGGTGAATCAGTCAAACCAACTCTTAAAAAAAGTAGTCATCATGTTGCTTCTAAATGTAATTCAATTTTTTCCTAAGTTTGTGTTAGCATTTTTTTCTGAAGTTTTCTTATCTGTATTTTTTTAATTAAGAATATTTTAGTTTCTTTTTACAGCAAAATATAGATCCTCCTTTTAATTGTTTTCTGCAATTATACTTGGCAAAAAAATACTTGGCAAGTTAAATACCTTGGACAACATTTACCAAATTAACATTATCTAAATATATCTCTTGTAGCTAACATTTCTGAAATTATTGTGAAACTGTTTTTAAAGATTTTCTTTGTCCTTTATATTCTGTAGACTTACTATAACTAGGTTATATTTTAAACATACTGTCTCATAATCTGTGTGTGTTTTATTTTGAAGTTTCACTTTTTTCAACTGTGAAATATTCTTAGCCAGTAATCCTATTATATTATTTGCTCTAATCTTTCCTTCTGAAAATTCTATATATTAATAGTTTAGAGCCTCTTAAGCAAATTCTCATGTATTTCAAATTTTCCATATTTAGTCTCATTCTCTTTGGCTTATTCTGAATGAATTCTCTAACACTGTCTTCAAAGTCATTTAATTTTTTCTTTGTGTTTATTCTAGAATATTCTACATCTATGGACTTTTTTAATAGGATAAGTGTATTTCTAATACTTCCAATTGATTCTTTTGGATGTTTTCTGATTTTGATTCAAATATCCCATTTTGTCTTTTGATTTCTTGTTGTTTTACAGATATTTTCCTTCCTCCATTTCTCTGGGTGTGTACATTCTACTTATTTTAAGCTTTTGATAATGAGTTGTAATTTACATATTACTGGTNTAATAGTTTAGAGCCTCTTAAGCAAATTCTCATGTATTTCAAATTTTCCATATTTAGTCTCATTCTCTTTGGCTTATTCTGAATGAATTCTCTAACACTGTCTTCAAAGTCATTTAATTTTTTCTTTGTGTTTATTCTAGAATATTCTACATCTATGGACTTTTTTAATAGGATAAGTGTATTTCTAATACTTCCAATTGATTCTTTTGGATGTTTTCTGATTTTGATTCAAATATCCCATTTTGTCTTTTGATTTCTTGTTGTTTTTACAGATATTTTCCTTCCTCCATTTCTCTGGGTGTGTACATTCTACTTATTTTTAAGCTTTTTGATAATGAGTTGTAATTTACATATTACTGGTGAAATAATGTGAGTATTCAGTTGTCTGGCTGTTGTTCTGTAATACTAATTTTTAATGGACTTTTAATTTTAATATCCATGTTCTTTAATGCATTTTACTTTTTCATGTCTATGCTTATCCTTTTTTGTCTGGTAGTTTTGCAGTTATGTCAACTTTTTCCTTCTAGATTCCATTTATGAATAACCAGTTTATACTGGCAGGTGAGGTCAGAATTTCTTTCCTTTGGAGATACTGGGGATTTAGGGAACAGTCTCTCAGTTATGTACGCTTAAATTTTTTTACTCTCATCCACCACTAGCAAATGTGCTGCTCTATAAGCCATAGACCTAGGAAAACACTCAATTTTCTTTAACTTCATTCCCTGAGCAAAGCCCACTTTAAGACCTTCCCTGACACTTTTCTGCTCTATTCGCCACTGTACAAGTAGGTTATTTTGGATTCACAGCTACTGTCCATTGCTGCCTGTTTCAAAACAGAAGCCCAACCAGCCAAGGCTTCAGACTATTATCTATCACTGTGGCCCCAGACTCCCATTAATTAGTTTATTTTTATTTTAATGTATTTTCTTTCAATGCCACCTTTAAGAAACATTTATGGAAATCATAGAGCTGTATTTCTCGAAATCCCCAAACACTTAAAAATACTTTTACATCACAGTTCTTTAAGTCCAGATTTTTTTCCCCCATTTTAATTATTCTCACCACATTTGTTCTCAATTGCTAACTCTTGTGACTGTAACTACTGCCATTTTAACATTGCATATATTTCAAATGCAGGAACAATATGTATCATAAATGAAGAAAGTCAGAAGTAAAATAGTGACATGGAGACTGAGAAAACAGAAATAATATACAATGAAAATTTGTGGCTTCTTCCAGTGTTAGCCAGTGATACAAAACTGCTGCTTCTGGGATTTTGATATTTAGAATTTAATAGAAAATGAGAAAAAACACATAAGTCAGTGTTGAAATAGCTTAAGCATTTTAAAGAAGTAGGCAGACACACTTCACTAACTTTACTTTTCATTGATGACAGCAAAAGAGGGTTCATGTTTTATATGAATGCGTATATTTGGTTAATGCCAGTTAAGTCTAAATTAACTAGAGGTCAAACTACACTCTAAAATGCCTTTTATAATTTGTAAGTAAGCATTACTTGATTTTCTAGTTAACAAAAATAATCATTGACATGAATAGAGTCTGATTAAGAGTTTGGTTAGAAGGTTTCAAAAATTTTAACAGAGCAAGTTAATTTCAATGAAATCTCACAGGAAATTACTAAATTAAACAACAATGATGACACAGGTACAAGTTGACCAGCTATGCCTAAAGCCTGGATTAAGTAGGTGACTCAGTGGAAATTTTCTCCTTTCATTTGTTCCCTCTTATCAGTCAGCAGTTAAAAATAAAAATAAAAAATAAAAGCATTAATTTGAAGGTAGAAGTCACAATGAATGTGGAGATAATAAAAGTACTTTCAGTCTGAACTTGAATTATTCTGAAGAAATGACTACTCTTTTTGACTGGAAAGGGGCAATTGCCTGTGGATTGCAGACTTTATATCTGTAAAGCTCTTCCAGTGCCTTCCTCAAAAATTTATTTTTCATTTATTGAAGGCCCAATCTTTCCTATAAATAAAAGGGAATGATTAAATTTGAATTGTATAGAATGCACTTCTCTTTACTCATTGATATGTTAATTTATTAAATTGCTTCATATTTTCCTGCAGTTATTTTTTACTCTGACCAGGTGCCCTAGTAAATGAAAGTCATCTGACAGATGGCTCAAGTGCAGTAAGAGACAGAGTCCGGATAGTTTGGCAAGTTCTAAAGTGTGGATGGAAGAAAAGCAGCATTATAGAACAGTTGATCCTGAAACAGAGGATCAACAGAGATTGCTCTTTTCAATGTTTTATTCTTTTTGCAATGTCTGAAAACCTTGACTGACAAGAGTGGACTGTAGGCAGCATGAGGTCAAAGGTGTACATGAAAGTCTTGCCGTTGATTACTGTTTTCAATCGGGATTGGCTTACACTACTGTCTAGTTGGTGTTATTATTGCAGTCTATTAATTCTGACTTGCCTTTCTAAATTTTCTTTATTCTCAATATGAGGAAAAATATGAAAAGAAATAAAAAAGAGAATAAGGTTAGAGAGACAGGAGAGCTCCTGGTGAAGGGCAATAAAGAGCAATTGAATGCAAAGTACAGTCCTTTGTTGTCTACGTGGAATGAAAGACTTTTCCTTTCAAAAGAATGAAGTGGTGAAAAGGAAACAGAGTAAAATGACACAGATATTATTCTCCAAGTTATGGTGGCTCTTTGAAATTGTCATTTTATATTTCTTTTCATTCTAATTCTGAATTAACACAGTAAAACTAGGAAGAATATCTTTGTTTCTAGCTTTATTTATTTTATATCCTGTACATTGAAATAGTAGGTGAAGGGTTACATATAGATATATTTTTAATAAAATACATGTTTCTTTTAATAAGGCTTATTAACTTTTTTTGTACCATGGAATGAACAGTGGTCTGAATATTTATGTTTCCCCACAATACATATGTTGAAAGCTCATCACCACTGTGATGGTATTAAGAATTGGCTCGAGCCTGTAATCCTAGCACTTTGGGAAGCCAAGACGGGCAGATCGCGAGGTCATGAGATCGAGACCAGCCTGGCTAACATGGTGAAAACCCGTCTCTACTAAAAAAATACAAAAAACTAGCCGGGCATGGTGGCGGGCGCCTGTAGTCCCAGCTACTTGGGAGGCTGAGGCAGGAGAATGGCGTGAACCCGGGAGGCGGAGCTTGCAGTGAGCTGAGATCCGGCCACTGCACTCCAGCCTGGGCCACAGAGCGAGACTCTGTCTCAAAAAAAAAAAAAAAAGAATTGGGACCTCAGGGAGGTGATTAGTCACCTTATAAAAAGGGTTCCAGAAAGCTGCTTTGCCCTTTCCAACATGTGAGGACCCGGCTAGAAGATGCCATCTACGACAGAAATTGGGACTTCTCCAGACAGTGAATCTGCTGGCATCTTGATTATGGAATTCACAGCTTCCAGAACTGTTTATTATAGATCCCTTGTATGGTATTTGTTACAGGATCCCAAATGACTGACAGGGTGCCATCCCATTTATTGAGAAAGTAGGATGCATTCAAGTAATTAAAAAAAATATATGGGAATCAGCATTTTAGATTGATCAACCAATTCATTAGACACCTTGGACACATTAATAAAATTAAAAGGTTTATTAAAGTTATCATATTTTTGTCTTTACAAATGGGCAGATACTTATGATTATCAAAAAGAAATAAAAACAGTAACTCACACTGTTTGCTTATTTCATTATTATTTATTTAATAAGTATGAAGATTATTGAACAATATGTCCAGTTTTATTTACAGATATTATAATACTCATGACTTTCTTTTTTTTTTTTTTTTTT
>NW_016803641.1:128389-143800 GCF_001698545.2 Rhinopithecus bieti | reverse complement strand
AATTTACATTCATAGAAAGAAAATATATTCTCCAAATCTAATTTTGTCTCAACTGCTTTTTCCCCAATGTTTGTCTCCCATTTTAAGAACTACATTTAAAAGTAAAGTAACCAAGTATCATATTATTAAACTGGAGTCTGAATTGCCTTAAAAAATTGCAAATAAATGAAGATTACATTGGAAAAGAACAGAATTTCCCATGAATAAATGTAAGGAAGCTTAATAGATACATTGAAACAGAGCTTAATGATCTAAAATTGACAGTGAAGTTGATACAGGCAATTCCATGTATGCCAATGTTGAGCTATAAACTATTTTCTTTGTTAATAGTTTTACTCGAAGAATACTTCAGTTCCCAAATTTCTCTAAAGGCAGAAGAAGGTAACACTTGTCAGAGTCTGTAAGGAGGGTTGTATTTTTAGTGTTCTCATATTTTTAGCATTCAATATTAATGTTTATCAAGCTAATTTTCAAATATGAAAGGAAATGCTTAATAGTTTAAGTATTTTGTTCCTGTTGCTCTTGTTTGAGATATATTCATTGCTAGTTTAAAATCTACACTAAAAGTTATTTTATTAATAACTTTCTGAATATTTTGATAATATAAAATGCATAAAATACTTAACATGCAGTAATAATTATGCTTAATATTTTGAGATATGTTCTTCTAGTCTTCTATAAAACCATATGTGTATGTGTATTAGTGAGGGTTCTCTAGAGGGACAGAACTAATATGATGTATATATATATATATATGTATCTTAATCTTATAAATACACATACATACAAAGGGGAATTTATTAAGGATTAACTTACACGATTACAAGGTCCCACAATAGAGTGTCTGCAAGCTGAGGATAAAGGAGAACCAGTCTGAGTTCCAAACTGAAGAACTTGAATTCCAAGGTTCAAGGGCAGGAAGCATCCAGCAAAGGAGAAAGAGGTAGACTGGGAGACTAGACCCGTCTTGCCTTTTTACGTTTTTCTGCCTGCTTTATATTTGCTGAAAGCTGATTAGATGATGCCCACCAAATTAAGAGTGGGTCTGCTTTCTCCAGTCCACTGACTCAAATGTTAACCTCCTTTGGCAACACCCTCACAGACACACCCAGGATCAATGCTTTGTTTCCTTCCATCCCATAAAGTTGATACTCAGTATTAACCATCACAATATATCGAATTTTTTTTTGAATGAATAATATCTTTTCTTTTTTAAACTATTAACTTCAAGTTTCCATGTGCAGTTTTGTTATATAGGTAAACTCATGTCATGGGGTTTGTTGTGCAGATTATTTTATCACTTTTGTACTAAGCTTAGTATCCGATAGTTTTTTTTTTTTTTTTTTTGGGCCTCTCTCCCTCCTCCCACTCTCCACACTCAAGTAGGTCCCAGTGTCTGCTGCTCCTCTTTGTGTCAATGTGTTTTCATCCCTGAGATCCAACTTATAAGTAAGAACATGCAGTATTTGGTTTTCTGTTCCTGCTAAGGATAATGGCCTCCTGATACATCCACGTTGCTGCAAATGATGTGCTCTCATTATTTTTTTTATGGCTGCACAGTGTTCCATGGTATATATGTAACATATTTTCTTTATCCACTTTACCATTGATGGACATTTAAGTTGATTTAATGTCTTTCCTACTGTGAATAATGCTACAGTGAACATATACATAGATGTGTCTTTATGTCAGAATGATTTATATTCCTTGGGGTATATATCAAATAATGGGATTGCTTAGTAGAATGTCATTTCTGTTTCTAGCTCTTCAAGGAATCCTCACACTGGTTTTTACAATGGCTTAACTAATTTACACTCCTATCAACAGTGTATAAGAGTTCCCTTTTCTCCACAATCTTATCAGCATGTTGTATTTTGAGTTTTTGACTAAAAGCCATTCTATTTGGTGTGAGATGGTTTCTCATTGTGGTTTTTATTTGCATTTCTGTAAAGATGAGTGATGTTTAGCGTTTTTATATGTGCTTGTTGACTGAATGTATGTCTTCTTTGCAAAAGTGTCTGTTCATGTCCTTTGCCTAATTAAAATGGGGTTGTTTGTTTTCTTTTCCTGTAAATTTACGTTCCTCATACATGCTGGATATTAGACCTTCGTCAACGCATAGTTTGCAAATAATTTTCTATCATTTTGTAGACTGTCTGTTTATTCTGTTGATAGTTTCTTTTACTCTGCAGAAGCTATTTATGGTCGTTAGATCCCATTTGTCAATTTTTGCTTTCGTTGCAATTGCTTTTGGCATCTTTGTCACGAGATCCTTGTCTACTCCTGTGTCCCAGAATGGTATTGCCTGAGTTATCTTCCAAAATTTTTATACTTTTGTGTTTTAGATTTAAGTCTGTAATCCATCTTGAGTTGATTTTTGTATATGGTGTAAGGAAGGGGCCTAGTTTCAATCTTCTGCATGTGGCTAGCCAGTTGTTTCAGCACCATTTAGATTAGATCCACTTGTTTTTATCAGCTTTGTCAAATATCTGATGGTCGTAGGTGTGTGACCTTATGTCTGGGCTCTCTATGATGTTCCATTGGTCTATATGTCTTTGTACCAATATCATATTGTTTTGGTTACTGTAGCCGTATAGTATAGTTTGAAGTCAGGTAATGTGATGCTTCCTGTTTTTTTAGTTTTGCTTGGGATTGTCTTAGCTACTTAGCTCCTTTTCTGGTCCACGTGCATTTTAAAATAGGATTTTTTTGTCTGTTTTTGTTTGTTTGTTTTTTAGTTCTGTGAAGAGTGTCATTGCTAGTTTAATAGGAAAGCATTGAATCTGTAAATTGCCTTGGGCACTAAGGCCATTTTAATGATATTGATTCTTCCTATCCAAGAGCATGGAATGTTTTTCCATTTGTTTGTATCATCTTGGATTTCTTTGAGTAGTGTTTTATGAATCCTTATTGCAGAGATCTACCACCTTTCTGGTTAACTGTATTCCTCAGTATTTTATTCTTTTTGTGGCAATTGTGAAGGTGACTGAATTCTTGATTTGGTTCTCTGCTTGATTGTTGGTGTATAGGAATGCTACCACTTTTTGTATGTTGATTTTGCAACCTGAAGCTTTGCCGAAGTTGTTTATCAACTCAAGGAACTTGTGGGATGAGACTATGAAGTGTTCTAGATATAGAAATAATTATGTTGTCTGCATACAGGGATGTTTTGACTTCCTCTCTTCTTTGGATACTCTTTATTTCTTTTTCTCTCCTGTTTGCTCTGACCGGGACTTCTAATATTACATTTAACAGGGATAGTAAGAGAAGGCATCTTTGTCCTGTCAGAGTTTTCAAGGGGACTGCTTCCAGTTTTTGCCAATTCAGTATGATGTTGCCTATGGCTTTGCCACAGGTATGTTCCTTCAATTTCTAGTTTATTGAATGTTTTTAACATGAAGGGGTGTTGAATTTTAACTAAAGCTTTTTTTCTGCATCTATTGAGATAATCATGTGTTTTCTCCTTAGTCATGTTTATATGATGAACATGAACACATTTATTGGTTTGTATATGTTGAGTCAACCTTCTATCCCAGGGATAAAGCCTATTTGATTGTAGTGGATTAGCTTTTTGACATGCTGCTGGATCTTGATTACTAGTATTTTGCTGAGGATATATTGCATTGATGTTCATCAGGGATGTTGGCCTGAACTTTTCCTTTTTTGTTTGGTCTCTTCTAGGTTTAGGCATAAGAAAGATGCTGGCCTCAGAATGAGTTAGGGTGGAGTCCTCCTCCTCAATTTTTTGGAATAGTTTCAGCAGGAATGGTACTATATTTTCTTGGTACTTCTGGTGGAATTTGGCCATAAATCTATCTGGTCCTAGGCTTCTTTTCTTTCTTTTTTTTTTTTATTGTTAATAGGTTATTTATTACTGATTCATGTTCCAAGCTTGTTATTGGTCTTTTCAGAGAATCTATTTCTATGTTTCCCAATAAAGCCACCTATTCTTTTGACCTTTTTTACTTAGTACTTTGAAAGCCTTTCTCTACCTTCTCATGAGAGTCATTTTTGAGCAAATTACCTAGTGGCTGCAATAATAATAAGCTATAAGGACATATACTGTTTTTACTTAAACATGTGTTTCTATTACTACTACATATTATGTACTCTTGTTAATATGTTCATACTGGGTATATTGGCCTTTGCCTATTTCATACCTTAATGGGAAGTTTTCTGCATAGAGGTGCATAGAAATGAAATTAGACATGGAAGTAGTATCCTGCTTTATTTACTCTACTTGATGTATATCAGTAATAAAATTTCAAAAGATAAGAAAGAATATGTGACTTTGGATTGAAATCTATGACATTCATTTTTTTGTGTCCAAAAATGTACACTTATTTACATAATAAAGTATTTTTTGTAAATTCTTAGAAGTGGACGCATGCAAGACAGCTCTTAATCTGACAAATTTTTGAAAGTATGATAATATCCAGAGTTGGCAAAAGTTTTGGGGAAAAGACTACGTATATATACTGCTGATAGGAATATACAATTTCAAAGCTTCCTTAAAAGTAATTTGGAAAATATTTTATAACCATTGCTAGAACACTATTATAATAATATTAAAGCTAATACAGAAAAGACAGAGGCTGGTGTGACTTTCTGACATTTTCATAAGAAATTAGAAGATATTTTATAATGAAGGAATCAGAAGAAAACTACAGCAGTTTCCTATAGAGATGAAAATCTGTTTTCAGATCACACTATCTCATCATCTTTGTATCCTTTTAACACTGCCCTGAGCCCAATATTGGAGACGTTTGGCCGCAGAGATTTTATATTCTATAAATTTCCATTTTCACACACTCTTCCATGAAACCTACAAGTTTTCCATATGATTCTGGATTTCATTTATAATTTGGCACCAAACACATGACAAGAAGTACCAGGTCTTCTTGCAGTAGCCCAGCCTAATAAAACACAGTTAATACTACAGATTACCGTAGGAAAAGGTGAAAGTGAGCATTTTAAGACAATTCTTAAGAGTAGAATTTTAGTTAAAGTATGATTTTAAGAATATAAATAGTTTTCATAATTCACAAATGTAATTTTACCATATTAGTGGAACTTAGTTAAATGTATCATAAAACCTGAAGAAATTTGTCTATGTTAATGATAGATAAGCTGCTAGCAACAATAATACCTTTAAGACTCTTTAAATGAAAACGCTATTGCCTGTTTCTCAAAGAAATAGAGAATATGGTCATTAACTCTGAAACTTAGAACAAAATTTCAAGATCATCTCATGAGTGTTTTATTAGCTAAATTAGCCATTAGAGATGTCCAAAGGCTTTTTCAATACTTGAAAACTTCATAACTGACTGTTTCAATTTGATTTTAAAAGTTTTGTGAAGATGATAATAGTAATAATGCTGCCGCCTTAACATTGCATATATTTTTAATACGCTCTACCTTATGTGGACACTAAGTCATGTTATGGGTATTTATGAATGTTTAAAATAGTTCAATTTTATTATTTAATTTATGGTGCATTAAAATCAGCTACATTCCTAATTTTAAAGTTTATAACATTTTTGGAGCCCACACATAATGCTAATGGTGTTTCATTATTAATTCCATTAATCCACCTCAAAATCCTATGAAAGGCGAAATTATTTTTTGTTTTGCCAATGAGAAACTTGAGGCAAAAAAAGCTTAAACAACTTGCTGAAAGTCAAACTTAGAGCTAAATGACCGTGCTATAAATAATCTCAGCTATATGAGAAAAATAAGTGTGTGTGTGCACGTGTGTGTGCATGTAGACAAAGAGAAAGTGCACATACATAAATGATAAAACAAATAGAATATTAGGAGCTTGAGCTGGAGAAGAGTATATAAATATTCTTTGTATTATTATCGCTGTTTAATTTTTCTGTTTGAAATTATTTCTAAATAAAATCTTTTAAAACCTGACCAATTCTGAAATATCTATTTCCTTCCATGTACATATTTAGAAATGAAAGCTATGTGGATACTAAGAAAATCTCATATAAAATATATTACAGGCCGGGCGCGGTGGCTCAAGCCTGTAATCCCAGCACTTTGGGAGGCCGAGACGGGTGGATCGCGAGGACAGGAGATCGAGACCAACCTAGCTAACACGGCGAAACCCCGTCTCTACTAAAAAATACAAAAAACTAGCCGGGCGAGTTGGCGGGCGCCTGTAGTCCCAGCTACTTGGGAGGCTGAGGCAGGAGAATGGCGTAAACCCGGGAGGCGGAGCTTGCAGTGAGCTGAGATCCGGCCACTGCACTCCAGCCTGGGCGACAGAGTGAGACTCCGTCTCAAAAAAAAAAAAAAAAAGTAAAAATATATTACAATTTTATAGAAAGAATAAATACCATAATTTAGATGTCGTAAATAATAATTTTAAGAAATAAAAGCTAGAGAGAATGAGAAGATAAAACACAGACCGGAAGAAAATATTTGCAAAAGACTTATGTAATAAAACACTGTTATCCAAAACATACAAATAACTCTTAAAGCTCATCAACAAACACAGACAACCCAATTTACAAATTGGTGAAAGATCTGAATATACATATCACAAAAAAGATACAAAAATGACAAATAAGCATATCAAAAGGTACACAACATCATATGTCATTAGGAAACTGCAAATTAAAAAATGATATACGACTACATATCTATTGGGATGGTCAAAATCCAGAAAACATTGATGACGCTAAATCTTGTTGATGATGTGGAGTGAAAGGAACCCTCATTTATGGCTGACGAAAATGTCAAAGGGTATAGGCCACTTCAAAAGAGTTTGGTTTTTAGTTTCTCAATCATGCTCCTTGGTAAACCCTGCACACAGATATGTATAGTAGCATTATTCATAATCGCCAAAACTTGGAAGCAGTCAAGATGTTTTTCAGTAGGTGAATATATAAACTAACTGTGGTATCTCCAGAGAACGTAATATTATTTAGCACTATAAAGGAATGAGCAATCAAGCCACAAAAGGCATGGAGGGAACTTAAATGCATATTATTAAGTAAAATAATCCAATCTGAAAATGTTATATACTGTATGATTCTAACTGTATGACACTCTGGAAAAAGCAAATCTGAGAAGACAGTAGGAAGATCAGTGGTTGCCCGGTGTTGGGGCAAGGGAAGGATGAATAGGCAGAGCACAGGCGATTTTTAGAACAATGAAACTATGTTAAAATAATATAATGGTGGATGCAAGTCATCATACATTGTAGTATTTACTATAAAACCCATAATATGTACAATACCAAGGGTGAATCCTAATGTAAACTATAAACATGAAGTAATAATGATGTGCCAATATTCTTCATAGATTATAACAAATGGATTACTCTGGTTTGGGATGTTGATAGAGGGAGAGGCTGTGTGTGTGGAGGTGGGAGGTATGTGGTATCTCTTAGTATATTCTGCTCAATGATTCTGTGAACCTGTAACTGCTCCCAAATTAAAGTTTATTCTTTTAAAAAAATTATTTCCTGTGCTTGATTTGTTATATTATCACTGGTTATAATGCTTAGCAAGCCTGTATTTGTTTTATTAATAATGTATTAAACACAATAAAACAATCATTTGATAATTTAATTATTACTGCTTTATCAGTTACATAAAATTGGAAGCTTAAATATGGATTAGGATATATCCATGGTTTTTTTTTTTGGTAATTTTATGGAAAGAATTAGTTATTAGTTTAATGTGACCATTCTGGTTAAAGTCATGAAATCCTACATTTCTCTATAACTAAATGAAGAATGTAGAATTTTTTATGAATACCTAATAGTCAAATATATTTATAAGGTACATGTGATATTTTGATACATACATACAATGTGTAATGATCAATTACAGTATTTACAATATCCATCACCTCAAACATTTATCTTTTTTTGGAACATTGCAAATATTCTCTTCTAGCTATTTTGAAATATGCTATATATTGTTGTTAACGGTAGTTGCCTTACTGTGCTATCAAACATTACAGCTCATTCCTTCAACCTAACCATATGTTTATACTCATTAAGCAACTTCTCTTCACCCCCACCTCCCTGCCTGGTCAACACTGCCGAGTCTCTGTACCCATCATTCCACTCTCTACCTCCAAAAAATTGACTTTTTAAGCTCCCACATACGAATATTATTTCACTTAGCATAATGACCTCCAATCACATCTATGTTGCTGCTAACAACAGGGTTTTATTTTTTTACAGCCGAATACTATTCCATTGTGTATGTATACCACAGTTTCTGTATCCATTTATCCATTGATGAACAATTAGGTTGATTCTACATCTTGTCTATTGTGAATAATGCTACATTTTTTAAACACATTTTTAAAACTGATAGGCATTGAAAAAAATTCTGTTTTTCTGATAAATGTCTCTTAGATTTAAATTGTATATAAAGCATTCCAATGGGTAAAAATGTAAACTATTTGGGTGAAGTAACTTAATGTTTTGAATTTGAAAATTTTTTTTTGTTTTCAAATTTTATGTTTCAAACTCCAGTCAAATCTTTTGTTTTAAATATAACAGTGTGGCTTAATAGCTAATCAATTTAAATTTGAACAGTCCTCCCATCTGTGTTAAAAGAGTGTTCTCAATTACATACTGAATTAAATAAGAGATAAGAAGATTCTGAGAACTCAAAATTTATGGTTTCATTACTCTGAAAATTAAATCTAAAATGTGTAAAATCCACATTAGTCATTCAGTTTCAGCACATAAATGTAAATGGCTTGGAACTAAAATTCACTTCAGACTGTAAGTAATAATTACCCAGAAACACGGCATGAGCCTCATTAGATCCTACATTTAATACAAGTGAGGAGCACAAGGGACCTACACAAATCTGCACAAATAAGTGGATTATAGTATTTAATCAGCATAAAATGGTCACTATAAAGCTTCATTAAGAAGCATTTTCAAAAAAAGAAATCAGAGAAGATGATCTTGAAAATAAAATTTGATGTTGAGGTTGACAGTTGCTTTAACAAAATGCAGCTAATTTTTATGAAGCAGTCTTTTCATGTTCTTTTTCTATGTATAAGAAATTAGTAAGAAAAAAAAGAATAAAGAAGCTGTTGAAAACACCGATGGCATTCAGTATCTTTGCTTGATACACAGGCATTCGCAAGTGCCATTAACTTTTTTTCAAATTCCAATTTTATACGATTTATGCTAGAAAACAGTATCTTTTAAGAAGCCACTTTGGTAAACATCTCTAGTTCTTACGGAATTGGGGCCCAAATTTTGTTATTAATCTTGTAAGCCATATTTCTGATTTTCTACCCAGAGTAAATCAGACAATGTGATACATTTAAAAGTGACAAATTGGAAGCCCTGAATTTTAAATTTGGTTGGGAATTTTCTGTATATTATTAGAAAAGACATATTAACATTGAAGATTTATTTTTTTAGTTTAGAGAACCATCTAAGTGACATAAGGTTATATTCTTAATACTTAAGAACACATTTGTTTATATTTATACAACACAATAATAATGGATATGTCAGGTTTTAAATTTTATTTNTATATATATATATGTATAACTTTTTAAAAAGCATAGCATTAAAAAAATGAAAGTATTAATTGCCTAGTACGTACTTCTGCAAGTGCATAAACAAAAACTATACAATTTTATTTTTAAAATGGTGTCCACTACGACTGAAGTAACATTTTTGGGGGGAATATAAGGGTTCTTTATTATATAGTTCATTAAAATTCAACAATGTTATGGCTTTCCAGCAATGTACTTAACAGTACTATCCATTTAAATTTAGGTAATTCAAATAGCTAGGATTTATGAAATCCTGCAAGAAATAATAACATATTAGAAAGGTAACCAATTGGCAAAGTGCCTAAGCTTTGGCCAGTTTTAAAAAACACACTCAAAGTTTGGAAGGTTAAAAACATTGCATAGTTACATGAACCAAATAAATTTTGAAGCAATTTAAAAACAGAGTGAATGCTTAAATATTGAACTTGGACCATTGGTTAGTTTTATACTTTCTGATATCTCTTAGGCAATTCTCATGAGATTCTAATTATCAAAGTGTCGCACTCATGTAGTCTTTTTTAACACAAGCGGGATTTTACTAGGATTACCTTTGGTGAAACGTCAATTTGTAAAGTTCTAAAAGTTAAATATGCACGTACATATACACACATATATAAAGATAGGTATATATATTTATATATAGGTATATATAGGTATGTGTATATTCATATATACATATATATAGGTATATACCTATGTATGTGTATATTCATATATACATATATATAGGTATATACCTATGTATGTGTATATATATTCATATATAGGTATATATATTCATATATTCATATTTATATATGAATTCAGATATATTTATATATTCATATATCTCTCCACATAAATATATGTGTGCATATACATCTATATAATGTTAGCCAACATTATCTTGTGTGTTTCAGCCATTAGAAAAAAATGAAATAAATTATATCAGAGTAATTATGGGAAAATCTGTTACATATTTTAATAAAAATGTCTTCTTAAGCCAGTTCCCATACCCATACAGTTCCCATACATTTTTGTTCCTTCTAACTTGCTCTGAATCGCTATAATTTCTCCTCAATGTTTATATTTTAGCTTTTGAATAGGAAGCAATATGTGTGTGCATGAATATATGTGTGCTGGTGTGTTTTAGGTTCAAATCCCAGTTATGAGACTTGGCCAAGTTCTGTCCACAACTAACATACTATAAATGAAGTTAATGGGACAAAAGTTAAGTGTCTAAAACAGAGGTCACCCACCACTTGCAGCATGATCACCCAGGAAGCTAAAACATGCAGATGTCTTAGTCCCACCCAGGGCTGAACTAACGTCTTTTGGAGAGGGATCTATAATATGCTTTTCGAGAAAGCTCTTCTCATTTTCTTAAGCACATTAAAGAGTGTAAATCACTCTTCTAAATAGAGGGATATGTAAATGAATGACTTAATAAATATAAATAACTGACTGAAAACCACATTAAGGTTACCTTTTTAAAAGATGTCTTCAGAAAGATTAGAATCATTGTAGGGGAGAAAGCAATATTTGCAACAAAGGGTTCAAAGAGCATCAAGGGAGGACTCAATTTCCTAGTGAAGGGCAGCCATTTAAATTATTCAGAGTCCAAGCAAGTAGACTAATAGTAATATGTTAAAAGTTCAGCATATGTAATATTTTAAAAGTTCAGCATGACTTGATTTTGGACTTTATTTCCTATTACTAGAAGATAATAAAGCACTGGAAACTGAGAGATTTCCTGTGTTGCAAGTAACTGAGTGAATACTGTTGGCTCTTTGATAACTGAGAAAAACCCTAGTGGGATTCTGATAAAACATTCCGGTTTACATTTTTACAAAGTCATGACACTTAGATGATAGGGGTAGCTCTGGGTCAAAGTAAATTATATGAAAATTTAATCACATGTACAAGCCAATGTTGAAAGCAGTTCAAAGCGTATAAATGACAAAGAGAGGGATGATGAGAAAGCGATGACGGGAGTGAGAGAAGACAGCAAGTCTCAAGGATTTCTTAAAATTTTAAGAAAATTTGTGTTGATGATATAAAGACAATTAAAAAAATTTATTGTGATAGTGACCAGGCTATTAGAAACATTTCTTAAGCATTAGTATCAACAAGGCACTAATTTGTGTAAAACAATTGCAAAGGAATGTCAAGTAAATTATTTCTGTAATTCAAGCAATATAAACTATTTTAAGCTTTATGATTTTTTATATATACTTTAAATTCTGGGATACATATACTGAACATGTAAGTTACAGGGGTATACACGTGCCATCGTGGTTTGCTGCACCCATCAACCTGTCATCTACATTAAGTATTTTTCCTAATGCTATCCCTCCCCTAGTCCCTCACCTGCGGATAGGTCCCAGCGTGTGATGTTCCCCTCCTTGTGACCATGCGTTCTCATTCCTAACTTCCACTTATAAGTGAGAACATGAGGTGTTTGGTTTTCTGTTCCTGAGTTACTTCACTGAGAATGATGGTTTCCAGCTGCATCCATGTCCCTGCAAAGGACGTGAACTCATCCTTTTTTATGGTTGCATAGTATTCCATGGTGTATATGTGCCATATTTGCTTTATCTAGCCTATCATTAATGGGCATTTGGGTTGGTTCCAACCCTTTGCTATTGTGAATAGTGTTGCAAAAAATGTATGTGTCCATGTGTCTTTATAGTAGAATGATTTATAATCTTTTGGGTATATACCCAGTAATGGGATTGCTGGGTCAAATGGTATTTCTGGTTCTAGATCCTTGAGGAATTGCTACCCTGTCTTCCACAATGGTTGAAATAATTTTCACTCCCACCAACAGTGTAAAAGCACTCCTATTTCTCCATACCCTCTCCAGCATCTATTGCTTCCTGACTTTTTAATGATCACCATTCTAACTGGCATGAGATGGTAGCTCATTGTGGTTCTGATTTGCATCTAACTAATGACCAGTGATGATGAGTTTTTTTTTTTTCCATATATTTTTTGGCCACATAAATGTCTTCTTTTGAGAAGTTTCTGTTCCTATCCTTTGCCCACTTTTTGATGGGGTTGTATTTTCTTGTAAATTTGTTTAAGTTCCTTGTAGATTCTGGATATAAGCCCTTTGCCAGATGGATAGATTGCAAAAATTTTCTCCCATTCTGCATGTTGTCTGTTTATGCTGATGATAGTTTCTTTTGCTATGCAGAAGCTCTTTAGTTTAATTAGATCCCATTTGTCAATTTTGGCTTTCGTTGCCATTGCTTTTGGTGTTTTAGTCATAAAGTCTTTGCCCATGCCTATGTCCTGAATAGTATTGCCTACGTTTTCTTCTAGGGGTTTTATGGTTTTATGTTTTACCTTTATGTGTTTAATCCATCTTCAGTTAATTTTTGTATAAAGTGTAAGGAAGGGGGCCAGTATCAGTTTTGTGCATATGGCTAGCCAGTTTTCCCAACACCATTTATTCAATAAAAAATCTTTTCCTCATTGCTTGTTTTTGTCAGGTTTGTCAAAGAAGAGATGATTGTGGTTGTGTGGTGTTATTTCTGAGGCCTCTGTTCTGTTCCATTGGTCTATATATCTGCTTGGTACCAGTACCATGCTTTTTTGGTTACTGTAGCCTTGTAGTATAGTTTGAAGTCAGGTAGTTGTGATACTTCCAGCTTTGTTAATTTGCTTAGGATTGCCTTGGCTGTACAGGCTCTTTTTTGGTTCCATATGAAATTTAAAGTAGCTTTTTCTGATTCTGTGAAGAAAGTCAATGGGAGATAGATAAAGATAGCATCAAATCTATAAATTACTTTGGGCAGTATGGCCATTTTTACAATATTGATTCTTCCTATCCATGAGCATAGAATGTTTTTCCATTTTTTTGTTTCTTGTCATTTCCTTGAGCAGAGGTTTTTAGTTCTCCTTGAAGAGGTCCTTCACATCCCTTGTAAGTTGTATTCCTAGGTATTTAATTCTCTTTGTAGCAGTTGTGAATGGGAGTTCACTCATTATTTGGCTCCGTTTGTCTATTATTGGTGTATAGAAATGCTTGTGATTTTTGCAAACTGGTTTTGTATCCTAAGATTTTGCTGAAGTTGTTTATCAGCTGAAGTAGATTTTGGGGTGAGACAATGGAGTTTTCTAAATATACAATCCTGTCAGCTGCAAACAGAAACAATTTGACACTTCCACTCTTCCTATTTGAATACTCTTTATTTCTTTCTCTTGCTTGATTCTCCTAACCAGAACTTTCAATACTATGTTAAATAAGAGTGGTGAGAGAGGGCATGTTTGTCTTGGGCCAGTTTTCAGAGGGAATGCTTTCAGTTTTTGCCCATTCAGTATGATATTGGCTGTGGGATTTTTCATAAATAGCTCTTATTATTTTGAAATATGTTCCATCAATACCTAGTTTATTGAGTTTTTAGCATAAAGGGGTGTTGAATTTTATTGAAGGCCTTATCTCAGCTCTGCACCAAGCGGGCCTAATAGACGTCTGCAGAACTCTTCACCCCAAATCAACAAAATATACATTCTTCTCAGCATCACATCACACTTATTCCAAAATTGACCACATAATTGGAAATAAAGCACTCCTCAGCAAATGTAAAAGAACAGAAATTATAACAAACTGTCTCTCAGACCACAGTGCAATCAAACTAGAACTCAGGATTAAGAAACTCACTCAAAACTGCTCAACCACATGGAAACTGAAGAACCTGTTCCTGAATGACTATTGAGTACATAATGAAATGAAGGCAGAAACCAATGAGAACAAAGACACAACATACCAGAATCTCTGGAACACATTTAAAGCAGTGTGTAGAGGGAAATTTATAGCACTAAATGCTCACAAGAGAAAGCAGGAAAGATCTAAAATTTACATCCTAACATCACAATGAAAAGAACTAGAGAAGCAAGAGCAAATACATTCAAAAGCTAGCAGAAGGCAAGAAACAACTAAGATCAGAGCAGAACTGAAGGAGATAGAGACACAAAAAACCCTTCAAAAAATCAATGAATCCAGGAGCTGGTTTTTTGAAAAGATCAACAAAACTGATAGACCACTAGCAAGACTAATAAAGAAGAAAAGAGAGAAGAATCAAATAGATGCAATAAAAAATGATAAAGGGGATATCACTACCAATCCCACAGAAATGCAAACTACCATCAGAGAATATTATAAACACCTTTATGCAAATAAACTAGAAAATCTGGAAGAAATGGATAAATTCCTGGGCACATATACCCTCCCAAGACTACACGAGGAAGACCAATAAAAGGCTCTGAATTTGAGGCAATAATTAATAGCTTACCAACCAAAAAATCTCCAGGATCAGATAGATCCACAGTCAAATTCTACCAGAGGTACAAGGAGGAGCTGGTACCATTCTTTCTGAAACTATTCCAATCAATAGAAAAGAGGGAATCCTCCCTAACTCATTTTATGAGGCCAACATCATCCTGATACCAAAGCCTGGCAGAGATACAACAAAAAAAGAGAATTTTAGACCAATATCCCTGATGAACATCGATGCAAAAATCCTCAATAAAACACTGGCAAATGGAATCCAGCAGCACATCAAAAAGTTTATCCGCCTTGATCAAGTGGGCTTCATCCCTGGGATACAAGGCTGGTTCAACATATGCAAATCAATAAACGTAATCCAGCATATAAACAGAACCAAAGATAAAACCACATGATTATCTCAATAGATGCAGAAAAGGCCTTTGACAAAATCAACAGCCTTCATGCTAAAAATTCTCAATAAATTAGGTATTGATGGGACGTATCCCAAAATAATAAGAGCCCTTTATGACAAACCCACAGCCAATATCATACTGAATGGGCAAAAACTGGAAAAATTCCCTTTGAAAACTGGCACAAGA
>NW_016803641.1:113766-125340 GCF_001698545.2 Rhinopithecus bieti | reverse complement strand
TGGAAGACAGTGTGACAATTCCTCAAGGATCTAGAACTAGAAATGCCATTTGACCCAGCCATTCCATTACTGGGTATATACCCAAAGGATTATAAGTCATGCTGCTATAAAGACACATGCACATGTATGTTTATTGTGGCACTATTCACAATAGCAAAGACTAGGAACCAACCCAAATGTCCATCAATGGTAGACTGGATTAAGAAAATGTGGCACATATACACCACGGAATACTATGCAGCCATAAAAAAGGATAAGTTCGTGTCCTTTGTAGGGACATGGATGCAGCTGGAAACCATCATTCTCAGCAAACTGTTGCAAGAACAGAAAACCAAACACTGAATGTTCTCACTCATAGGTGGGAACTGAACAATGAGAACACTTGGACACAGGAAAGGGAACATCACACACAGGTGCCTGTTGTGGGGTGGGGGGAGGGGGCAAGGATAACATTAGGAGATATATCTAATTTAAATGACAAGTTAATGTTTGCAGCACACCAACATGGCACATGTATGCATATGTAACAAACCTGCACATTGTGCACATGTACCCTAGAACTTAAAGAGTAATAAAAAAAAAAAAAGTTAACCTCATGGAGGTAGTGTAGAATGATGGCTACCAGAGACTTGGAAGGATTGCCCCAGGGAGGGGAGAAAGATATGAAGACAGGTTGGTTTGTAATGCATGTACAAAATACAGTTAGAAGAATACAGTTCTAGTGTTGGATGGCACAGTAGAGTGACTGTGGTTAATAAAATATATTGTATGTTTCAGAATAGCTAGAAGAGAAAATTTGAAATGTTCCCAAAAATAGAAATGATAAAATTTTAAGGTGATGGATATCCTAAATACTGTAATTTGATTATTACACATTGTCTGTTTGTATGAAAAGTTCACATGTACCCCCATAAATTGCTATAAATATTATGCATCGATAAAATTAAAAGAGATTAGTAACCCTCCTATGATAGCAAAGTGTATAAAATACAGAAAATCAGGAAGTGTGAAAATGTTTCTTGATTAAAAGAATAATCGTGTTAATATTATCTTAACTACATTACTCAACTTTTAATATTTATTTATGCTTCATTAAATCTCTGAAAAATCAGTATCTTAATTTATCAAGTATTTATTGCTCTAATACTATGTAACAAACTCTGATAGGCAATATTGCTAGAAAGATAATTTTAAAATTCTTCTCTTGAGAAGCTTATAATCTAAAGAGTTAAAGAAATAGATTATTGTAACCTAATGTCATAATTCTATGATACGTTCTTATGTAACATGCCTTATGAAAATATAAGAAAAGTGAATCTTCCAGTTAGGAATTAGAAAATTCAGTGTTATTATATCAATTAAAATTGGAACAAGTGTATTATATTTCAGAATCTATACACAGGGTGGATGTAAGTCACATTTAGAGAGTGTGAAAGAGAGAAACATTAAAATTCAGATGTCCCAATATTTTTTTCCTTTGAGATACATTTTAATCCAACTTCTGAAGTGTTGAAGAAAATAGGTCTCTATTAATAGGGAAGTGACAAAACCAAAACTTCCTGATATAGTCACCTCCATCCCTCCCGTCATCACCATTTCTCCATCTTCAGGCTAAGACATCTACAAAAGGCAGTTAGAAAATGCATTAGCTCCTTCGTGTTCAACTGCTACTGCAATACATGACTCTACATAGCAACAACTGGTACCAGAAATCGTGCACACAGAATATGAAACATAAAGTTGGTCCAGTTGGGACCAAAAATTGTTATAATCCAATGATTAGGGAAAGAGCATGTTCTGTAGTAGACCGCAGGTTAACAATCATACATAGTCCAACATAGGGGTAAATAAATAGACCTTAGAAAAATTCATTAAGTTTTATTATCTCACAGGAAAATGTCATTTATTTCTTATTATTTCCTAGATCACAGATAATTCTATGCTCTTTGAATTTTTTTTTTTTTTTTTATTTTCTGCTAGGGCTCTTTTTTCAAAGCCCTAGTGAAGAAAAAAAATGATTAGGTTGGTATTCTATTTGATACTCTTAAATCCATCTATGAACTTTAATTTTTTCTTAAAATTCACATGTTGGGTTTAATTACAAGGTTTTTATTTTATCTATTTATTTACTTTTTTTGAGACGGAGTCTCGCTCTGTCACCCAGGCTAGAGTGCAGTGGTGCGATCTCGGCTCACTGCAAACTCCGCCTGCCAGGTTCACGCCATTCTCCTGCCTCAGCCTCCCAAGTAGCTGGAACTACAGGCACCCACCACATGTCCAGCTAATTTTTTGTATTTTCAGTAGAGACGGGGTTTCACCGTGTTAGCCAGGATGGTCTGGATCTCCTGACCTCGTGATCCGCCCGCCTTGGCCACCCAAAGTGCTGGGATTACAGGTGTGAGCCACCGCGCCCGGCTAATTACAAGGTTTTTAATAAAAAATCTAAATCACAAAACTTTAGAATGCGAATTTAAACAAATAATTATACTCTCATGTGAGGAAAAAAGATTTCTCAACACATCTGAGTATCTAATGACGAAATAAATGCCTGTTTATAAATAAAATATTTATTTTGAAGAAAAATTTCTAAGGGCATTTTTATTCAGGAAACTAAAATGTTACAAATTAATTTATCAAATAATGGGCCTCATATATGAGATGAGAAACACTTCTCCCAATTGTATTGTGGAGCAGCATTTTGAATGTTCACTAAGAATATTTATTTTATTATATTTTGTTATATTTTTATTAACAGTCTTCATAACCAAGGCTAATGTTTCTTTCATTTAGATACTCCAACAGTTCCATTTCTAATTTGAAATTTGAAATTACGTAAAAGCATAGTTTTGGAATTTTTTAAAAGTCTGTTAAAAACCAGAACAGGCGTTTATTTAGTGTACAT
This sequence comes from Rhinopithecus bieti, assembly GCF_001698545.2. Lineage (NCBI taxonomy): Eukaryota > Metazoa > Chordata > Mammalia > Primates > Cercopithecidae > Rhinopithecus > Rhinopithecus bieti. The sequence continues at coordinate 122,438 of NW_016803641.1, read as the reverse complement.
TCTTGGGAAAATATTCAAATATTTGTATTGCCACATGGCAGTTCTGAACACAGAAGCATAGAGTAACTACCCACCTTCCTCCCCAACCCCTGCCAAATTATCTTTGCTAAAACAGATGAATTCTAGCTCTATTTTTGTTTTGGGGAAACACTCCAAGTAGTCTGTAGAACATGTTTCATAGGCTTTAGCACACCTGAACCAGGTCTTCAAACATGGGAACACAGCCAGGAACAAGCCTCAGAGGAAAACTGACGAGAGACTGTGCTATTGGTTTATGGAAAACGGAGCTTAGTGCCAGAAGTTGATGTTTCCTTTTTGTATGTATACATTAGAAACCTAAATTTATGAGAGAAAATGCTGGCTTACAGAGAGAAAAGAGATAACATTTATTCCAGTGTTTAGGTCTCACTGTTTCTTCTTCAGCATTGCTGTTTTCTTATTTCGAGTTGTGCTCATTGAAAATCTGCAGCAGATCAGAATTTCTTCTTTTAATAAATGGCAAATACATCAATTGTCATTCACTCTTCTTATCTGCTTGCTTTCAAAACACACAGTAATATAGAGAATATTAATATATCATATTCTGATGTTAGAAAAGCACTAATTCAGACTTGAAGATAAAAAATTTTGATAAATTGTTATTGTAGTGTCTACCAGTAATAGGATAAGTAAAACTCAGAAAACTAAATGAATATAAGCTTATTTTTGTTTTCATTTTGCATAATAGCACTGTCTTATTTATCATAACATTTATAAATGTACACACATATTTATTATGGAAATACTGAAAATGTAAAACATATACAAATAAAAATTAAACTGAGATGGCATTTCATCATATGGAGTTAATCACCATGATCCATTCATTGTATTCATTTTTAGAACTTTTCCTATGTTTCTATGTAGAACTCTTAGGCTATACGTGTTTATTTTGTGTGATTGTGACATGTAAGAGTTCTCTATGCCTTATCAGCTTATAGATACAAACAAAATTTACAAATGGCAATAACCATAATTTGATGAATTTTTTTCTCACTTGCTACTGTTGTAACTCCAAGTCTTCCCAGTTATTTCTTTTCATGTTGTCTAACAACATCTTCAGAAGTATTTCTCATGTGGTTGACAATATGTCTAGAGAAATTCTCTTTTCATACACTACTGGATATATCTGTGTATTAGGTTTTCTTCACCTACTCAGCTTGCTATTATTCATTAGTATAGCTCAATTAGTTCCAATTGTTCATATTAAATCTTCTTTACAGGCATTGGCTGCATGCTGTTGTCAATGTTTCCATTTTCCATTCAAGTTTTCATGGGTATGGCTTCTGTTTTGACTGAGTATTGAATTGCTTTCACATCATTCTGTCTTTGATATGAAAGTGAGATGAGTGGCCTTCTCACATTGCATCACACATTTCATCTGGCACCAAAGAAGTGTTATTTTTTTTTTCCAGTCTCATAGAATCTCTTCCAAAAAGCAGGTCTTTTGGATTTCCTCTTTTGTCAGTATAATCTGGTCTTGGATGTCAGTGGCTTGCCAATTGCTCCATTAATTTTGCCACAGTGTACATTGATATGCATACATTTGCCTTCATGGAAACCTCCAATACATTTCCACCATGCAAGTGGAATTGGGGTATTCACATATATGCCTAATGTATCAAGAAATGTCTGCATTCCAGTGGTGGGCGCAGATTATGCCTATCCTGGTATCTACCAGATTGTACCATGTAAGTTTATACAATCCTAGGAAATAATAAACCCTTTCATCAAAATGTTTTGAAAGAACCTATTGCAAGAGTCTTCCTATCATCGCAATATTTTAACAATTTGCAGTTTGTTTATTAGTTTACCTCAGAATATTTGCCTCATACTTATTTTAACTTTATAAGAATTAATATTTATTGACACGTGTTTATAACTTTTTAAAATTTTATTTTATGGCAATGAACTCTTATACTGAGGTTTATTAAATGCTTATTTTTTGATTGCATATTTTGTATTTCTCTTATCCATATGCTCATCTGTATTTTTATTTGCTGTCTGTTGTAAAGTGGAAATACAGCTTAGTATTCTTTCTCTACATTAAAATTGAAATGGAGAATTCTTGTAAAGATACTGTGATAGAAATTAGGAACTCAGAAGTCAATTTCAAAAGATTTTCTTCAATGAACTTGAAGCTTCTTGAGCAAAACACAGATAAAATATAAATTTACATGAATAGTTAATGGATGCCAAATGTCATAATTTCTGTTATTACTATTTTAAATACTTAATATTTACTGAGGGCTTCCTGTGAAGATTTATTATATCTTTTATTAATCAGACCTAAAGGCTAGAAGAAAGACGCAAGTATGCCGTAGTTTTCCAGCTTGAGAAACTGGCTATATAATATAGCACAATTAGGGAATTCTATATGATGGACTGGTGTAGGGAGAAAAAAATTATGAGTTCAATTTTGGAAAGATTGGTTAATACGTCTGTAAGACTTCTAAGAAGAGGTGTCCTGGAGAAGTGTCTTGGAGATCTTAGAAAAGGCAGTGCCACTGGAATGACAAGTCAGAATTCAGATTAAATTGAATTGAGGAGTGAGATAAAAATTAGGAATAAGGGCAACAAGTACAAACAAAGGTTCATAAAAAATTAAATTGTGAAATAAATGAAAGCTATAGTATGACCTGAATAAAAACAGGGAGTCAAAGAAGTGTCTTTTTTTGTGTGTTGAGAAAGAATTTAACATATGACAGCAATGAAAGGAAGAGTACAGTGTAAAAGGACACATGTATCCAGGGCCTCTGAAGGAATACATAAACAGGCAGCTGAGACGAAGAAGAGGATGTGATAAAGGCAGAAGATAAGAGTCATTCATCCATTGAAATAATGAAGACAGAGGTCCAGATAAATACACATTTGTTAATTTGATGGTGCAAAATTGAAGACCTTTTAACAAGATGACTTACTCTCTTTAATGTGGCTCTGAGTTTGTCTGCTAAGGAGCTTGAAGAAAAGTCAAGAAGGTTGAAAATAGTGATTGAGAAGAATTAGAGAGTAAATTCACAAGGGAAATGGTAATATTGCTGATCAAACCCAAGAAGGCACTATGCTTAGTGAGTAGAAATTTACATTGGTGCTACTCTTCTAGGCCATGTGATTACTTCTGGCATGAAAGCTAGCTTGGATAAGCAGGAGAAAGACACTTAATTTCAAAGTTGAAGTCTTTAGAGAAGGTGAAATGAAATAGCTGGGGGTTTAAAACTTTGTCAAGAGAATATCAAAAATGATGTCAAGAGGTATGGGTGATAGATAGGAGAGCTTAGGCTGGACCCCAGAATAGCTTTTAACATTTATTTTTTTTAATACACAAATTACAGTTTATGAAGAAAATATTTTTAAAAAGACTTGGCAAATTGAAATAGTTAAAAAACACAAGAGAGTTGCAAAGATAATCTTGTTCAAGATACCCACCGATGAACAAATTCAGCCAAAATGTCCAGACTCTTAGGAGAAACTGGAAGTGTTTCCCTTTTCTTTAAAAGTCTGTTAAAAATCAGAACAAGCATTTATTTAGTGTACATTCTTGTACACTAAGGCTTGTGGATAGTTAACTTTGTTGTGATTACGGCTCATCTTTTATAACATGCTCTAACCTTTCTTTTGAGAGAATCTTAAAATAGGGAGCAGCGAAAATAGTGCTTTAATTACACTATCTCTTCTTTGTATCTTATCTCATTTTTGAATATATTCTGTGGAAAATCAGCTGCACTGTAAAAAGTATTTGGAATCTTCCCCTACCACACTTCTCTTAAATACACACACACACACACACACACACACACACATATATACACATACACTATATATACATATATACACACACATATACACATATATATGCTACATATACGTATATATGTATATATAGCAGAACAATAATTTATCTCCACATTATAGCAGAAAATTCTGACTTTAATGCTTATCACATTTGTATCAACCACCATAAAAATAATGTTGGCATTATTAACAAAGTATCAATAAAATAACTCATATGGTGAAGTGTGTGTATGTATGGGGGTGAGATTACTTATGTAAATTCACACAGATGACAGGAGTGGGTGTCCTTAGTTCAGCAATGTACAATTCCAGTAGCAGACTAAGTATGATGGTTGTGAGTTAAATAGCTGGAGACACCCAAAATGTAAATTTTGAGAGAGCAATAGCAGATGATTGACATGTGACTAAAGAAATGACTAAATACTTTAAACTTTCAAGCCCTGCAAGAATGTTACACACTGTGATTTTTTTCTGACCCTGGCACTGTAGGAAGAAATGTTACTCTTGCCTTATCAGATGTAGTGTGAATAGTTGGGAGGCGGAGCATCCGTCTTGGTTAAGTGCTGTCCAATTACTGTCAGTGATTCCCACTGCTCGCCAGAAAGTGTTGCGTTAATTGTGTTCATTTTAGCAATGCTAAAAATACATTTCTTGTGCTATAAAAATGCAGACTTTTTTTCCATCAGTAATTTTGGATAATAATGTTTATCACAAATGCAAGATGAGGGTAGAAAATTTGCTAAAAGCCAAGAATCTATAACCAAATTTTGCCTGCCTAATACCCCATATAAATAAACATAGAACAAGTTGCAAAATAGTGACAAAATTGTTTTAATTGAATTAAGACATTTTATTTTATAGTGTTTCAAAAAATAAATAACTGACAGCATAATGATTATTGCAGGAGGACAATGTCTTCTTTAAAAAAAATAGCAGCAAATATATTTTTGCCTGATGCCTGTGGGGGAAAAAAATTAACTTCCCATATCCTAGTAAACTAGAAATAATTCAAGGTAAAGCAAAAAGTAGTGCAAATGAAAACCAAAACAAGAATGTATTGTGAGATGAGAACTTTGTAGGGTTTTATGAGATATAAAACAGACTGAATAAAACAAATGAAACATCACACCTGTCTGGTACACTGTCTAAAGAAACAAAAGAACAGTAGAGAAAATGTCACCAAATGTCAAAACTAGAACTCCTACAAAATAAAGCAGAACGTTTTCCTAGAGATAAAGACTGCTACACAAACCTACCAGAACTCTATAAATCAAATTCATGAAAAAGGGAGACCTCAATAGACTAGAATGTCAACATTAATAAAAACAGTCAAATAGAACTATCACATTAGAGTAGTAATGTAAAAAGGAAGAGAAGTGAAACTATTATTTCCAGTTGTCAGGCTTTGCAGCAATATGTTTGTGTGAGTTCTAGAAGGTGATGGTGGTGAAGAATAGTACAAGGAGGAAAAGGGGAGATATTAGGAACGTAAGTGGTGCATCAAGAAGAATAGAAAAGGAATCACTGATCTGCAGGTGTTGCAATTTTGTTTTTAGCATAAGCGTAATGTTAACAGCTACTAGAGATGGAGCCTGATGATATGCTAGCAACTCTGCTTGCTGCTTATAAGATTATTTTATCCTCACAATAACTGTTGTAGGAATGTATTGCTATTTTCTTTAGAGATGAGAGTAGTGAATCAAAAGGCATATATTGATTGATCAGCATCACATGGTAACTGAGTAGCTGGAGTATGATTCAAGCCAATGCACGTTATTTTGAAATATAATGTGTTCATTCATTCTCTTGTACCTATTCTGATTTCCATGTTAAATGATTAGCAGACAAATCCACATCGCAATTGTGAAAATATGAGTGTGATACTGGGATTCTTATCAGATAATTAACTATAGAAGGTTAAAACTTTCCAACTGGACAGTTTTACCCCAATTGGAACCTATTTGGGTCTCTGAAGAATAACTGACAATTTAGTCATAAATAATTTGACCTCTGGGTGAGGCTGTAAAATATTAGCCAGTGAAACTTTAGAAAATATTTACCAAACATTAGGGTTTTGTTTCAGCTCAGCTGCTGCTAAGCTATTATCCTGACAATAATTAGTGAAAGGTTCAATAGCTTAAGGCTGGTTCATAATGAAACCATGTCATCTGCACAGAGAGGGATGATTATCTTCTAATTTGTGGAGTTAGAAAGGATTGCATTCAAATTATCTAAATCAGTAGCTAAGTTATCCGACTTATTTTCTGCCTCACACGGATCATATGTAAAACATAGTCTCATGGGTGACATCACTCATTATATAAAATAATTCTAAAATGAGAGAGAAGTAGAAGGGCATATCTCCCTAAGGTAATCATTCTCAGTTCAAGCTGTTCATCACAGTTGCTTGCAAACTTAATAAAAACACAGTTTCAGATTTATGTCCCTACAATTTTGATTCTGCACAGCTGAGAAGGACCTGGGCATGTCTATGTTTGCAAAACGACTTGATTTTGAGGCATAGACAGGATGGAAAACTATTATTAAAGGGGGATACAGAATCTTATGTGTGTTAGATTCCAAGATGCTGTTGAAATAAACAAACAAATATTCAACAAGAACAAAACTCCAAAGAGTTCCTGATATACTACCTGAACTGTGTTTCTAGAACGGAATCAATCAAAATGCTGATTGTTGAGTGCATTTATAGACTGAATTCAAGATTTGTGCACGAATGTGCACATTTTTACCTGCATCTTTTTGAAATAGCAGAAAACTATAAAATGTAAATAATTTCACAAAAGTCTTGAAATACAAACTTGAAATCCTGCTAAGCAAAAGAGAAGAACTTTGAGTGAATTTCCCCAAAAGAAGTCTGGCGAGTGGCAGGAAGGACTACAATCTCAGAAATTGGGAGCAGAGCATGGTGATTCAGAAAATAATTTAGTGAGTGATATGTATGGAACAGTTATACCAGGCCCTCTCAGAAAGAAGCTGATTGCAGCTTATGTTCCCTCACTAAAGCCAAGACTATTTTTACACTGTGAAAGCCCATAACTATTCTAATGAAGTGGAACATCTGTAATGGTCGTGCTGCGCCATGTAAGTGTTTGAGAGGCAATGCCTGGAAAGTGCCCAGATATCTTCCGGTTGATACAAAGAACAAAGGAGCTTGAATAGACAAAATGCAAGCTGCTCACATTCACAGCTTCTCAGGCCAAAAATCTGGATATCAGATTTGATCTATCATGTTTTTTTACCCCCTACTCAATTTATCAGAGAATTTTGTTAGGTCTAAATGACAACTTTACATCATATTTATATACTTCTTTCAATTTCCACAGCTACCATTCATTCCATTCTGTACCAGCGTCATCTTTACTTTCCTTACTGTAGTACCTTCCTAGCTGGCCTCTGTTTGCATTCTTCTTTCATCCAAATCTAATCTCCACACAGCTCCTATAATGACGTTTTCAAAACACAAATGAGGCCATACTCTTCACTAGCTTAAAGCCCTGCCATAGTTCCTGAATCTTAAAACCACATTTCTTGCGGTGGGCTGAGACATTGCCTTTCAGTCCTTCCCATGTCTCCTAGCTCCTGTCCTCCCTTGCAGGGGAGAATTCTTGATTTTTGTCCTTTTCTATTGTTCCTAGGTATATGACTTTTATTATAAATGTGAATAAATGTAAATTGGTATGAAAATATATACACCTGTAAGTAAATATAATAATGTACACAATACTGTTGATGTTCCTTTGCTTGAGAGAAAAGGCTTATCTTTTTAAAAATTATGGATAAATATTGCAAGCTTACTTAGACCGCAGTAAGTTATTATGGAATGAAACACTTTATTTTTTTTCCCCTTTTATTTTTCTAGTCTCCACATTTTATTGATTATGGTCTCTAGAGGAAAAGCAATATTGAAAACAAAAAAGATTTTCTCAACTTGTTCTAAAATATCTATCACTGAAATAAAGGTTAGCAAAGAAAACAGAAAACAAAATGTAATGCCTTAATTAGAAATGTAAAAGTACTAACTTGAGAAATGTCACACACATTTCCAATGAGTAATAGTTATCTGGTATTATAAATTAGCTCAAACAAATATATTTTTTCTCACAGTGAAAAAATATTTATGAGAAATCCATATCTGCTGTGAATTATGCTTAGACAAAACAATATAATTATTTGTGTTCGGCTCTTCTAAAATTTAAAATTCAGGTGATAGGTACTCTGCAGATGGACATTATAGTTCTAGACATACCTGAACAACTGCCATATGCAACGGCAAAAGTAAATACATATATATACTTTCTGAGGCATACCAAGGGCATCATAGAAATTGTGTTCAAGACTGAAGGAAAAAAATGATTACTTTATATACCAGGCAGACAAGAAGTTGACACATAGAAAGTAAAATAAATTGTGTAATATAACCGTCTTTACCAAATTTACTTTAGTTGAAATCTGAATAAAGAATGGTATAAAACATTAAATAAAGGGAGGCTTCCTTAAAAATAGCCAAGTGGCTATGTAAAAATAAAGACTGAAAAAGGGCCAGGTGCGGTGGCTCACGCCTGTAATCCCAGCACTTTGGGAGGCCGAGGTGGGTGGATCACAAGGTCAGGAGTTCAAGATCGTCCCGGCCAACATGGTGAAACCCCGCCTCTACTAAAAATACAAAAACTTAGCCAGGCAAGTTGATGGGTGCCTGTAATCCCAGCTACTCAGAAGACTGAGGCAGAGAATTGCTTGAACCCAGAAGGCAGAGGTTGCAGTGAGCCAAGATCGCGCCACTGCACTCCAGCCTGGGCAACAGAGCGAGATTCTGTCTCAAA
>NW_016803641.1:109641-113508 GCF_001698545.2 Rhinopithecus bieti | reverse complement strand
AGACTGAAAAGGTCAAGTGGTCAACCTAATTTTATTGTTTTTCTTCAAGTTATTATATTGAAAACAGATATCTCAAATATTTGGAAGAGTATTTGAAAATTATCTTTACTGCCAGAAAAGTGCCACATTTACTAGTGGGACTTAGCCATTTTATTACTCTGTAGTAGCTAAATTGTTAACAACCCTGAAATTCAATATATCTGACTAGTCTGACTTAAACATTAGAATAGAAAATTGTTTTTTCCCTCTGGATGTGGCAATTATAGAATATTTAGTTGGTATATCAGCTAAGAAGAAAGGCTAATTAACAAACTAAGCATAAATTAATACTTATGTTGTATTCATTGAATGTAGTTTGGTTGTGAAAATAGTCACCCTGAAGAACAACGATAGATGATACTTTTAGCCAAGGTGTACCTGATTTGGGAAGCTTTCATGAGTAGGTCAAAATTGCTACTTTGTGAAGAATCAGGCAGGTTAAAAAGTGTGTCGTGGGGGGATATGTGTGTGTGTGTGTGTGTGTGTATATATAATATTAAGAGTGTATATGTGTGTGTGTGTATATATATGTGTGTGTGTGTGTATATGTCTGTATATACATACACACATACCAAATAGAAACTACGGGTTTTGACTATGACAGAATAGCCTGTAACAAACTCAACATTCACTGAAAATAGCTGTCCAAATTGAACTAAATGCATGAAACCTCTACTTAAAGGCACTGGGTGGGATAGGTCAATACAGCCAGGATTGGAAATAATAAAATTTCTGGGAAAAGGCAGGCATTAGGAGGAGAGCTACATATGCACCGTGCTTTGTTTTTCCCTGAGGACATTTGTCAGTTCACAGAGGTATAGGAAATAGAATCCTAAGATTAGGAAAGGAGTAATACTAGGTTAAAGATACAGGGGTTTGTCTTTAGAGTGCCAAAGCTCATGAGATTTGAGAAGCAAAATCTCAGGGATGAAGAAACGCCATGAAACTGAGCTCCATGTATTACCGTAGAAGCTGCATAGGGGAGACAGAATCAAATGGAAGGATCTATTTTCTTGAGAGTAATTTTGAGGCTCTGTGTCAAGAAGGAGAGTTAGCATCTGACATAATTCAGTGAGGTGAGTTGTTTGATACAGCTAGAGCTGTGTTGGGAAACACTACTTGTGGCATATATTACGGGGTACATTGAATTTACTGCATCTGTGCACAGGACAACAACATTTTGATAACCTAAGAGCTAAGCACCTTTGGCATGCATATTGAACTTTGAACAATGGACAATTTCTGCATGTTAGAGGTAAGCTTTCTTCAAGTAGCTACAATGAAAGGGGCCATCACAACATGGAACCTGAGTAGTAGATGACAAGGAGCCCCACAAAATCCCCATGCTGCAGGATCTCCAATTGTATGCATGTACACATTTGAAGATCCCCAGTTATTACTGGGGAAGCTACTTTGAAAGAAGCTACTTTGTGTGATGTGTGTTTATGTACGGATGTATACAAATAACTAGGTTGGAATTCATCCTATTTTGTTTTATTATTCATTATTTAAAATTATTAGTAAAACTGACTGATTTCAACTCTGGTCATATGATAACACACAGACATTCTGACCAGATTACAAACACGAAAACTTAAAAACCTCAGATTTCTTCAGAAGTAAAAATAATATAATAAAATAAATAGTCAAACAAATGCAGGTAATGCCTATTGCTATTGTTCCCACTGAAATTTCCACTAATTTTAAACAAGGAGACATGTGGTTGTGATCAAAACCAATAATGGGTATCTGTAATAAAAGCACATAAGAAAAAACTGACCTGGTTTGATTCCTCATGGGCAACTGTAACACAAAATCAAAACATAAATAGGTCTGGAAATAATGACAACAAAAATTACTTCTAATCATAAAATTGTGGAGAAATTCAGATGCTTAAAATTATAGAAAGCACTGGACATGCATACATTTTCCCAGTGAAAATGTCATTAGTTTCATCACCAAATTCTTTGATTGATCCTTGCCACCAAAAGACTAAGAATCATTGATAAAAATGAAATAGTCCTAAACTGGGATTCAGGAAACAAACCTTCTGATATGAGCAAATCAATTAACCTATACAGTCCTTTGCTCTCAAGTAAAGAACAAGGAAATTGAGTCATATTGTCACTATGGCAATTTTTATATTGGATAGTCTGATTTTCTTTATGTTGTTTAAGGATGATTGGTTATTCTTGGCAATATCTTCACTCAGAATAGGAAAATGACAAAGTCCTTGTTCTACCAAACAGCACTTGCTTCTTTGTAGCTTCACTGATTTCTGAAAGAATGGATTAATAGCTAACCTTGTGGAATGAAGATTTAGCATGACTTCTGGTGGGTAGGTATGCTTTTTGAGTCATCTATTTTTTTCTTCCTGCGTTTGTGACCTTCCAGGTAATATCTTGAGCATTTTGTAAAGATACTGGCTCTTTCAAAGCTTTTGGGTACCATTGCACTATTCTAGAGGACTATTAAATAGAGTAACTTTTCATTAACTGGCATGGTTGAGAATTAGCTTGATCCACATGAGTGAAATTAGTTCTGAGTACACATGCTTTAAGTTTTATGGTGTGAGTTTATGCAATCGAGCTCTGATTCCCTGGTTTAGGGTTGTCTTCTGGATAATGAAGTTTGGTTTAAAGTGTTCTAAACTAACTAGTATCATTGTTTGGAAAATTTTACTTGCCTTAAATGAACAAATAAGGCATAATTTCAAAAGTGACTTTGACTGAAGAAACATAGACAGAATGTCACTTAATACAAACAAAAGAGCTTCATGATTTTGAGAAGATTTGCCTTTCGGAGACCTAGATGCTCATTCCTATTATTAGTTCAGCAGAAATCCCATCTATAAGAATCCAGATATGGGGAATTTGTTTCCTTTAAGAAATTTTTTTCCCTTTAAAATAATATAAAAGAGCAATTTGGTCTAGGTCCAGAAAGTAATATGGGAATTACCCTTGAATAGCTGGTAGTAGGCAGCATAACTTTACAATCTGTTCGCTTTAAATTTCACATGTAATTGCAGCAGTGGGAATTGGAACACAGGTTTAAGGCATAATGAAATTACCATGGAGAGGGGCCATCTAACTAACAAAAGTCCAGCTAGAAGTGATAGTTACACTTCTGCCATCCAAAAAGCATGTAAATAATGGCTCTTAAAAGCAGAGAATTTAACCATAAATTTTATAAAGATTTGTATCTTAATGTAAAGGGATGGCATAAAGTAGAACTTTCAGTAATATTACCTGCTGAAACAAATTCATTCATTTTTTCATATGCATATGAACTCTAGCCCATTTTTAAAACTATGAAACTATTATCTATCTAGGAAATCTACCTGAGATAGAATAATTTTAAACCGAGCTGATCATCTCATTATGTTAGAAAGATTATATAACAGAAAATCAACATTCAAATATTGAATTTATAGTAAATTATCACTGATATCTTTAACAAGAACTGCATGTGTACTAAATGAATCTATAGTAGAACATTTTAAATTTTACTTTACTAAAATTTTATGAGAATATGTCAAAATATCACATATTCAAACTGTACTTCAAAACTGTTATAAAAATATATAAATGCATTTTTGAATGTGCAGGAATTCTTGTATTTTCAGATACAACTCTATCTGATGTATGATTTTTGTATGAAACCTTTAACATTTACTCAGAAATGAGAAGATTTCTTTGAAATTTTTAAATTCCCATGTTTCCTTCTATACTAATACATTTTTCAGTAGATAAAATTTACAATAGAAATAGATTATCAGTTGACTATAATAGTTCAAGGTAGAGTTAGTTAGATTATTATAGATTGGTG
>NW_016803641.1:0-106502 GCF_001698545.2 Rhinopithecus bieti | reverse complement strand
ACATGATTTGAATTATTTTATTTTATAATATTTACTTAAATTGTATTATTAATTTATATATTTAGAGAAATGATTATAAGATTCAGTAAGACACAATTTTCAGTTTCTTTTCTGACCGTTGGTTTTCTTTTCTTTTTTTTTTTTTTTTTTTTTTGAGACAGAGTTTTGTTCTTGTCACCCAGGCTTAAGTGCTGTGGCACGATCTTAGCTCACTTCAACCTCCGCCTCCTAGGTTCAAGCAATTCTTCTGCCTCAAACTCCTGAGTAGCTGGGATTAAAGGCACCCTCCACCACGCCCAGCTAATTCTTGTATTTCTAGTAGAGACAGAGTTTCACCATGTTGGCCAGGCTGGCATCGAACTCCTGACCTCAGCTGATCCACCCACCTTGGCCTCTCAAAGTGTTGGGAGTACAGGCATGAGCCACCTCACCCAGCTATTTCATCACTGGTTTTCTTTCCAGATTATTACTGGAAATAATATTTTGAATAGAAGAAGGTGTTAGAAAATAATCAATTTCTGATATGATCTATACTAGGCAACCACTAAAATAAATAGTAGACACATTTGTAGGTTATTTATGAGATAAATAGAGCAGAATCATCAAAAGACTTTCACGTGTTTTGTTTATAGATTGGGAATATAAAACATAATAAGTAATTTGGAATTAGAAATCCATTAACTATTTATGAGAAAAGGAATAGGTATAAAGGATAGTGAGTTTCAGTTTTTGCACACTTTGATTTGATGTGGTTGTATTAGTCTGTTCTCACACTGCTAATAAAAATATACCTGAAACTGGGTAATTTACAAAGGAAAGAGGTTTAATTTATTCACAGTTCCACATGGCTGGGGAAGCCTCACAATCATGGTGGAAGGTGAAGAAGGAGAAAAAGAATGTCACATGGCAGCAGACAAGAGAGGACATGTGCACATGTCCAGGGAAACTCCCCTTTATAAAACAATTGGATATCATGAGACTCATTCACTATCATAAGAAAAGCATGGGAAAAACCCACCCCCATGATTTAATTACCTCCCACCAGATCCCTCCCACTACATATTGGGGTTATTACAATCCAAGATGAGATTTGGGTGGGAACACAGAGCCAAAATGTATCATTCCACCCTTGTCCTATCCCAAATCTCATGTCCTCACATTTCAAAAATCAATCATGCTTTCCCAACAGTCCCCCAAAGTCTTAACTCATTTCTGCATTAACTCAAAAGTCCAAAGTCTCATCTGAGACAAGGCAAGTCCCTTCTGCCTATGAGCCTGTAAAATAAAAAATAAGTTAGTGCTTCCTAGATACAATGTGGGTACAGTCATTGGGTAAATACACCCATTCCAAATGGGAGAAATTGGCCAAAATAAAGGGGCTACAGGCCCCATGCAAGGCCAAAATCCAGCAGGGCAGACAAATCTTAAAGCTCCAAAATGATCTCCTTTGACTCCATGTCTCATTTCCAGGTCATGATTATGCAAGAGGTAAGTTCCCATTGCCTCAGGAAGTTCTGTCCCTGTGGCTTTGCAGATACAGCTCCCCTCCTAGCTGCTTTCATGGGCTGGTATTGTCTGTAGGTTTGCCAGGTGCATGGTGCAAGCTGTTGGTAGATCTACCGTTCTAGGTCTGAAGGATGGTGGCCCTCTTCTCACAGCTCCACTAGGCAGTGTCCCAGTGGGGACTCTGTGTGGGGGCTCCCACCCCACATTTCCCTTCCACACTGCCCTAGCACTTTCTCCGTGAGGGTTCTGCCCCTGCAGCACAAATCTGCCTGGACATCCAGGCATTTCTGTGCATCGTCTAAAATCTAGAGGGAGGTTCCCAAACCTCAATTCTTGACTTCTATGCACCCACAGGCTCAACATCACATGGAAGCTGCCAAGTCTTAGGGTTTGTACCCTCTGAAGCCATGGTCTGAGCTGTAACTTGGCCACTTTTAGCCCTGGCTGGAAGGCTAGGACTCAGGGCACCCAGTCCCTAGGCTGCACAGAGCCAGGAGGCCCTGGACCCAGCCCATGAATTCATTTTTTACTCCTAGGCCTCTGGGCCTTTGATGGGATGGCCTGCCAGGAAGGTCTCTGACATGCCCTGGAGCCATTTTCCTCATTGTCTCGGCAATTAACATTTGGCTCCTCATTACTTATGCAACTTTCTGCTGCAAGCTTGAATTTCTCCTCAGAAAATGGGCTTTTCTTTTCTACTGCATTGTCAGGCTGCAAATTTTCTGAACTTTTATGCTCTACTGCCCTTTTCAAAATAAGTTTCTATTCCAAACCATATCTTTGTGAATATATAAAGTTGAATGCTTTTAACAGCATCCAAATCACCTCTTGAACACTTTGCTGCTTAGAGATTTCTTCCACCAGATACCCTAAATCATCTCTCTCAAGTTAAAAGTTCCACAGAACTCTAGGGCAGGGGCAAAATGCCACCAGTCTCTTTGCTAAAATAAAGCAAGAGTCACCTTTGCTCCAATTCTCAACAAGTTTCTCATCTCCATCCGAGATAAGCAGAATTTGGTCAAAGCCATTCAATAAGTCTATAGGAAGTTTCGAACTTTCCTACATTTTCATATCTTCTTCTGAGCTCTGAAAACTGTTCCAAACTCTGCTGTTCCCCAGTTTCAAGTCACTTCCAATTTTCAGGTATCTTCACAGCAGCACCACACTCTACTGGTACCAATTTATTGTATTAGTCTGTTCTAATACTGCTAATAAAGACATACCTGACACTAGGTAATTTACAAAGAAAAGAGATGTACTTGACTCACAGTTCCACGTGGCTAGGGAGGCATCACAGTCATGGTGGAAGGTGAATGAGAAGCTAAGTCACGTCTTGCATAGCACTAGGCAAGAGAGAGCATATGCAGGGGAGCCCCGCTTTATAAAAAAAACTGTCAGATCTCATGAAAATTATCTACTCTCATGAGAACAGCACAGGAAAAACCTGCCTTTATGATTCAATAACCTTCCAACCAGTTCCTTCCACATCTCATGGGGATTATTACAATTTAAAATGAGATTTTGGTGGGTACACAGAGCCAAACTCTATCAGTAGTGTTGGCTACTTTAAGCTGAACTAGAGTTTCACATATCCCTACGTATGAACTTCTGCAGGTATGAATCTGTGTATACATATATATTATAGCATATATATGTATACATATATATTATTGTTGGTAAAATGTTGATTTTTCTTTAAATATTGTGAGTCCCTGGTACCTAACTCAGAACATGGTACATAGCAGACACCCAAAGGCACTGAAAGACTGAGCACATGTGCATGTGTTCCTCAGTTCAGACCTGAGAACAGATGGGCTGTTAGGCACAGAAATGTGTATTTTGAAATCAGATTGCTCCTTTCTCATAATAGTTGACCAAGAGTGCCTTAACTCTGATTGACCAAACTTTAGACAGGTTTTTTCTTTTCTCTAAGCTCTCAACATCCCTTCCCTTAGATCATTTACTTTAGAAAACTTTTTATTGAAAATTATTTGTCTGTCTTTTTGAGATGTTAATCTTTTGTGAAAGACTTGTCAGTTTTACATCCCAATACTGTCTATTCCAAGGACTTGGAAGTCATTCTTTTGAAAGGTAAGCACTAAGGAAGATAGCATCCCTTTCTTGCAGTCATGGGAGGGTAGAAGTCTAATTTAGGTGGCTTTCTTTAAAAAAGTTATAAAACTACCACCTGGCATGAAAATAAGAGGAAGTGTACTTTTATTTGGATAAGGGTAATTAGCAACACAGATGGCCTTTGATCCTCCCAACTCCAGCTCTTAAAATCTCTGTAGCTATTCCTTTTGAAGGAACTTAGTTCAGACTCTGTTGTTTCTTCTTCCTTATTGCAATAGCCTTGAATAAAGGTTTCCTTACCTTTTAATTTTGCCCACTGTAATTTGCACTTTGACAGTCTTCACATGTATTCTCGCTTCTTTTTTTTCTGCTATCCTCCACATTCTTTCCATGGTTAGACTCATCCTAGTACTCATCTTCAGCTTGGATTTTACTTCCTTAAGGATATTCTCTGGCTATCTCACTAAAGAAGACTTTCCCAATTAGTACCTATCTCATTACTTGGTTTCCTTTCTCTATTTATATTAAGATATAGCGCTAGTTTGTTATACAGTTAAGTTGTGTGTGTGTGTGTGTGTGTGTGAGAGAGAGAGAGAGACAGCATGTGTGTTTGTGTGTACATCACTGACACTATTTAAGAACACATAGCACAAACAGCACATCTTTGAGTGTTGATGCTTGGTTACTTGGTTCACTTAGACTATCTGTTACGTGATGACTTTTATAAAATTTTATCATAAGATAAAATTTATAAAAGGAAAACTCATGATCATTGCTGCTTCTCAGAAAGAAAATGTCTTTTCTAGATACATATTCGGTATATACATATTATTTCTTTGTACTGAGTATCTCACTATAGAGCATGGCTTGATATTGATGGAAGACTGAAAAAATTTCTGAGGAGGATAAAATACAAAAGCCTCTCATTGAATTCTCCCAAATTTATTTTCAGTATTTACTTATATCATATGCACATTGACTTTACAGATACTGTTCTATAACAACACCTATAACAACAAGAGTCTTAGAGATGACCAGACTGAGCTACACAAACATTAATCTATATGTATGGTAACTAGAATCAGAACCAAGATTTTTCTGAGTTTCAGACAGAACTATCATGCAAATGTGGCTTCATTACCAGGCAAATATTATGAATTATAATACTCACCTACCATTCAACCTCTTGCCTTCTCTTTAGCTTTTCTATTCTGTCAGTAGCTCAAGTAAAAAATAAAACATGTCTCTATTCAATTTCCCTTTCAGTCAATTCTGTCAAACTGAGAAGAGAGGGGAAAACAACAACAACAACAAAATGATAGGTCTCCTTAGAATGAACATGGCACCTGTCTAATTGTAAGATATTGAAAATAAGAAAATCTTTAAACAGACATCTGCCCCATCTGCCCTTGTCAACCATCTTCAGTCTTTTCTGTTGTGCCGAGAATAAAGTAAAACTTCATGAATGTGACTTTAATGGATTTGGAATTTGTAAGATTAAGGCATAAGCACAGCTACTTTAAATTGTTGCATGATTTAAAGTATATAGGATCTCATGTGAATATGAATAAATAGAATGTAGTTAATTTACATTTTCAAATAAAGGACTTTTTTGTATATCATTATTATTACTTTTGGTCAATAGTATTGTTATTTTAGGTTAAAAGAGAGATGTATTTAAACAAGTACCTGTTAAATGAATGGCTCTTTTAATAAAATATATTTCAAATACTTAAATATATATTTTATCCCATGTTTAACTATTTTAATATTTAATTACATTTTCATGTTCATAGCTTAGTGGAATATTTTCCATCTAATAAATATAAATCTTATATATTTATATTGTGTAAATTAAATATCAAATCTTAAGGTTTTTCTATGTTGTACTTTACATTTTTTGGTTGATGTTTTGCTTGCCAATTAACTAAAATATGTAGCAAAAAGCAAATACATGAATAAACAAATCTAGTTTAAAAAATGAAAGTGAGTAAAACAATTGCACTCAAATTCATTTCTCTAATCCTTATATATTAAGAACAAAATGTTATTATCACCAATGTTAGCTGAGTTTCTCTAATCTCAAGTCCATTTAACACCAGAGAAATTCTGTTTTCGGAACAGTTTCAAAGAGTTTCTGTTTTCAACTTTTTAAAAAAATATAGGCAGTTCTTTGCAGCTTGAGAACATAATTGGAGGGCACAACTTAGAAAAGACAGAATCATTACTCTCAAGAAATTTACTGTGAAATTACAAGTATTAATCAAAAGCCCAGACTATCCTATCATTTGTTTGAATGATCCAACTAAGATACACAATAATTAGGTCTGTTACACAAAGAGAATATTACATTATTCTGCTTTGACAATAGGAATTTTTATTACTTCATGCGATACAACTACAGTATAAATGTTCTTCTTCATTATAGAACAGTACTTCTTTTTAATCTTATTGCAAACATGTCTTAATGTTCATCTTATCTGATCTTGTTTCTTCCATTTGCATTTGTTCACACCAGAAACTTGAGTCTCACAAGTCTTCTACTTTTTCATTTACTTCCCTACTTTTAATTTTTTTCAAATATTTTTCTCTTCATTGCTGTCTCTTTAGTCTAAAATAGTGTAATCTCTTACAAAGACTTCTGCCAAATCCTCCTATCTTGCCTCTCTATACCTATTTTTCCATTCTACTTTCTTAACCAAATTAGTGTGTGTATATATATATTTGAAGGATAAATGAATCAACAAATGTGGTATATATATGCAGTGAAATATTATTCAACTTTAAACAGGAATAAAATTCTGTTACATGCTATAATATGGATGCATCTCAAAGACATTATGCTAAGTAGAATAAACCAGAAGCAAAAGGACAAATATTGTATGATTTCACTTACATAAGATACCTAGAATAGTTTAATTCATAGAAAAAAAAAGTAGAATAATGGTTACCAGGAGCTGGGGAGGATAAGAGAATGAGGAATTATTGTTTAATGGATATAGAGTTTGAGTTTGGGTTGATGAAAAAGTTATACAAATGAATGGTGGTGGTGGCACAAATGTGAATGTATTTAATGCCACTGAATGGTACACTCAAAGTGGTTAAAATATTAAATTGTTTGTTATGTGTATTTAACAAAAAAGTGATGTAAATGTAATTTTAATAGAAAGACATTCTTCTTGTCATCTCAATAAATACCTATGCCTATTTTTATGTTTGCTCATAGCAACCTTGGACATTTCTATGCTCTCCTCCTCACCTGCATGAATCCCACATAAAAAACCCTGACTTTCATCATAATTGTCCAACATCCAATTTTCCATGACACACTTACATGATGCAAGGTATTCCAAAATATGTGCATTAAATGTTGGTTAATATTTTCAAAGTCATGCTTACATATCTAAGGTATTATATAATACTATTTAACCCAGGATACAAATAATATCAGTCACAGTACACATTTGAGACTGAATTTCTTTCAGTAATTCTTTTTATTTCTAAATTATTTTAATTGGCAAATCATAATTTTATTATCTTTATGGAATACAATATGATGTTTTGATATATGTATATGATGTTGAGTGATTAAATCAAGCTAATTAACCTATTTATTACCTCACTTGATATTTTGGTGGTGATACATTTGAAGGTTACTCTCTTAGTTATTTTGAAACAAACATTAGGAACTATTATTGAGTATTGCTGTGCAATAGATCTCAAAACTACACAATCAAATACCATTCTGCCTTTAAAAATAACACAATTCCATCATTTGGGACAACATGATGAATTTAAAAGACATCATGCCAAGTGAAATAAGCCAGGTACAGGAAAACTGATACTGCATGATCTCACATGAAAATCTAAAACAAAATTGAATTCATAGAAATAGAAAGTAGAACCATCTTTCTGAGCAAACTATTGCAAGGACAGAAAATCAAACACCGCATGTTCTCACTCATAGGTGGGAACTGAACAATGAGAACACTTGGACACAGGGTGGGGAACAACACACACCGGGGCCTGTTGTGGAGTAGGGGAGAGGGGAGGGATAGCATTAGGAGATACACCTAATGTAAATGAGTTAATGGGTGCAGCACACCAACATGGCACATTTATACCTATGTAACAAACCTGCAAGTTGTGCACATGTACCCTAGAAATTAAAGTAAAATAAACAAAAAAAAGAAAGTAGAATGACGGTTACCAGCAGATGGGAGTAGGGGAGCAAGGGAATGAGGAGTTATTGGTCAAAGAGTAAAAAGTGTTGCCTGGACAGTAGAAGTAAGTTATGAGATATATTTCCAATAATCCTTGAATATCTTAGGAGATTTTAAAATTTTCAGGGGAAAATAAGATATGAGAAAAGAACATAAATTTAAGTATGAATGGATGTTGACATTGTCCTACTAACTGTGGGACATATTGAATCAAGCAAATTGTATGTACCAGAGGACTAGAACAGGAAAACAAAACTTCATTTAAAACAAAAGCTTAAGGACATTAGCCTGGTATACAGAAGAGAAGTAACTTCTTGCTTCCCCGGTTTTTCCTTAATTTGTCCTGTGAATCTGTTTGTTTTTACTGTGTAACAAACTGCCTCAACAGTTAGTGGCTTGAAACAACAATCATTTATTTAGCTTCCAATTCTGTGAGTCAACAATTTGGGTTTGACTTCGGTGGTAATTCTTCTCAGTGAGTCTCAGCTGGATCCATTCATGCATTTATAGTTAATGATTGGTGTAGCTGGGGGATGTCTGGTGTTTATAACCTCAGATGTGATAGCTTTCCTTTACTTCATGTGGTCAGTTATACTCCAGCAGGTTAGCCTGTATTTGCCCACAAGGTGGTGGCAAAATTTAAGCATACTGAGATTCTTGAGACCCAGGTTATCGCTGGCACAAGACCATTTCTCTCACATCTTACTGTGCGAAAGAACATTTTAAAGAATCGCATAAATAGAGAGATAGCCTCTACATTTTAATGGAAAGAGCTTCAAAGTCTCATTGGAAGAAAAATGGTAAAGCGTGTGGACATTTTTGCAATTTGTTATACTCTGTAAGAGAAGTATTAAAGTTTGATTTATGTGAAGCTAAATAAGACATGGTCTTTGCATTCCAGAAGCCCTATAATATGATTAGAAAATGGTACATGTCTTAGAAACTGGGGTGACAAAGATGCAATAAGAATGTATATAAAACAAAATATGGTCACAGCATTAAAGACTATCTTCTGGAGTACATATAATTTTATCTAGGGCCTTGACTTATGAGGATTGCTGTAGAAATGCTGTGCTGATCTGAAATAATTTCTACTATTTTGTCAATTCTAAAACATACTCAGAGAGTGGCTTCGTTGCTGAAAAGAATGGTCTACAGTCATAGCTTTGTGACAATAACAATAATAAAAAAGTTTGTGTATTAGTCCATTCTCACACTGCTAATAAAGACATACCCAAGACTGGGTAATTTATAAAGGAAAGAGATTTAATTGACTCACAGTTCAGCATGACTAGGGAGGCCTCTGGAAACTTATAATCATGGTGCAAGGGGAGACAAACATGTCCTTCTTCACATGGCAGCAGGAAGAAGAAGAATGAGTGCCCAGTGAAGCGGGGAGTCCCTTATAAAACCATCAGATCTTGTAAGAACTAACTAACTCACTCTGATGAGAACAGGATGGGGGAAACCACCTGTAATGATTCAATGATCTGCACCTGGTCCCTCCCACAACATTTGGGAATTATGGGAATGAAAATTCAAGATGGGATTTTGGTGGGGACACAGCCAAACCATATCAGTATGTTTCTAAAAAATGATTAAAGCTGTTTCAAAATTACACCTGCACAATTATTCACTTCTATACATATTGTGAACATAAAAAATTTCAAGGTGAGAAAGCAGTTCATTGAATTAAAGAAAAAATGGGAAAGGTTAAATGAGCTCCTGTTTTACCATTGAATATGCTGTGTGGGGAAAAGATTATGCTGAATAGCTACCATTAGACTTTAACAGAATGAATAAGCAATAGAAATGACTTGTGAAATATTTTGAATACTCCTCATAGTTTAAAATTACAGCTTCAAAATTAAGAATGAATTAATGACATAAACTGTAATATTCTTGTAGCAGGTGTTGAGATTTTCCCTGGGTGAAAATTTGAAAAAAAAATGTCTTTGGAACACCAAGTTCCTTATCACATACCTTGCTTAACTTCAAGAATGCAATGGCTGTTACGGAGAAATTCTTATTTCAATCAAAACCTGCAGTTTAAAATAGTCTATTATTAGTTGGTAATTTGTTACTCCATAGCTTTGTTATGTTTTTGCTTCCTTGTTTAGTTTCTGAAGATATATAATAAAATATATCTTGCCTGCAAAATAAACTTGAGATATAAGGTAAATTATTAGGGAGTTGTAGTCTTTTCACTGAGGAATAAGATGGCACAGCTGAGGGATCCATGCCATTTTTCAGTTCATGTTGTAGAGTTAAATAATCTTCAAAATTGGAAATATATTCTTGAGAGTTCATGAAGTTTTTAAGGGCTAGGTGCATGCAGCCAGCTAGTTTTGAAGGAACTAATTTCCACAGTCTTAACGTCAATGTATTTTTTTCTTAATTGAGAAACTCCCTCAGAATTTCTTGGGCTCAAAATATCCTCTATCTAATTATATCAAAACAGGAGTGTTAGTCAATGTTTGCCAACTTACGTGGTAACAAAAGACAGCTCCCAAATTTAGGTACCTTACAACAAAACTGTATTTGGTACTCAAGTCGCACATTGGTGGCTGAATAGCTGTGGTTCAGCTCCAGGCTACATGTCAGTTTCAAATCTTCTAAGAAAAGTCTCTTATTTTTGAGATGCAGGCTAAAGAGCAGTAACCTATTTGGGACCTAAGAGCGGGAGAAAGTAAGCAACTTAGTGGAATTGTACTAAATGTTTCTCAAAGTCCCAGTGTGGTCCTGTCACCTACAGTAATATTTCCTTGGCCAAAAAGGAAATATTTTTAAGCCTTAAAATAAGGAAAATAGGTAGGCTTGTATATAAATACCATGATTCACGTGCAAACAGGAAATGATGTCTCATCCTTTCGTTGGAGAAAAGAATAGAATATGAAACACATCAAACTCCAATTTTACCATGGTTAATGCCCCAGAACATAAAAACCTCTCAGGAACAAAATAAGCAAGTATTTTAGAGTATGATATTTGCATGTGGAAGCATCCTTAATTAATTAAGGGAGCCATTTAGATTCCACAGGACTGTCAGTTTTCTCTCTCTTATTCCTTTTCCTATTCTTATTCTTATTATTGGCTCATATTGAAATGTTATGAATTCAAAACAAAAAACATAGTTTAGGTATTGAGCCTGATTTTTAAAAAATAATAACTAGAATATTTTCAGATACAGACATTTTATAAGATTTGTACATAAAATCTTTCAAATTCATTGTGAGATATGCAATAAGATCATTCAAACTTATTTTCATAAATCATATTGTGGTATGGGTCACAATATATAAATTGTATTGTGCACAGTTATAACTAAATCCTCATCTTATTTCCTCTTATAAAATATTTAGTATATCTAAGTCATAGTAACACAAAGCTAAATACACTTCAACTTATGTTAAAAATTTCAAATATCCGCTCAATAATATCTAAGGTGGTATATAATATAAAATTATTGCAAGGAGGTGTGCCATTAAACGATTATCTCCATTTCCATGCCCTCTCTTTTATACCTTCTTTTCTAATGTAGAAACCAAGGTACCACACCTGCATTTCTTCTTGGTTGAGATGTGCCAAAAAGAAATGCAACAAAATGACTGCAAGGCAGGAAGCTGTAAAAGATACTTGCTTCTTGTTTTGTGCCACCTTAGCAATTGTTTTTCCCTTCCCAGCAGTGATTGGTTTTAGTCTCCAGATTCCAAATATATTGATACAGATACACTTACCACGGACTGCGCGTTTAATGAGTTAGCTCAACCACCTGAAACTGCCTATAACACTTTACTTGTTTAATTGTTTTAAACTTGAATTTACAATGATGGAAATACTATAAGAGATTCTAAGGCTTAGGAAGAAAGAATTATTGAAGTTCATTTATCATGTATGACCTGCAGGCCATCCTCCATTACATCATTAATAGGGTCTAGAAAATACTACACTCACTCTAAGACATTGATAAATACATTAGTGAAGGGAACACCAGAATATATGAAAAACTCTGAAGTGGCAGTACTCTGTAGGCTGAGTATGACTGGGGAAAGCTGCCATTAAGATGGTTTCTCTAATTTAGTAGGGATGATATAATTTCAGAGCAGTGAGGTTGAAGTTTTAGAATTTAACCATTATAGACAACGTATCACATTTCCACAGTGTGCAGCAAGCACACAATAGTGTCAGAATGTTTTGATATACTGGGATTTTTGCTAGTGGTGAATTGCTTATGGTGTCCCTAGAAACAAAACAGATAGCCTGCTCAAATCTTTCTTGATTTCTGTAACAGGGAAAACTGAAGGCCCAGTGGCCAGACACTCAACTTGAGCCATCAAAGGAGTTGTCAAACGTCAAAGGAGAGTCATAATCCCTCACCATGTCTCAGTTCGTAGATTTGAGCTTTTTTTCTTGAAGAAGAAATCAAATCCCCTTAACATTCAGGTTCCATTACATGATGCAGTCTTTTCTTTGGACCACTGATTACGCATGCTGTTGTGTTTGTTTGTTTGTTTGTTTGTTTTTTCCTCACCAAATGCATGGGTACAGGAAACCAGAAATGAAAGGTGAATTGGCAACTTTCACTATTATTCCTCATGAGTCACTCAAACATTTTTAATAAGTCACTCAAATTTTCTAATCTTGAAAATTTGGAATTTGGTGAACTGGAGTCTTAGCTCCAAAGGAAATGATTTATAGTTTCATAAAATTTAATATTTAGATAAATGCCTGGCTTTATTGGTATCTCATGCTATTATTTTTATAAGAAGATACAATATTATTATATTGATTGTGGTTACTACCAAGGGGAAAGGGGTTTCCACTATACAATGGTGACATGGAAGATATTTTCAGACACTGGTGACTTTCTGGTGTGTGTCCTTTTTCCCCCATGTCTAATAGTAATAGTTTAAGGAAAATCACAATGATCCAAAAGGCTGGACCACTGAGCACACTGACTCTTACGAGTGAAATTTTAGGTTACTCAAACAAGTAAAAATTTCAACCACTGAGACTATGGCTGAGAATAAAATGTTCATGGAATGGAAATAATAAAGTCTTAACTGCACATTCATGGATAGTTACAGAATTGAAGCACTTACACATATTGTCTTCTTAATTAAATGTGTATGTGTGTGCATTTATTTTTCCTTTCTTCTTATTTCTTCTCATTGTTTTACATAAAGATTATTAATGGTGATTAATTTAGCAATTTAGTCATTAGCTTAAGGAATATTAGAATTGAGCAGAAATTCAATTTGAGAAGTAATTAACATCACCCAAAATTGGGCAACATGGTTGTTGAAATGTGATCCCTTTTTGGGGAAGAGAGTAAAACTATTTCTAGTTATATAAATGTTTACTTTTTGATATGGAGGTTTACATATGTATGGAACATATGTATGGATGCTGATTAGGAACAGGAGTGGACTGTGAGGCTGAGTTTAAATCCACATTTCTTTTTTGACTGCTGACTCCCTGTTAGTTTCTACCAATAGGAAACCCAAGATAAATACTAGAAAGCAGGAGGGAGAGGAAGAGACACAGTCCTTTCCATTTCTTCCATTATCACCCCAACAACTGCTTTTCACATTAGCAGAGGCAACAGGTTTCAGTTTCCAGCTTCTTCCAATATTCCCAGATCCAGCCTCATCATCTTCCTTAGAGATACCAGTGAAAGCTGGGTAGTAGGTTGCATTCAGAGATTTTAATCCCAGCTCTTTAGGGCACCTCATTTTGGACTAGTGACAGAGTGTTGGTAGATGAACACTAGCCTGCACATCATACATTGAGTAACACCAACCCCTAGTATTCATGAACAAGATCTGCTTCGGCAACATTTCATTCTTGCAGGAACAAGGATATCTTACTTCTTGCTCCCTTCTTGTTCCTTTTCTTTTAATCAGGTTTGTGTTTACAGCTGTCCCACCCATCCCAGGTGAAACAAGCTTAACAACCACATAACACATCTTTGGTAGTCAGTCTCTAAAATGGTTCATAATTGTGTAACTTTCTCCTACATTGTATCAAAATTGGTCTGTGTAGGTTAGAGAATGTGGTAAAAGCGATGACATGTCACTTCTGAAAACTCATCATGGTTTCTTTCTCAGTCTCTTTTAGATCATGCGCTCTGGGGAAAGCCAGTTGCTATCCTGTGAGCTACTCTTTGGAGACTTTCAATGGGCAAGGCTTTGAGGCTTTCAGTCAACATTGAGCAAGGAACTGTGACTTGCTGCCAAAAGTCTTGTGAATGAGCCATTTTGTCAGATTATCCATCTGCCCCACTCAAGCCTTCAGATAACTGCAACCCCAGCCAGCACCATGACTGCAACCTCTTGAGATACCCTTAGCTAGTACTAGCTAGCTAAGCTGGATTCTTGACCAGCAGAAACTATGGAATATAATAAATTTTTGCTTTCTTAAGAATGCTAAGTACTGGGGTAAATTGTTACACAGGAATAAATAGATTGTATGTCTTCTATCTGTTAAATTGAATTTTAGTTTTCAAAATGTGCCCAGTAAGCAAAATAGCATGACATTGTATAGAGTTTAAGAATGTAAAGTAATTGCATTTACTTTGAATTTGCCTCCTCTCTCTCTCTCTCTCTCTCTCTCTCTCACTCTCCTCTTAGGAGGAAGTTTAGAGTAGTAGATCCAAAGAAAAGGGAGTCTCTAAAGTTCTTTAGTTACCATGATATGTTATTAAAAATATTAAGTATATATTGCGTCCAGCTTTCTGAAATTAATAGGAAGAGTTTGTTTCTATTTAAGCAATAAAAGAGGCTGAATTTTAAAAGTGAATGTATTTTGAATTATAAAAGCCATCTAAGAGCATCTGGTGCTATGGGTTCTCATATTTTCCATTCTTTAGATTTATACTTTTCTGCTTTTCTAGTCTATAACTTCCTACAAATATTCTCAATGTTAATGTTATGCTGCTTCCTTAATTCTAAATGAATCTCTTCCATTTCCTTAAATTATACATTTTCTTCCAGTTACTTAAATGCATATTCAAGAGTTGTCTGAATTGTATGTGTTAGACCATTCTTGCATCACTACAAAGAAATACTGATACTGGAATTTATTTTTTTTAAAAGAGGTTCAGTTGGCTTACAGCCATCCAGGCTGCACAGGAAGAATAGTGCCAGCACCTGTTGCTGGAGAGGCTCTAGGAAGCTTCCAATCATGGTGGAAGGTGAAGGGTGAGCAGGCATCTCACATGGAGGGAGCAGGAACAAGGGAGGGGGAGGTACCACACTCTTCTACACAACCAGATGTCCTGTCAACTCAGAGTGAGAGCTCACTTTTTACCAAAGGGATGACCCATTCCATTCATGAAGGATCCACCCTCATGACCCAGACACCTCCCACCAGGTCCTAACTTCAACACTGGGGGTTACATTTTAACATGAGATTTGGCAGGACACATATCTAAACTTTATCACTTTACTTGCTTCTTTTATTTTTCAATAGAATTTTCTTCATTATGAGGAACCACAACAATTCTCTTCTCTCAGCTGAAGTTTCTTAGTTAACAATCCAAAGTTTTCACATTTGTGTCTTTGATTTTCTAGTCTTTTCTGAAATTGTTACCAGCTTTGGGCCATAAGCTTTAACACTGTACTAAGATTTTCAACAAAATTTTAAAAGTACTTTCATATATATATATCATAAATATCAAATATATATTCTATATGTTTTAAACTTTATCACTTTACTTGCTTCTTTTATTTTTCAATAGAATTTTCTTCATTATGAGGAACCACAACAATTCTCTTCTCTCAGCTGAAGTTTCTTAGTTAACAATCCAAAGTTTTCACATTTGTGTCTTTGATTTTCTAGTCTTTTCTGAAATTGTTACCAGCTTTGGGCCATAAGCTTTAACACTGTACTAAGATTTTCAACAAAAATTTTAAAAAGTACTTTCATATATATATATCATAAATATCAAATATATATTCTATATGTTTTATATATAATATATAAATATATACTATATATGTTTTATATATAATATAAATATATACTATGTATGTTTTATATATAATATATACCATGTATGTTTTATATATAACATATACATATATACTATATATGTATATGTATATGTATATAATAATCAGAAGAAATTGAACAAGAATAAATTTTTACCTTGGTTGCATTATTACAAGTACTAAGACACGCTCTGTGCCTCTGTGCCTGCTACTTCCAG
This sequence comes from Rhinopithecus bieti, assembly GCF_001698545.2. Classification (NCBI taxonomy): domain Eukaryota; kingdom Metazoa; phylum Chordata; class Mammalia; order Primates; family Cercopithecidae; genus Rhinopithecus; species Rhinopithecus bieti. Next base: position 90,488 of record NW_016803641.1, on the reverse strand, counting down.
AGTGCCAGTTCATAGAGATGGCATAAGTTCTTATGCATAATATGTGTTGTATAACAAAAAGTTCATTTGTTTGAATTTGTTTCCCCCTTTTACTATGTTTCCCATTTTGGAGAATAGTTATGTGTCAATATTATCATTAATTAGTAACTTTACTCACCTATTTGACAGTTATTTACTAAATTAAATTCCCATATCAGCTACAATATGGGCAACACTGCTGTGAATGCAAAAAAAAAAAAAAAGCTCCTCTTAAAAGAGGCTTGCATTTCAATTAAAGGAATAAGGTATGCATCTAAGTAACTATGGGTATTACCATTATTTTATTCTTCAGTATAATATATTTTGATAAATTATGGCCCTAAAGTTACTAGATGTATTCAATAAAATCATTTATTGTTAATAACAAATATGTAACCACGTAAACACTTTGGTAAGACATTTAAGTTAATTTCCCTGAGACACACCCAGAGTTTTAACTTTCAACACTATAAATGCGTAGTAATAAATTAGTTTGAGAAAGAAGAAGAATTCGATACTCTTCTCTGGAACACTTGGTTTTTTAAGTTCTCTCAATCTCCCCCCTTCCCTTTGTCTTTCTCTGTCTCCTTGTCCGTCTTTTTACTGTCTGTATTTGAGGATTTTCTCTGTCTAAACATTCTAAAATATTGAGGTTGAAAATTCTGTGGTTCTTCTGCTAATTCTGCAATTCATTTATATGAGTTTACTTAAATGAATATATATACACACATTTGTTAAAATATTTATATATTATATATTTGTATATTATATGTAAAGATATACAGATATGTATATCTTTACATATAATATATTATGTAAATATACCGTATATATATATGTTTATATATGTATATGTATATATACTATATATGTATATGTGTGTGTGTGTGCATATATGTATATATGATTGGGAAGGAAAGTTTGCAGAAAGGGAGGAAATTACCTTTTTTTTTTTTTTGAGATGGAGTCTCGCTCTGTCACCCAGGCTGGATTGCAGTGGCGCGATCTCTGCTCACTGCAAGCTCCGCCTCCCGGGTTCATGCCATTCTCCTGCCTTAGTCTCCTGAGTAACTGGGACTACAGGTGCCCGCCATCACGCCCGGCTAATTTTTTGTATTTTTAGTAGAGACTGGGTTTCACCGTGTTAGCCAGGATGGTCTCGATCTCCTGACCTTGTGATCTGCCCGCCTCAGCCTCCCAAAGTGCTGGGATTACAGGCATGAGCCACCGCGACCGGCGGAAATTACCTTTAAGTGTGTTTTGGGGAATGATTAATGTTAATGGAGCTGAATAAAGTATGGAAAAATCATACATTATTTGAGAAAAAAGAGTTTTAGATTTGTAAGAAAAATTGATAGGACTAAAAGTTAGGTACTGTATGATTTAGTTCATGTGACATTGTGTAAGAGAAAATTCTATAGGACAAAAAATAAATCAGTATTTTCCAAGGCATAGTGGTGAGAAGCAGTGAACAAGTACACAAGGACAAAGGGGATTTTTTTTTTTTTGGAGACGGAGTCTCATTCTGTAGCCCAGGCTGGCGTGCAGTGGCACGATCTCGGCTCACTGCAAGCTCCACCTCCTGGATTCAGCTATTCTCCTGCCTCAACCTCCTGAGTAGCTGGGACTACAGATATCCGCCACCACGCGTGGCGAATTTTGTGTGGTTTTAGTAGAGACGAGGTTTCACCATGTTAGCCAGAATGGTCTAGATCTCCTGTCCTCATGATCCACCCACCTCGGCCTCCCAAAGTGGTGGGAATTATGAGCGTGAGCCACCGCTTCCTCCAAGTGGGTCATTTTTTGAGGTGATGTTCCCTTATCTTGATTGAGGTAGTGGTTTCATGACTGTATATATTTGTTAAAAAATCACAGGATTGAACATTACAAAATGTGTCACTGGATATGTTATACTATATATGTGTGTGTGTATATATAATTTTGTAGACACACAAATTATATATACTAATTATATATAAAGAGAGAAAGAGAAAGAGAGGAGAGACAGTGAGAGAGATATTAAAGGGAATCCGATAGTATTAATACCTAAAAATGCCAAATTCTGGCATGCCAATCATCCTCCTCTTTCTAAAATACCTTAAGGTAGATTTATTTAAAAATGGATAATTATAAAGGAAAGGAATTACATACTGTATTTTAGTTAGACTTGTATCTCAAGTCCTCAAAAGCAAATAACATTAATGCTTGAGCAGACTGCTATTCTGGAGCTTCAGACCAGAGAGGCCTATCTTTTTCCTGCTTTAACAAAGCCAAACATAAAGACTGTCTGGAAGAGAAGATAACTTTATCTATGCAGGAAGAGACATCATTCAAGTTAACCAGTTAGATCCTATAAAAGGAAGTAAAAGAGCAGAATGGAGTCCTACCTCCATTTTAATAACTAAAGTACACTGAATTGCTTACCCAACTAGTGAATGTGGCTGAACAGTATTGTTCCTGAGAGTGACTTCTTAGCCATTTATTTTACTTCCTGGGCTCAAACGAAGTTCCTGCCTCAGCCTCTCAAGTATCTAGGACTACAGACATGCATCCTGACATCCAGTTAATTAAAAAAAAAAAATTGTGTAGAGATGGGTCTCACTAAGTTTCTTAGGCTGGTCTTGAACTCTTGGCTTCAAGCAATCTTCCCACTTCAGCCTCCCAAAGTGCTAGGATTACAGGCCACCATGCCAAGACAATCATTTCTTTTTTTGTTTCTTGTTATACACCTAATGGTGAAGTATGGTTGGTAATCAAAGATTTGTAGACTTAAGGCCATGGGTTAGAATGAAAAAAAAAAAAAGTTCTAGCGACTTTCTGATCTTTACTTCAGCTGTTCTTATTTGTCTGCAGAGAATTGAGTCACACAAACATCATTAAACTCTGATAGTTTCTATACACTCAATTATTTAGATATGAATTGTCACTCTTTTCAGATGATCCTCATTGGATCTCAGAAAAAATCTAGAAAAGTAGATCCTATATATTTCTCAGTTGTAAAAGTTTATTTACGGGGCAATCTGGCATATATTGCACCAGAAATGCATTGATGGGATCATAGACTATCATTCAGCATTCTGGGGAGTGCTATCTTTTGAAAGGTCATTCAACATAAGAGAGGTTTCTTTGTTGAAATTCTATCTCCAACACATTAATTTTGTGAATTTGATCAAGTTACTTCATCACTTTCAACTTCATCATTTGCAAACCAGGAATTAATACCTATTTCTTAGAATTGTTTTGTGAATTGACAATAGTAAATGCAAAATACCTATCATAATAAACAGCATAGAGTTGAATAGAAGATACCTTCATTTAACTATACACACTTCAGCCAACTGAGTGTCTAGGAGCTATGCGCACTTTCGCCTGTATAAACAATAATTATAATAAATATATTTTAACAAATAATTAAATAAATATGTTTACTGATTTGTTTTCTAAGACCACCAGAGCGAGCACAAAAGAACCAGCGAGTAGGCAAGGTTAGGAGCAAAACTGCAAATTTATTCTTTGATCACCTAGCTTCAGGGAAGAAGGTGTGTAGGGTAAGGTCTGTCGGCCTCTGGCAAAGGAGGCCAAGAGAGTCGCCCTGTGGAGCTCTCCCGCGGAGTTCCTGATGCAGTCCCGACAAGAGTGGGGGCTGAGGAAGCCCGCGTGGTGCGTCTGCCAGGAGTGGCTTTTCTAGGAGTGGAAGGGCAATAGGCGGGGCACGGGCATGTCGGGGGTGTTCTGTAGGTGCGACCAGGTGAATCTTGGTCTCTTCAAATTGACATCACCTGGCGCATGCCAGGTTGGTCTGCACCTTCCTGGGCGCCGGCTGCATTTTCGCTTGCACGGGAAATGTTGGTGATGAAGAACCCGGAAGTGCGCCATCTTGCCTCCGTTCCTCCAAACATTTACTAGAATGACGTTTTTTTCTAGTATGCCCTAGCACTATTGTTCCCTTTAGGGGATTATCAAGAGTCCATTGTGCTTGCTTAAAATATTTATTTTTCTTTTATTTATTATCATTACATAGCTTAATTAATGAAAATAGGACCAAAGAAACTTGTGTAAAAGAAATAGCAATTTATGTTAAAACTAAATTAAATATATTGGAAAGATTTGGTAAAGATGAATCACTAAAATGTCAAATTAGAGGTACGTGAGGCGTTTAAAAAAGACAAGATACTAAAATTTTCTTTTCTTTTTTTTTTAGTCTTGTAATAGTATAACTTCTTTTTTGCTTTCATTCAAAGACTCCAAATTGTTTTAATGGATTTATGTCTGTATTATAAAACAAAAGTAATCAAAGTAAGGAGTTAGCTTGGTTTTGGACTTGTATATTAAAATATGTTTCCACTATTATTGTGGGAGGTACATTGTTTCCAGGTAACAGTGAAGAAAAATTTGGAAGCTTAAAATCACAATTTTATAATTCTCTAACTTTGTAAAGTACCATGTAAAAGAATGTTAGGACTAATTATATTGGAACAATGTGTGCTCTATTTTAATACTAAACTGAGATAACAGAGTCATTGGAAAAATTCTTTCTGTCTTAACCTAAAATTTTGTTTTTCTAGATGGCATCTACATTGATATTCCCATCTAAAGAAATTGCCCATCATATATTAAATGTGTGATTTATGAAAGAAAGAGATGTGAAATGTCTATTGGTGTATGCCTAATATGAGAGGAAATACCTCTTTTCTTACCCACTGCTAAGTTCATGGCTGAGGCACCTGTAACAAAAGACAGATTAGCAAGAAGAAAGTATAAAAATCTGCTTAATGTAAGTTTTATGTTACACAGGAGCCTGCAGAAATGAAGATCCAAAGAAACAGAGAAACCTCTACATTTTGTGCTTGGATTTAATGAAGAATGGACAATCTTGGAGAAGTATGACCTAATGTTAATAAAGTGGGGGAAATTTAGCAAAGCCTATTTGCTCAGAGTTTTCTCTGTGTCCCTGTGTCTTCAGAGATAATGGCAATCCTCTGGGTATAGGGAGAGAATAGCAATGAGGGTGTTATGACCTACTTTAGGTGAAGGTTAGCCAGATTTTATGGCTTGTTTTAGAGGGGGGAGAGGGAAGGGGAAGGTGAGAGTGATATTCCTGCTTCTACTCTTTTTCCAAATGTGATGGTGCCCTATTTTAGGGCAGTGTGTTCTGAACCTAGTCAATATTAAAAGAGGCATCCTTGACTTTATATCAACTATTTGGAGAAAAAAGTTATATAAATATATGGTTTTAATTGAAATAGACACATGTTAAAGTATGAAATTATTTCATAAACTCAACAAATTTTACTTTATTAGTCTCTAGTCGGTTTTTCTTAAACAAATATGTGGTTTCATCAGAAAACTTTATTTTAATACCTCATCGTAAGTAAACAAAATAACATAAAATGAAGGAAAATAAAATGAATCAGTAAAGGTAAATAAATACTTGGAAAAAATGGAAATGTGTCACTAAGACATTTCATGTTGAGGAAAGGAAGTTAAAGTTTCAATACATGTCTAGGGGATAACTGAGAAGATGGAAATCGTGTTTATAATGATGTGACATCCAGGGATGGGTTCCGGGCTGAGCATTCCTCAAAGGACCTGCTGTGATTGCCAGAGGTAATGCACTCTTTGACATATGCCAAAAGTTTAAATATTACATGCCTGGAAGAAAAGAAAAAAAAATGCTGCAATCATTCAAGAAAAATTCCGACTGCCTCCCTAGTTGGCTTGTGTGTATTTGGAATAGATATCAAATAAATCATTTCTCTCCTTCACAGCAAGTGGGAAAGTCGATATATCCTGCTCAAATTCAAGACTAGCCCTGTGAAAAGGTGCAAGAAATTGTTCAGGTAGAGTGATTTGTGGAATATGGAATATTTTCACCTGACCTAATAACATCTCTTTTTTTTTTATTTTATTTTATTATACTTTTAAGTTCCTAGGGTACATGTGGCATAAACGTCAGGTTTGTTACATATGTTTATACTATATGCATGTGGTGGTGCTGCACCCATCAACTCGTCCACACCGCATCAATTCATCATTTATATCCATGTAATACTCCCCAATGCAATCCCTCACCTCCTCCCCCCCCCCATGACAGGCCCCAGTGCGTGATGTTCCCCTCCCCGAGTCCAATGGGGATCTCATTGTTCAGTTCCACCTATGAGTGGAGAACATGTGTTGGTTTTCTGTTTCTTGTGATAGTTTGCTAAAGAATGATGGTTTCCCAGCCTGGCATCCATGTCCCTACAAAAGGACGCCAAACTATCCTTTTTTATGGCTGGCAAGTAATTCCATGGTGTATAGTGCCACATTTCTTAATCCAGTCTGTCACAGATGGACATTTAAATATGTGTTTTTTGTGTGTGGTATATCATTACCAAAATTTCCAACCTTTGTCATTGAAAGTCTTTGGATTAAAAGCAGGATTTTTTTTTTTAATTTCAAATAGAAATTGACAAGTTTAAAATTTGCCAGCATCCATATTTGCGCAGTGTATCTCATGAAATGCCGGCACATATTTTGTAAGTTTGGTGGATAGAAGGGGTGCAATTTATCACTAAATACCAACATTTAACATAAAAAACATTATTTAGTATAAAATTTTTTTCCCGGTTTTCATATTATACAAAACCCTCATACATGCTGTGAAATGAAGTATGTAGCAATATGTTTATTGCTTACAAGTCCAAAAGAAACTGTCAACAACCTAAATTTTCATCAGTAGACAAAAGGTTAAATAAATCAATGCAAAGATAAATAATGCAGGAAGGTTTTTAAAAAGTAAGATACATTCACATATGATTATTGAATAAATATTCCAAAGGTAAATTCAGTGAGATAAAAGAACAGAATGAACAGTATCTTTGTTCTATATAAATATTGATATGGTTTGGCTGTGTCCCCACCAAAATCTCATCTTGAATTGTAACTCTCACAATTCCCATGTGTTCTGGAAGGGACCTGGTAGGAGGTGATTGAATTTTGGGGGTGGGTCTTTTCTGCATAGTTACCGTGATAGTGAATGAGTATCATGAGATCTGATGGTTTTAAAAATGGGGGTATCCCTGCTCAAGCTCTCTCTTTGTCTACTGCCATCTATGTAATATGTGATTCATTCCTCCTTGCCTTCCGCCATGATTGTGAGGCCTCCCCAGCCATGTGGAACTGTAAGTCCATTAAATCTCTTTCCTTTGTAAATTGCCCAGTCTCCGGTGTGTCTTTATCAGCAGTGTGAAAACAGACTAATACAAATATATTTGCAGGCATGTAATTATAGAAACGTTAATTAGAGCTAGTTGTCTACCTATATATATTTCACATGTGCATAGAAATTTCTCAGTGAATACAAATAAACTGTTCTTAGTGAATATAGAGGGTTAAGTAGGATGATTAATTTCACACTTCATATATACCATTCTATATAATATGACTTTTATAAACCATGTGGATGTAATAGTGAACACCTCCTCCCCATTCCTGTTTTTCATAATGTTACTACCATTTAATTCTTTGTGCTACCAGAACTAATCCTATATGCCTTTTATGTTTGTTTACATCAATAACCATAAGAAGCCCAAGACTCCCAGGATACCACTCATTCCTTAGATTCCTACCCCAAATATTTCTAATTGGCCTCATCTTTCATTTCTCTCTGAAGACTAAAATATTCTGATGGTACCCTGCAATTCAGTCCACCATGAGAAAATTCTCCTTTGTCTTCTCTAATCGTTCCATCATTTGTTGCTCAACCTGAAATCTGTTTCTCCTATGAACTCTGCTTCCCCTGTAACCCCATCACCGAGTAGCCAGAAGAGGGTTCCATATCCTCCTTGTTTCTCATTTCCATTTCCAGGCACTCAGATCTAAGTCTCTTATCTTCAAACTATATCTGTACTCTCCTTCCTTGGTGCCATCTTCTACTGATTATTCATTCACTCCTGTTCTTTAAGATTTTAGCACCTGTCTCACTACCATTCTCTAGCATCACTGCTTTTGTAATTAGTGGCAATTTAATTTCCATGTAAAAATTAATTTTCATTAATTAATTTTCATATTTTAATGTATGTCCTTTCACTTCCTATACTCCAATAACATGTCTCCAACCTACCTCAATCATTTTGGTCCCTTTTCATTTGAAATAACCAAAACCCCTGCAGCATTTTCCTTCACTTTTTCACCTCCACCTCTTAACTTCTCAGCTCATTCGCAGTACTCTGACAATTCTTTCCTCTATTGCTATATATAATTCACTGCTCATATAACTTGATTGTCTGTACCCACCTCAAATGGTCATTTCTCTAATGACTTATATTAGAGTCCTTGTTTTTTTAAAATTATAGTCACTTCCTGCTATCCTTAAACTTCCTTTCTGTTTTATAACTTTATTGTACTTACTTGCTAAAATGCCAACCCTAATAAAATCCAACTCTCCAACTAATCTTTGCCTGCACAGCCAAATATGACTGGCAAAAATGCGTACAATGAACAACAGCTTTCTGTAACAATGCTACATTTGCAACCACCCACCCTAGTGCTGCTTAGCATTCTTAAGCAATTCTCTAGTTCATTCATTTGCTCACTTGCTTTATAATTTCTCCCTTTGTATTAAACTTCCAATATCTTCCTGTATCCTTACTCTTATCTGATGATCTTTCTTTTTATTTCCAAGAAAAAAGAAGCAATCAGCAAAGACTATTAGCTTGCCATTGTCACAGGACCTAGGGTGTCACTTCACCTGCCTAAAACCTCCGTGGCCCATGGTGCTTTTGCCCAAGTTTTGCTTGGGCCCACTGGGCTCGTTCTGCCCACTTGGCCTGGCAAACCGCACTAGGCTTGTGCTACCAGCCTGGATCCCATGCCTGCCAAGGGCGAGTCCAGTGTGGAGCGGAGAGGGGTATATGAGCAAGTGAGCACAGGATCCAGCTACTGCACACAGCCAGGCATGTTGGCTGTGTCGGAGTGGTCAGCTACACATGCCATCACAGACACCAGCTCCCTGAGAGGCTGTGGCTGGACCAGACATACAAGAAGCAGCTTCCACTATGGGCACTGGGGAAAATGGTGGCATCTGGAAGCTAGAAGATGCCAGGAACCACAGAGCCCCAAGGAAGGTGTCACAGTCTTGGCTTGAGGAACTCCTGGTCTGGGCTCCCTGAAGGGCTGCAGCTCTTCTTTCTCTTCTCTCCTTCCTGTTACCTGCAAGGTAGAAAGTGGGAGGTGTGTTTCAGTCCTGTTTGTGTTAGAGTTCTTTCAGTCCCACCATTCAGCAGATCCTGAATTCTTGTCCCACATCCAGGAAGAATGAGGTACATGGACTACTGGAGGGTGAGCAGGTGAAGAAGTGCTTTATTGAGCGACAGTACGGCTCTCAGGTGACCCAGAGTGGGTGATCCCTAACCATAGGCAGGTCATTCTGACATCTCCGCAGCTCTCAGCAGAGAGGAGACCCAGAGTGGACAGTTCTCTCCACAGGCAGGTCATCCTGATGAGTATACAGCTGTCAGCAGAGAGGAGACCCTTTTCTGGAGGCAAGCTGGATAGCTCTTTTCTGCAGGCAAGTCATCCCATTTGTCTGCTGGAGTCTGGCTGAGTTCAGGGTATTTATGAGCTTCAGAGGGGAGGCAGTCTGGGCTGATTGGTCCAGGGGCAGCCGTGGGCAGGCCTGGATAAAACACCATAAGTTCTTTCTCTGTTCCATGAAACTGGCAGTCTGGCCCCCAGGCTTCAGACCATCCCTGGCTTGAATGTGGAATTTCACCAGGGACCCATCTCTTTCTGCCCAGGAGCCTGTCTGCCTCCGCTGCAATCATGGCACCCAGGATCTTCATGACTAGGGGCACCTGCAGGCCCATGCTGAGCTGCCCTCAGCCCCTCCTTGGCCTCCCTCTCATGCTTGTCAGCATCCAAAGTCTAGAGGGGGCCAAGGTGGCCAAAGGCATCCGGAGCATATGTGTACCCAGCTGGGTTGTGACAGTGCTCAGGCTCGGCCACAGCTTTGGTACAAAATCAGAGCAGGTGCCTGGAGCAGGAAGAGGCCAAGCAGCTGGAGGAGGCATTTCCAAGCCTCTGGGAGCTTCCTGGGTCCCTGCAACTGGGTGGTTGAAGTTGTGCTTGAGGGGCAGGGCTCTCATCCCCCTAGTTTGGAAGGGGTTGGGACTCCCTCCTGTTTCCAGCTCCCACTGACTCCACAAAAGGAGCAGCACCAGCCACACCTCACCTGCTGCAGCCATTGTCTTTGCACCAGCCACTCCAGATGGGCCACGGCTGCCATCACTGCCACCATACAATTTAGCACAGCTTCATATGTTCCCATACAAAAACGATGAAGGAATGATTCAGTTGCTCTTTCTAGGCATTACATTTAGATTTGTCTGGGAGAGTTCCACTTATTCTCAAGGGGGTGGTGGTTTGGATAGTAACTATTTTGTCTCATCTGCTTGGGAATAAAAACAATAATTAATAATATTGGTGATTATGTTAGGATATTAAGATTTGAATTCTTCCGCTCTCATTCTTTTTTTAAATTTACTTCAATCAAGTTTTGTTTCCACCAATCTATCCAAGCAATAATTTTGACATTGTTACATTCAGCAATCAGTTCTTAGGTTACATCTTACTGGACCTATCAGCATCATTTGAGAGGGCTGATCACATCCCTCTTCTTGAAACTTATTCCTTGCTTGTCACTGAGGACACCACTATTACTCTGTTTTTCTTCCACCTCATTGGCTTCTGTTTTTCAATTTCCTTGGAGAGTTCCTCCACTTCTCTCTGACAATTAAAATAGGTGTTTGCTGAGATTAGACATTTTTTTTTTTCCTTCTCTGTTTAGATGGTGTGGTAGATTGATTGTAAAATTCCTCTCTATTTATTTTTCAACCTTAAGCTATGCATGTGCAGTGTGAGGCTGTGGTTCCTGCCATTAAATGCTGTAATCTATTTCCCATGCCTTTTAGTCTGGGTTTTCTCTAACAGGATGAGACAGGGGTACTACTTTGCCAGTTTTCACTCTGGGCCGCAAGGGACCTTACATACTTCCACTTTCTCTTTGGGAACACAAAGGTCATCATGTGAACAAAGCTGGTTTAGTATATTGAACAAAGAAAAAAAAAACATAGTTTAATTATATCTGTGATCTCAAATGAGAGCCAACAATTGTCAGATATGCAAAAGAAGGTAACTTAAAATACAGAGTTCCCAGAACACCTGAGCGTTGACCTATAAACACACACAGTCAATATCAATTAAGCCTAATTTAGATGAGCAGAACTGCCGAGGTCACCTATAGATATGGGGTCTATATCTATAATATGCATGTATTTTTTAAGCCACCAAGTTAAGTAGCAACTATTTTAATTATTTACATGTGAAGGAAGAGAGTAGTACGGCCAAATCATTCAAACTTTTAGACTCCTAGGAGAATAGGAAAAAAAAAATCTGCCTGCAATAATTCTTTTTTTTTTAAAGAACCATGAGATAACTAGACAGTTTTCGCTCTGCCAGTTTCTACAACTGTTTTAACCAAGAAGGTTAAGAAAGAGATAAAAAAGGTTAGGGGCCACTGGAGATTAAAGCTCAATAATAAGATTTAAAAGTCTTGTGAACTGAAACTGAGACATCTCATCCTTTGCAATTCAATGTTTGCCTTCTAGATCCTAGTAATTTTTATAAAAAACCAGAGTAAAATAAATTCAAAAGTTATGGTTCAAGAAAGGCAGAAAATAAAGAGGGAAGGAATTAAAAGTTATCTGGAGTACGGACTTTTATCAGAAAAAAGTGGGAACTTTATAGGGAAATGAAACGTAATAGGGGGTCATTGGGACCACAATTAAATAGATTTGATGGTCTTTTCCCCTCCCAAAATTTCTTTTAAAAAAATTCTATACCACTATACAAAAATTATTTAATTATTTTTGCCCATAATATATATTAGAAAAATAGGATGCTGTCCCAATTAAGCTGAATGGGAGTTTTTAAAAAACGAGTTGTTTTAACTTGCTTTTCTAGTGTTTATTTATATAAAATATAAGAATTTCTTTAATGGATCTTATTACCTAATAAATTAGCATACTACTCATATCAATAAATACTTATTTGTATAACATTAGTTAACACATAGGAGAAAACATGGCTCTAAAGGAAGAGGGCTTGAGATTTTGAAAAAGACTAGAAGATGGAGAAAAGTCTAGAGGTTGAATAATGTTGGAGCCAAGAAGTTATGCTGTGATGCAGGTAGATATTACAAAAATGGATATCTGACCCACTGACAGAGAGAGGTGCCAAAGATCAAGTTAATGTAAAGCAATGACTTAACTTTCATATTAGTAGCAAATTAGTAATCTCAAGCCTCCACTGTTAATACTAATTTCAATAACAAACACTATACTATGTTCTTGAGCACACTAAAAATGAAGAGAGTGATAACTGGGAGGATAAAAGGAAGATAATATTTCATAGATCTCTGCCACCTCATAGGTGGTTAAATTTTCCATGATGGTTTTAACAAACTGTGTAGATAAGATTTGTGTTTCTCTCATTCCTTTCAAATAAGAAAGTCATATACAAAGTTTCTATCATTCAAAAGAATGTATGTCAAATATAGCACCGGAAGCATCTTTATTTGAACAGTCTACCTTATGAGAAGTACAAATAATTCCCCTCTCTCTATTTTAGTTGGGTGGATTAGTCTTCACTCTGTAATACATTGTAACATTCAAGATGCATGTTCCTTTTTAAATGAGGATGATGAGATGAATTTTTTTTGTTTTGTTTTTGTTTTGTTTTTTTGAGACAGGGTCTCATTCTGTTGCCCAGGCTGGAGTGCAATGGCGTGAGCTCGGCTCATTGCAAACTCCGCCTCCTGGGTTCACATTCTCCTGCCTCAGCCTCCCAAGTAGCTGGGACTACAGGTGCCTGCCACCACGCCCAGCTAATTTTTTGTATTTTTAGTAGAGATGAGGCTTCACCATGTTAGCCAGGATAGTCTCGATCTCCTGACCTCGTGAGCCGCCCACCTCAGCCTCCCGAGATGATGTTTTGATAGCAAGACAAAAAAACTTGAATTAGGTAAACTATTTTCTCAATCTAGTGTGCACTGGCTTTATAACAATATATCAGTGAATTCTATCTATTAACAGAATTTGGTTTGCTGATGACACACGTGTGATAAAACATTAACAAAGACATTTGGTAATTATTCGTGTTTTTAGTAATTTTGTAAGTTGATAGCGAGCACTGAAAGCTATGGTCTGCACTTTGAATATAATATTTTGCCATTCCATCTAGGAATAAACTCAGTCTTTTCTGACTGCTTTAGCACTGGTATGTTCATTTAAATTTAAGATGTTCTCAAATCAAACAAGCATCTAAACAGCAGTAAAATCCAACCATAAAAAAGTGAATTCCCTGACTGACAAAAACCGAAGCAACTGAAGGGAACACATGTCCTTAGATCATTGATGACTTTCACTTCAAAATGCTGATTTTTCTGTGTCACGATAAATCTATCTAAAATAAAATATTACCCAAGAATGTTTCCTTAGTTTTATTCTCTATGTTGTATTGGTTTCCTTCCTTTTTTCTTTTAATAAAATGGATCATCAAAGGACTAACTCAGGGAGAAACAAAAAAGAAAAGCACTTGAATCTAATATTTTCATGGGTTTTTAAAACAGGCTCAGACTTTGATCATTAGATCAAAGAGTATTTGGTACCCTTTGAATGGAACCATATTGTACGTTATATCAAATTTAATTCACAAGTTCATTATGGCAAAATGAAAGAAAAAATCCACTTTTACTGTGGAATAAATGCATTTATATAAAACAAGCACAGATCATACACACACACACACACACACACACACACACACACATATTCCAATTTAAAAGTCTCTAATCACTGCTTTTGGGTAAACAAACATCATACATTATAAGAAATTAGAAAATGAAGTATACAGTTGAATTTAACATTAAGTAAATGTGGTAGTATTCATTCTTCTATGACAATGTAGGTACATTCACATTTTAGTCGATTTACCATGGAGATCTGTGTTATTTAATTTAGTGTTTAATTATTTCTCATAGTGTAATGGATGCTGTGAAGTGTCCATACATGGGTACAACTTGAGTTCTTAGTTCACAATATAAAGCAGAATGTATTTTATTTCCCTACTGTGTCTAGGATGCATGTAAAACAAAATATTCAGGTTCAGTAGTGAAACAAGAAATCAGGATTCTTTATTATACAATTTCATACACTCATTTCATTAGGAACACATGGATATTTGTGGCCATATTTAAATCCTCCTTTAAGCTATTGATGGAGAGCAGTTTAAATATGGTATAGCAGTTTAGATGTAGTTGATCTATACCATCTCTTATTGATAATATATTGGCCATTGGGTTGCCAGTCATGGTCTACTTTAGGTATTTTCTTTAGTAAATAATATTCACTAATAAATATATTTACTGGGATTTTTTTTGTCCCAGTGCATTAGAATTTTGCCTTATGGCTTTTTAAGGATTCTCCTAGTAGACTGTATGTGTGCATGTGTGTGTCACACAGTATATATAGTAAAGTATACATATAAAACAATATATAATATTTTGTGTGTATATATACATATATATGTGTGTGTATGTATGTGTGTATATATAGTGTGAGTGTTTAATTATTAGAGTTTAATATTAATATTGGTGTGTGTATATATATACACTATATATATATATCATATATATATATAGTGTGTGTGTGTATGGCCAAGTGCTACAAGTGCCACTAAAAGCCCATAGTTGACTTTTTTCCCTTTGTCTATTTAGATGTTGGTGATTTAGAATGGCTTTAATGCTAATTGAAAAGGAACAATAATGTCATCTATTGCTTTATTTAATTTATTTAAAGGGAACTTAGATGTTTCTTACTGTTGTGACATTTAACTTGATTTGTATTACTGTCTTTAAAACTTCTAGAGAAGTTTAAACATTCTTCTTCTTTCTTCTAATCCATTTTTATTCACATCTAGGTATTATTTTTCTGTGGTGTGATCTTTTAGTACATTATTATCATTATCTTTTAACCCTCCAATTTACTAACAGAAGATGATGAACTATATGTGGCCTCATTGCTTCTATTAACATGCTTAAGTTAATATTTCTTCCTGCCTTACATTTTCTACCACACTAAGAGAAATAAAAACATACAAACAGATTATATGTATTTTATAGACAGTTGTCAAAAATATTGGGAACAATTAGAAATAAAACAATGATCAAGAACAAACTTAGGATCCAAAACTCAAACAAGTGTTGGAAAAACTGTAGAGAAATTGAAAGACCCCTTCTATGTTGTTTTGCATCATGTGAAATGGTGTGACTACTCTGAAAAACAGTTTGGCAATTCCTTAAAATGTTAAACATAGACTTACCGTATGACCTAGCTATTTCACTCTTAAAGGAATACCTAAGACCAAGTAATTGACAAAGAAAAGAGATTTATTTTGGCTCATAGTTCTGCAGACTGTATAAGCATGAAAGCAGCATCGGCTTGGCTTCTGTTGAGGGCCTCAGGAAGCTTACAATCATGGCAGAAGGTGAAAGAGGAGCAGGCACCTCACGTGGCAATAGACTGAGCAAGAAGTGGACAGGAGGGGGTGTCAGTCTCCTTTAAACAATCAGCTTTCAAGTAAATCAACAGAGCACGAGCTCACTCATCACCAAGGAGATGGTGCTAAGCCATTCATGAAGGATCTGCCCCCTTGATCAGATACCTGTCACCAGGCCCCAACTCCAACACTGAGATTTGAAGTAAACAAATATCCAAACTATATCATACATGAATGCTCATAGAATTATTCATAATACCAAAACTGGAAGAAACCCAAATGTCCATCAATTGATAAGTAGTTAAACAAAATGTAGTATCTCTATGCCATGTTAAAAGAAATGAAGTGCTAATACATGATACAACATGAATAAACCTAGAAATATTATAAATGAAGAGAGTCACAAAGGAGCAGTTATTTTATGATTTCATTTATGTGAATGGTCTAAAATAGGCAAATCTATAGATGACAAGTATATTAATGCTTGGCTACGGCTGGGAGATAAGGATGTGGAAGGTATTTGGGAATGAATGCTAGCGTCTACAAGGTTTCTTTTTGAGGTGGTGAAAATGTTCTAAAATTAGACTATGTAGTTACACAATGTTTTGTAGTTTCCCTGTGGATGTCGGGATAAACTTCCCACAAAATATCGGTTTGTATGTCAAGACTGATGATGCAACGTGCACTGGGAAGATATGAAAAACCTTATTACTCATATTACGCAACTCTCCAGGGAGCGCAGGCCTGGCACAAGCCAGTCCAGATCACAGAAAGTGAAAAGAGACAGGTGGCTTTGGCTTTTATGTTGGCTAGGAAGCAGGGCCACAGGGAAGGTTCTTGATCATGGGACAGGGTTTGCGCGGTTTGAACTATGAACAAGCTGAGGGAGAGAGGGTGAGGAATTTCTTATGGCCTTGCCCAGGTGTGGAGCAAAAGAGGAAGGGAGAAAAGGAAAACCAATAGTGATTAAAAACTTAAGATAAAATATCTGAAATGGAGTCTTCCTCTTTATTACACACAACCCAGTAAATGTACTAAAAACCATTGAATTATACATTTAAAATGGGTAGCTTTTATAAATATGCATGTTATGACTCATTAAAGCTATTTAAATGAAAACCCAACAAACAGAAAATGTTGGTCACAATGTGGAGCCAACAGAAATGTCATATATTACTGATAAGAATATTTAATGATAAAACCACTTTGGAAAAGTTTTGACATTTACTTTAACTATCAGTTACCAGTTTAGCAAGCAATTTACTTTTAGGTATTTTAATCTATGAAGAATAATTACTGTTTTTTATCAAAAGCTCATGCAAGACTGTTCATAGAAGTTCTACACATAATAAACAAAAAGTTCAAATAATCCATCAACAGAGGAATACACACCTAAGTTGTGGTATGTGAGTGCAATGGAATGCCACTTGGCAGTAAAATGGAACGGAATACTGCTACCTACAACAGTGAAAGAATCTCAGAGGTATTATGCTGCTTTAAAGGAGCTAGACACAAAAGAGTTGTAAGATTAAATTTCTATTACATTCCTAAACTGGCAAAAATAATCCATAGTGAAGAAAACGTGATTGCCTCTTTTGTAGGGATGGGCCCATTAGGGCCACAAGAGAAGTGTTCTGGCTTAAGAAAAGTGTTCTATAGCTTGCTAGGTCTTTGGGTTAAATCAGTGTATTTATTTGTCAAAATTATATGGCTTAGATATGTGAAATTTAATGTACATATCGGGTTTTCATTTAAATAGCTTTAATGAGCCATAACATGCATATTTATAAAAGGTACCCATTTTTACCTCACAAGAGACTATAAAATACTAGTAATTAAGTTGGGGAGCTTGGAGTTGGAGTAGATATTGATGAATCAAAAACTATAGAGGCCGGGCGCGGTGGCTCAAGCCTGTAATCCCAGAACTTTGGGAGGCCGAGACGGGAGGATCACCAGGTCAGGATATCGAGACCATCCTGGTTAACACGGTGAAACCCCGTCTCTGCTAAAAAATACAAAAAAATTAGCCAGGCAAGGTGGCGGGCGCCTGTAGTCCCAGCTACTCGGGAGGCTGAGACAGAAGAATGGCGTAAACCCGGTAAACCTGGGAGGTGGAGCTTGCAGTGAGCTGAGATCCGGTCACTGCACTCCAGCCTGGGCGACAGAGCGAGACTCCGTTTCAAAAAACAAAACAAAACAAAACAAACCCCAAAATTATAGAGTAATGATTTGTTGAAACTTGGTGATTCATTCATGAGGTTTTATTGTAATATTTGATTTACTTTGCATAGGTTTGACATTTTTCATAAACAAAAGTTTTTTTTAAGAGTTTCATAGGCAGAGATGGTGACAATTCCTGAGAAATCATAAAAGGTGATATGGTAGAACACTGCTGTTTGGCTAAGAATGTTTAACTATAGTGAATTTGAGGCTTTCTCCTTGCGGTAGGAAGCTACAAACAAGTTTAAGCATTTGATGGGGAGAGCTTATTGAGATAATGTTATAATAATAGGTATCTAAAAATGATTGATGCATTTGAAAAGACCTACAGCATTTTCCTAAATTTATGATGTATGGTCATGGCATGTTTTAGTTTATGCCTCCACATATCTTCGTACATTTTAGATCTATTTAATGTGTTTTGCTACTTCTAATTGCATACACTTGTGAAATACTTAAGATTTCAGTTTTTATATCATAAGACTATATTTATGAACTGTCATAGATTTAAAATATCAAATGTTTTACTCATGAATATATACATAGAGTTGTGCCTTTAGGCATTGGCAAAATATGACCCATGAAATCTGTTTTGCTCAATTCTTTTGAAATTCTAGGTTGGGTGCATTATTCAGGATTACAGCATAACTGCATTGCATATTTAAGGCTTGTTCTGAATTTCTAATTCCCAGGTCAATTCTATACTAAAATGTATTACCTTGTTTTCCTGTTAAAAGTTACCAACAATATTTGAAATGTCAATATCATGCCTCACAGGAAGATGTTAAGGAATGATTACTTTAGAAAACTTAACCTTTCAGAAATTCAGATGTTTTAATATTTGATTCTGTATATTTTACTCAAAAGTTACATAAATATGTTTTTGACTACAGTATAGATGTAAATATGTGCTCTACAATTTAAACCTGGTATTTTATGCAACTGCATGTATGATATTATTCTTACTATTACTACCATTTTATCTTATTTTTGAAAGATTAGTGATCAAATGAGGAGTGTTAGATGAAAAGACCTCATTTATTTAGACTTGGGTATAACCTTCAGTTCTTCCTCAGATAATCCATCAAAATAATCAATGCAGATTTACATAGCTTTTCATTCCAAGCAGATTGGTATATAGAATCAAAATAGTGCCAGACCTTAAAGTCATAACACATGGAGTCTAGGTAGTACAGTTGAATCACTAAATTGTGACAATGTTTAGTCAAGAAAATTTGCAAAACAGGCATTCAGAATTCAGTTATACAAATGAGAGAATAGGATTATATTTTTTAAAGGTAAAAAGCAAGGATGAGAGTATCTTAGTAAATGTCAACAAGACACACTTTAACTGGAACAGAGAAAAATTTTTAAGAAAACGTACGTTCTCATTTTTACTTATCCACAACTTCTCACTTTATTCTAACTTTCCACCCCTCATTCTCAAAGGTCCTGCTCCACCAGGCTGACAGGGTTAAAGTATTTATAAGTTTTAGGTCATCTTTGTGTTTGGATACGGTGAATGAAATAAGTTTGTGAATCAAGCAAACCTTACAAACTGTTTAAGAATAGAATTAAGCCCCAGTCAAAACTGTCAATCCTATAATTGACTTCTTTTCTTTAAAATATTTTTTTTTGTATTGAATAAAGATGCAGAAGTGCAGGTCACCATGCCAAATTCAAAAGGAAACCCAGAGGTTTGCATGTTCCTTGCAAGACTCCCCTGCCTTCCTCAAAACTCATACAATCACCATGAAAATTGTATGGTCCAGCATCAGGGTAATCCTACCACATCCTCATTTCTTTTTCTATCAGCATGAGGAATAAGTCCAAGAATCCCTGACCCTTCTTCACAGGGCTTTGTACATCCCCTTTCATGACTTCCTATGACCTCTTTTCAAATCTCAAAATTATTCCAATTTTATTGTCTACAACTCACAGTCAATCATCAGAACAATCTCACACAATTGTTAATCCCACATTATCCTGTCAATCTATGTCCTTGTTTGGCAAATCTCTACACTGCTCAAATCCAATGTTTACCTATCCTGCCTCTGCACTGTCTGCATGGTTGAAACACACTTCCATCAGCATACAAATAGTCTGAAATTTATGCTAGGAGAAATATTACAAAACCCACTGTACACATTGCATCCTTCCTAGGTATTAATTGGTAATTCTTTTCCCTTAACAACACCAAATGTTCTTGAAAGAGTTGTTTGAGCTCATTTTTTCTAACTCTTTTGCAACTTTTTCTTACTGAGCTCTCATAGTCAGGTTTCTCTCCATTCACTTCTCAGCTCTTGTCAAGGCCACTGCGTGGTGCTAAATCCAGTGGTGAATTATTACTTCATGTAGATTTATCAGCAGACATTGAAAAAGTCAATCCTTCCCTTTTTCTTAGAACATTTCTTTACATGGCTTTTGGGAAACTACGCTCTCAGTTTTCTGACCCCAACGGCTGCTCCTTCTTATATATTATTATTATTTTGCTGACTTTGCTTCATCACTCTGATGTTTCTGAACTCAGGCCACAGATGTTCTTGCCTCTCTCTTTATTCACACCTTTGGAGTTTCTATCCAGTTCTTTAATTTAAATATCCTCTTTTTACAATGACTCACATGTTACAACCACTTCTCCCTTGAACTTTAGCTTTACTTGCCTACTTGACACCTCTATTTTGATATTCACTAGGTATCATTAACTTAAGAAATGCTCCCGAAATAATTTTTATTTCCTACCTCCAAATATGTTCCCTCTACATTCTTTTTTTTTTTTTTTTTTTTTTGGAGACATAGTCTCACTCTGTCTCCCAGGCTGGAGTGCAATGGTATGATCTCAGCTCACTGCAACTCTGCCTCCTGGGTTCAAGTGATTCTCCTGCCTCAGCCTCCCGAGTAGCTGGGATAACAGGCATGTGCCACTATGCCTGGCTAATTTTTGTATTTTTAGTAGAGATGAGGTTTCTCCATGTTGGCCAGGCTGGTCTGGAACTCTTGACCTCGTGATCTGCCTACCTCAGCCTCCCAAAGTGATACTCCCTCTACATTCTTACCTACCTCAGCAAAAGAACGCTTCATCCTTCCAGTTACATAGGACAAGAAATTGGAAGTCATCCAAGACTCTTCTTTCTCTCATATCCCACACTCCATCTGTCTATTGCTGATGTTACCTTTAAAATATCTCCCAGGTCTGAAGCTTTCTTATCCATATTCCTCTATCATTTTGACCCAAACCACCATCATCTCTTGTTTGGATTAAAACATTCACTTCCTAATTGACACCCCCTCATACACATGCTTCTTTCTTCTACTAAAAGTCACTCTTCTCACAACAGCAAGATTGAACCTGTGAGAACCAAAGCAAATTATATCACTTCTGTGTTTAAATTTCTCCAGTGGCATCTCATTTCATTTAAAATAAAAGCCAGTGTCCTTAAACCTTTTCCTTTTTGCCCCGAAATACTTGCTAGTGGCATCTGGGGTTGCAGCGTTTACCCTGAGATAACTTTGTCATGAAATATCTAGCTTTTATTATTATTTCTCCATCACTTTAGTATACTGACTTTAGAAACAAAAGACATCTTTCTGTTTATAGAAATCTGTTTTGAGCAGTGGTGTCTGCATTTACAAAATAGTAATTCTGGATCACCGAAAATGTTAAATCCCAGAAAACGTCAACGTTGTTCTCAAACAGTTGTTGGCCAAAGATTCATTTGATGAACCCGATTTTTCTGATATAGAAGATTCTGATTATTCCAACAATTCTGATGTTAGTTCTCTTTAGAATTAACTCCAAAACAGTTTTTATATTTTATTTTCACATTGAAGATCAGTCAAATTTGCTTCAACCTGAGTCTTTTTATGTAGAATTAAATGAGTGCCTGCAGTGAGCTGCACTTTTTTTCCTAAACAGGAAAAGGGTTAAAATGTCTTACAAGTTATATATATGCACACACACACGTACATACACACATATATACGTATACATATATACGTATATATGTGTGTATGTATATATGAGAAAGAAAAAGAGAGAGAGAGAAAGACAGAGAGAGAGAGAGAGAGAGAGAGAGAGACTCGCTCTGTCACCCGGGCTGGAATGCAGTGGCACAGTCTTGGCTGACTGCAACCTCTGCCTCCCGGGTTCAAGTGATTCTGGTGCCTCAGCCTCCTGAGTAGCTGGGATTACAGGCATCTCCCAACACTCTCGGCTCACTTTTTGTATTTTTAGTAGAGACTGGGTTTCGCTATGTTGACCTGGCTGTTCTCACACTCCAGGCCTCAAGTTATCTGCCCACCTAAGTCTCACAAAGTGCTGAGATTACAGGTGTGAGCCACTGCTCTAGACCTAGAAGTTCTATATTATATGGACTCTCACTACTTCTCTGACCTCACTTTGTATATCCTTCATCATTACTCACTGGATTGTACCCACACTGACTTCTTTGAATTTATATGAGCCTCATTAGCATTTTTCTACCTCCTTTGCATTTGTGCTCTATGAGAAATACTACTTTCTGTCCTTCTGTTTTATATGTTTCTGTTCAAACAACACTTTAACATTGATTTTTTTTCTCTTAAATTCTGTATAATACAGCAAGCCATCCCTTTATTTCCTATTCACATTTCTTACCTTTATTTTCTCCATAATAGTTACTACTAAGTGATATATGTGTTTAATTATTTGTTTTTGTATTTTTGTCTTGTCCCAGATGTAAGCCAATTAAAGGAAGAAGCTTTATTTTATTCATTACTAAATTCATTGCACTACCAAAGGTGCAGGACCTGTAGTAATATGCAGTAATTACTCGTACCATAAATGTGCAATGCATTAGGTCAGGGCTATAATGTGTGAGTAATGCAAATTGATGACAGAGAAAAATGCAGGGGATGAAAAATAGGGGTAAAGGGAGAAGTAAGAGACTGTCAAGACATACAGGGCACACTTAAAATATAATGATGAAGTGCAAGTGAAAATTTAGAATCAGAAAACCTAGTTTCAGATTGCAGTTTTGTCACTTGGAGGATATATGCCCTTGGACAAATGACTTAAATTAGTTGTACCTCAATTCCCATGATTGATAAATAGGAATAGTAGCTATCTCATTACTTTATCAATATTAAATGCAATAATACTTAAACATGTTTAGCCACATGGTGGCATATAGTAAGTAAACATTCAGTGGTGGTTGAAAAACACAATTACATCAAAATAAGTCAGAAATCAAATTGCCTAAAACTTCCATATTTCAAAATATTTTAGGATTAGCCCTGTCCTTTGAAAGTGAAGGGATTTTTTTTTGGTCTTGTTTCTCCCATAATTTGCAGAATTATAGTAATATGATTGCTCACCTTATGAATAAAATAAAATTTAAGAACTAAATTATAATATGATTATAGAGAGAACAGAGGCATGTATATGTGTGTGTGTGTGTGTGTGTGTGTGTGAAACAGATCTTTGTACCAATCACAGCTATTTCACTTAATGTCCTAGAGCCCCAATTTTCTTATTAATCTAAAATAATAATAATAGGACTGCATTACAAGGCTCTTATGAGGTGTTTTAGTTTTCTATTGCTGTGTAACAAATTACCTCACACTTATCGTTTAAAAGCAATAGAGGTTTATCATCTCACAGTTTCTGTGGGTCAGAAGTCTGGATGTTGTGTAGGCGTTCTCTGTTATTTTCTCAAAAATCTGAAATTAAGATGTTGACTAGGGCTGCAGTTTTCATTTGAACCTCTTCTTTCTCTTCCAGTCCCATTCAGGTTGTTGGCAGAATCCAGTTTCTTGTAGTTGTAAGCCTGAAGTGTCTCTCTTCTTACTGGACTGTCACCTGGGGTTCACTCTCAGTTCCTAGAACTTACCCTCAAGGTCTAGTCATGGGCCCCCTGCATAATCAGTTTAGAACATGTTTGTTTGTTTTCACCTGATTCAGCAGGACAGTGTTTGTTGCTGTTTCTTTTATTTATTTATTTTTTTCTTTCTTTCTTTTTTTTTTTTTTGAGACGGAGTCCCGCTCTGTCCCCAGGCTGGAATGCAGTGGCCGGATCTCAGCTCACTGCAAGCTCCGCCTCCCGGGTTCATGCCATTCTCCTGCCTCAGCCTCCCGGAGTAGCTGGGACTACAGGTGCCCGCTACCTCGCCCGGCTAGTTTTTGTATTTTTTAGTAGAGACGGGGTTGCTGTTTCTTTTAAGAGCTCCACTGAATAAGTCATGACCACCCAGGATGATCTCCCTTTTGATTAACTCAGTCAACTGATTAGGGACCTTAATGACATCTACAAAATCCCTTTTACCGTATTAGCTAACATAATCACAGGGCTGGTACCTACTGTTTTCATAGGTCCCATTTACCCTCAAGGAGAGGGAATTCTATCAGGACATGAGTCACCGGGGGGTTATCTTAGAACTATCTACCATATGAAAATGAAAAGATTTGTCATATATGAAGCCTCTCCCCCATGACTTATTAACTGTGGTGGTCAATAACTTTGTTATTATTTTCCTAGTTTCAGATTCTAAATACATAATATGTTAATATTTTGGGGACTGGCTTGTACTTTTATAATATTTATACTTTAGAAAAATTACTGATTACAGAGATCACACAAAAGTATTCTCACTTCTTAGAGAGGACACTGATAAAATGTGTGAAATTCTTGTTCTGCTTTACCTCCATTTTAACTCACTATTTCTTCACTTGAGCAATTTGCTCATCACATTCCCTAGGGGACTGAGAAAATTGTACTTATACGATGTTGCAAAAGGAAACTTCCATGGCCTTCAAGTACAAGCTACATTATTTATTATCACATCAATGTTCTGGCAGGGTTGCTTGTAAGTAGATACACTGATTTAATCTGAAGATCAGTCAGGTGAGCTCAGTTTTGCCTTGGGCTATCAGATAAGGAATGCATCTTACTTTTGCAGTGTTTTAGAAGCCAAGCTCATTGAAGAAAATATTCAGATTTACAGCAATTTTCAACCAATATTACTCTGCTTCTTTGGCCAATATAATTGAACAAAAACCTAACTTTTAATTGAAATTATTCTCATCTACATCAGCTGTGAAATTTTTTAGATAAAGATGAAAGTTACTAACTCAAAATCTAAGCTAGTTGCTAACTTTATGAATATGAAAATATTGTAATATATAACTTATCAGGTACTCGTTTCTTTTTTCTTGTATCAGCATTTTGTTGAACATTGTTAATAACATATTAATACTATATGATAAAATCTGAAAACTTTATAAAAGCACTTAAAGGTAGACTATCATAATATGCATAAACTAGTATTAAATTAAAATATTTCTAGTGTAAAATATAGTAAATTTAACAAAACAGGACCATTTGGAAATATTACAAAGTAAACATACCAATCTCTGCGAATGGCACATACCATTAGGGTAAAAAAGAATACTGTGTTCTTATTTGAGTAATGCATTTGGTCAAGGGACTAGCCTCAAAAATCTAAGTAATGACTTACCTGAAGCTCTGTGCACCATCCCAACCCCATCTCCACATACTTTTATTCTTCACTCTTATGGCCTCATACCTACTACATCTAGGGAAAGCCATTTCTCAAGCTATGGCACCAAGATAATTCTTAAGGAAAAAAAAAGCCTTTATTTGCTCACCAGATTTAGTTTCATAGGAACTTTGCTGTAGCTCCCGCTGCTGTTTGTTTTCATAACATTCTCTACCCTAAATTCAGGAATAAGTTTATTCTTGTGTGTAATTTCCACCCCTTCCCTTAAGAACTAGAGGTATTCACCAGAACCAAACATTGAATATCTGTTCCATGAATGTTTGTGCCCCCATTTTAGTGTGTTTCATGAAACACCCTCTTTTGAGACCTTCATATGCTGAACAAAAGCAGGACCATCACCATATTTTCAAATACTATAGTTCTTTACATTATGTGCAAATATATTTGATGGTTGCTTTTGTATATTTAATTTTCTAGTTGTGGCTCTACTTAAACACATTTTCCTGCCATCTGAAGCCAATGTTATAGTAACCTAATCTCAAAACTAAATACTTAATTGATAGCAATCAATTTATAAAATATCTATAGATTTTTATGACATTTTTAAAAACTTTGGAAGAAACATGAGAATGTGACAGTGAGTCATTTCTTTTATATCATTTCAAGACTGCTTCTTTGCTTCTTCAAGGCTGCATAATGAGGCATTTTTTCACAATTACTCATATTTTTCAATCTTACTTCATGACATATCAAAAAATACCCGTAAATATTTTATTTTTTTAATTGCAATTATCAGCAATAGTCTCCATGTAAAATTTAAACCAAAATACAAACAACTTGAAAAGATAGGACCTTTAAAACATACTTTTTCTTCTTTCAGTTATAATTTTTCTTTTTCTGGCCTTTTTTTAAAAAAAAAAGTGTCTACTACTCTGTCAATATTTATTGAACAATAATCACTCAGATAAGAAACATAGAAATAAATCAAAACTGTGGAAGGTGAACCATGCTTTTTGTAATAATGCATCCTACTAGAATATTTTAAAAGTAAAACAAAACTAAACAAAATTACTTGAAATCTAAAAGTTCACCATGACCCTTTGTCCATTTTCTCCTCAACGGCCAAAGATAGTCACAGCCTATTTCTAATACCATAAATTAATTTGGTTAATTTTTTTAACTTTATGTGGTGAAATTATGCAGCACATGCTCTTATTTGTGGCTTCTTTTGATCAATAGATGTTTGTGATATATAGTTGTACTTTGTTCATACTTATTGCTTTGTAATAACATTCTTCTTTATTAATAAGCTACAAAATACATAGTCATTCTAATATTCATAGAAATTTTATTTATTTTTGTTCGTTTTTGTTTATTAAAAGGAGTTTTGCTCTGAACAGCTTGTATATATCTTTTCTTTTGTGGTGGGAATTGGGGTCCTTTGTTTTTGTTTGTTTTCAAATGAATATACAATTGACCCAGCGCAAATGTTGAACTGCAGTACCCCCACTATATTCAATCAGGTGGCAGCATATACAGGGATTGTTTCTGGGCTATCTCTTCTAGAACTTGATCTACTTTTCTATCCTTGTGCAAATAGCACACTGTCCAATTTATATCATTGAATATACAAGGCTTGATACAATAAGATTAATCTTTCAGTCACATTCTTCTTCAAGATTACGTTTATTTCCATGTGTTAGATAATAGAAAAGTCTTGTTGATTTCTAAATAAGTAAAATTTTCTAATCTTTTGGTTGAAATTGCTTTGAATAGGTGGATCAACTTGGAAATAATTGACATCTTTACAATATTAGCTTTGCAATTCATGGACACAGCGTATTCCTCCATTTATTTGGTTCTTATTTATTTGTATAATAGATTTTATGTTTTAGTGTGGAGATTATACACGTGCTTTAAAATTTTAGTTTCTAGATTTTTGTGTGTCTGATATTATTTAAAATGACCTATTTTTGTTTTCTGTGTGTAATAGCAGTTTTTTTCTGTTTAAGCTCTTACATGTATAATAATAAAAAAATTGACTAAATTTAACTGCATTGCATGCAAAAAAAAAATGTTCTTTCTCTCTTATAGGAATCCATCCGTCTCCCCGCACTTTCTTCTCTACTTTCCAGCCTCTTCTTTTCGTAGTTTCATTTTGTTCTTTTTAACCCCTGTGTCATTTAGTTTTATTTATTTATTTATTCTTGTTGTATTAGTTAGAACCTCTAGTAAAGAATTGGATAGAAGTGATAACTGAGGGTTTCATTGTGCTGTTTCTGATGTCAGGGGGAAAAACTTCACACAATTCATTATTTACCATAATTTCACTCTAAGAGTTTACAGATATTATTTATAAAATTCAAGGATGTGTACATCCTTATGCTCTATAATATTTATACTTTTATGTAATTTTCTTGAATGTGAGCTAGGCTTAGTGATTCATTTCTAGTTAATAGAATAAGGCAGATGCAATGGTGTATGACTTGGATACCAGATAATAAAAAGTCACTTTTACTCTCTCTTGTACTGCTTGCTCTAGGGGAGGCCAACTGCCATGGTATGAGGCATCCTACAGAGAGATCCATATGGTGAGGAACTGAGGCCTCCAGCCAACAGCCAGTGAGGAACTGAGGCCTGCCAAAACCCATGTGAATGAGCTTGGAAGAGGATTTTCCAGCCTTAGTCAAGCCTTGAGATGACTGCAGTCCTGGCCAACAGCGTGACTACAACTTCACAAAGACACTAAGCCAAATCACCCAGCAAAGCTGCTTCCAGATTCCTGACCTTTAGAAACTATGTGAGATAGTGAATTTTTTATTGTATTAAGTCGCTAAATGGGGAATAAATTTATCAGTCAGCAATAGATAACAAATGCAAAGAAATGATCTTCTTTTCATAGCTTTCTAAGTTAATTTCATCAGAAGTTACTTTTAATTTCTTGTTTTTTCCTATTGTCCCATTTTATCATTTCATTTAATCTCTCTTTTAGAATGAGTCTATAATTTTAACTGACGGTTCACCTTGTCTGTCATGATGACATTTCACTTTCATCTATACGTATTTGCTACATGGATATCAATTTGATCCCTCAAGCTAGGTAGCTTATCTCTTGAGGACCAGTACCTTCTAGTGTACATCCATAGTCCCTGGAGTTCTAAGGAATATAATAAATATTTGATGACATGCTATGAATAAACTTGAGAAAATCTGAATGATTAAATGTAAATATGAATTTACTAATTCAAAAAGTGAATAGAATTGTCATCTCTTTGAACTCTATTACTAAAAGTTTTAACTTTCGATTTTCATATGAAAAGGAAATTTTTTTTAGAGGCAACAAGCTCATTTCATCATCCTGCAATCAGTACATTTAAATGTATTATTTTTTAAATGTTTAATATAGAGCTATTAATGCATCTAAAATATAAAATCTATTTTATGTTATAAAATAAAATTCCGGATATTGATAATATTATTTAAATGTCAAATTCCCAATTAAGGAAATAACGAACATTATTGGCTGGCTTTGCTACTGAAACTATGAGTAATACTATTTTAAATCTACTTTCTGAACAACATTTACAGGGCAAATATACATAAAGGATAATATAGCTATGATAAATCAATAAGAAAAAACAAATGATGAACAACTCAGTATGAGAATAAGCAAAGAATATAAACAAATCATTCAAAAAAGAGGAAGTTAAAGCTTCACAGAAGCATCTAAAGATGATGCCCAACTTCACTAACAAGAAGGGAAAAATTGAAATGAAAATTAAAGCTGTAATACAGCAGTATTCTTATGAGAAAGAATGTAGAATTTCTGTAATACATTGTGCTTTCAAAGGCATATAGAAGAAGTATTCATGCATTGTGAGAAGGGTAATTTAATAATATCTATCAACGTTAAAAATTGCTTACATCTTTTGATGCAGCATTTCCCTATGAACATATACATAAAGGTGTTCTTCACAACATTGTTTGGAATAGCCGCAAATTAAAAACAACCTATATATTCATAAATTAGGGCCTAATTAATTAAATTATTGAATAACCACAAAAAAAGTGATATGGAGCCATTTTAAAACACAAAGCCACTTTAGAGGTAATAATAATAAACAATATTCAAAATACTTCTTTAAAAAGAAAAAAGCTAAATGAAATAATGAATCATTTGGATAATGTCATAGAGTCTCTAAATATGGCCACCATTAATCTAACAATCCCCTCATTTTTGTGCATGCATGACACGTCTCCCATCAAGAGAGTGGAATCTATTTCCCTTCCTGTGAATCTGCACTGGTTTTGTGATTCATTTTCACTCAAAGAATGTGAAGGAATTGATCCTATAAGCTTAGTCCCTAAGAAATCTGGTAGCTTCTACTTTTTATCAGCAGCTAGCTGCCATCATGGGAAGAAACTCACCAAGCTACTCTACTAAACAATGAGGGGCCACGGAGAGAAAAGCTCTGGAGGGTGACAGGCCATCACAGATCAATGTGGACATGTGACTTCAGTACATACCATGTGGAACAGAATAATGTTCTGTCACTTCAACCCATAGAATTGTGAGAAATAATAAACTGTTGTTAATTTTAAATCAAGTTTTGAGGTGATTAGATAATGGAAATACAAATTTATATCTGGAAATTTAGTTCCGCAATGTTGGAAACATAAAATTACAGCATTGGTTTTGGGACTGAAAGGTGAAAAAAGACTTAAAGTACAATGAGTGAATTACCATTGCAAACGTACTCTTTGAACAGGCAGATCTGACTGAGAATTTCAGGCAGAATGCCTTGACTTTTCTTAATAGTGAATCATAAGATATTGCAAAAAAATGAAGAATTAACTCTCTTTTTTTCAAGAAGATCTTCAATAACTTGCTGGTTGGAAAGTAAAACTGTTTTGTTGTTGTCGTTGTTGGGTTTTTTTTTTTTTTGAGACAGGGTCTCGGTCTGTTGCCCAGGCTGGAGTGCAGTGGCACGATCTTGGCTCACTGCGGCCTCTGCCTTCCGGGTTAGAGCAATTCTCCCACCTCAGCCTCCTGAGTAGCTGGGATTACATGTGCGTGTCAGCATGGCTGGCTAATTTTTGCATTTTTTGTAGAGACGGGGTTTCACCATGTTGGCCAGGCTGGTCTCAAACTCCTGACCTCAGGTGATCTGCCTACTTCGGTCTCTCAAAGTGCTGGGATTACAGGCGTGAGTCACCGCACCTGGCCTAAAAGCAAGAAAGAAATTTCTGGATCATAGATCAAATTTATTATCATTTACAGCGATAACTGTACTGGTTCCTAATGCCCTATTCTTCCCTTTGGAGTAATACAATGAGACCAAATGGAACCTACATGTACAGAGAAGGGTCCACACTATAGAAGAAATCTGAAGTTACTAATTTCAAAGTATAAACTGGAGTTACTGCACAGTAGTTCTTCCCTTTCTGAAAGAAGGAGAAAGTCCTTACCTTGCCATTATGAAGGAATCCTCTCTGGGAGAGTAGGGAAGGCTCTAAGTGTTCATAACACATTCGGATGCATATAAGTAAATGACTGCCGGGAAGGAAAATCTGCGAATTGGAGGTCTCCAATTTGCAAGTTATACTTAATATTCAAACACTCATTAACCCTGGTTGCCAGTGATTTTTGCTCAGAAAGTCCTGACCATAAAGGAACAGGAAAATATTTTATTTTCTAGAGCTCTACCCTTTGTTTTTCATGGTACAGCTTATGTAAAATTTACTATTTATATGCCATTACATCAGCAATTCTGATAACTCTTACCAACAGGAGTGAGAAACAATCTGCTTCGTTTTGCTATATAGCACTTATCAATGCTATTTCTAGCAGAATTCAGAGCAGCAGGATGAGACAACTGTAGTGTTGAACTCGGCCATGCCCCTCAGGTGTCTTATATTTAGCCAGCCAAATAAATACCATCAAGTCTCAGAGTCTGCCTTAGAAAGCCAGGTGGCTTGACTTGTCCACCTGGCCCAAGGCAATAATCCAGGTACAGCAGGGTATATTCATTATATGCACAGACTTCACCTTGGCCTGCAAAGGAGAAAGTGTAAGGTAATTCCATATCCATAACAAACCTGGCCAGTGAACTGAGGCTGACTTGAATGCCTTCCAGGGCAGCGACAATGTCACACTGCCCACAGAATACGCATCTGAGGTGTTTCCTTTTATACTTGAATGTTTCTGATGATTATCCCTAAGTATAAATCTCAATTGGTTGGGAAGACTAGAACAGCTGCTGTTTTACATTATAGGGTTTCGGCCTAGCTGAAGATTTGAATTTGGGGAAACCATTGTGAATTAAATGTCCTTAAACAGCCAGTTACTTTACTTTTGCTTTGGAGTGGAACGTTTCCCACCCCAGGAATACCTGCCACTTTTCATCAAAGGCAAGATAACCACTAGGACTGAAGAGCTGCATTCTTTAATATGCTGAGTTCATTTGACAAGGAAAGACTTTCATTTGTTTTGTTTTCATTGCTTCCACCTTGTCATTCAGAGAGTCCACCTAAAATGGATATTCAGTCTGAGCGTTACCAGGCTTCTATGAGTCAGGCATTTAATTTCAACAAGAGCTCAGTAACAAGTTTTCAAAGGCATAGCTGGTAGCCAGATCCAACACTACAAAAGATGCCTCTAGCTGGAGGCTGTTTTCCTCTGTATTCTGTCTCCCTTTACAGACTGCTTTCCTTTTGGTGGCAAGAGGTTAGAAAGACAGCAGTTTTCCTCTGACTGCTGACCTGGAAAGTTAGAGGCATCTGTATTATGTGCGAACATACCCGCCGTTAGCAAACAACCAGGGAGTTCACCCAATAACACACTTCTCTATTTGTAGCTTTTCCCAATTGGGATGATCTGCTCAGAGATTATAAACCGGGGAATTACAAGCGTGTGAGAAATTATATCGATTTTGACCATATTTTCACATAAGAATAAACAAAACAACATAAAATATTTTGACACAAAATTTTAAAATCCTCATGTTTTCTTAAACACACATTTACTCACATCCCTGACTGTTAACTCACTTTTAGCCCATTTAGCATTTCAAAGATTAAAATCACAGCGAACTGCTGCTATCTCCCATTGGAAATCTGGGAATCTGGGAATGCAATGGGCATGTTGCTGTCTGGGTCATGTGATGTGATAGGAATTGCTGGGGAATGCATCTTTTTTCTCTCTCTCTCTGTTTCCTCTGTCTCTCTCTCTCTCTCTCTCTCTCTCTCTCTCTCCTTGCCCAGGAACCCAGGATTCCTGTTTTCCCTGTATATTTCCTACTGTCTGGGGAGTGCTCAGGGTTCAAGGAGTTCTTTCTGCTCCCTCACCTGCCGCCATGGGTCTATCATACATTTATTGGTGCTTTGGTCATCCACAATGCCAGCACCCTTTCTCCCATGGGACTAGGTACTTAGGTGTCTGCATCCAAAAGAACTGTAACTGTTTACATATCTGGCCTCCATGACATTGTCCATCATAATCAGAAAGCCTGTGGTACTGCTGCTCCCTTGGGAACAGGTTGACTTCAGCCTCATCTCGAATCTGTAAGGCAATTGCGGTCAGGGTAGAAGGGGAGGAATAAATTAATAGAACCAGAGAAGGTGTGCCAATAAGTGTATCAGGTTTGCATTTAGGTTTGGGAGGCAAAGAGGCAGTTCCAACAAAGCCTTACTCAACCTTGAGAAGTAACTCAGTGTCTCCTCTTACACACAAGCCTAATACACACTGGCCCACCCAAGGCCCAGCTTTCAGGATTGTTGAACACTTTCTTCTTGTTTTGGAAGAGAGAAGACCACAATCTTGTAGTGTTCTTGGCCCTAACTCAGCTCTGTGAACTCCCAAACTCTTTCCCTTCCCTTCCAGAGGAGAGACCAAAAAACAAAACACCATCTGAAGTGCTTGCTGCATCTCTACCTCCTGTGCTGGACTGACCACTATCTTCCCAATCCTTCTGTAACAGGCCAAAAGTCCAGCAATAGTGTGATCCACGTATCCACTACTAATTTTCATCTCCATCTGTCTGTGAAGCCTCTTCTGCTTCCAGAAAATTATGTTTCTCACAGAATCCCATGCTCAACAAGTATGAAAATTTATGTCTAATACCTATACAGATTTTATTCTGAAAATAAACACATACACACACAGAAAGATCAATTTTTTATGATTAATGAAATACTACTTAAAATATATTGCATAATTCATTATTTTAATATAATTATATGCAATCTTGGTGAAGATAAGCAAAAGTATAAGTATATCACTTTCTAGTCATATAATGCAATTATATGACTAGAAATTATATACTATCATATAATGCAATTATATTTCTAGTTATATATGCAATTATACAAAGATAAGTATATCACTTTCTAGTCATATAATGCAATTATATTAAATGTCTATATAAATGGAATGAAGTCCTAAGTGTAACTGTTAGGTAATATATTCAAGATCATTTAACTGTTACAAAATGCAAGGTCTAAAATAGAATACATTGTATTAACCTATTTTGTTATAAAAAACAAAATATCTGCATATATACATAGAAAAGGTTTTACAGAATGTTAAAAAAATTAAAAGTGATTTTTTTCTGGATATCGGGGAACCCCACCCCGATATTTAACGTGGGTTANAGTGTTGAACTCGGCCATGCCCCTCAGGTGTCTTATATTTAGCCAGCCAAATAAATACCATCAAGTCTCAGAGTCTGCCTTAGAAAGCCAGGTGGCTTGACTTGTCCACCTGGCCCAAGGCAATAATCCAGGTACAGCAGGGTATATTCATTATATGCACAGACTTCACCTTGGCCTGCAAAGGAGAAAGTGTAAGGTAATTCCATATCCATAACAAACCTGGCCAGTGAACTGAGGCTGACTTGAATGCCTTCCAGGGCAGCGACAATGTCACACTGCCCACAGAATACGCATCTGAGATGTTTCCTTTTATACTTGAATGTTTCTGATGATTATCCCTAAGTATAAATCTCAACTGGTTGGGAAGACTAGAACAGCTGCTGTTTTACATTATAGGGTTTCAGCCTAGCTGAAGATTCCTGAAGACAAAACTTGAATTTGGGGAAACCATTGTGAATTAAATGTCCTTAAACAGCCAGTTACTTTACTTTTGCTTTGGAGTGGAACGTTTCCCACCCCAGGAATACCTGCCACTTTTTCATCAAAGGCAAGATAACCACTAGGACTGAAGAGCTGCATTCTTTAATATGCTGAGTTCATTTGACAAGGAAAGACTTTCATTTGTTTTGTTTTTCATTGCTTCCACCTTGTCATTCAGAGAGTCCACCTAAAAATGGATATTCAGTCTGAGCGTTACCAGGCTTCTATGAGTCAGGCATTTAATTTCAACAAGAGCTCAGTAACAAGTTTTTCAAAGGCATAGCTGGTAGCCAGATCCAACACTACAAAAAGATGCCTCTAGCTGGAGGCTGTTTTCCTCTGTATTCTGTCTCCCTTTACAGACTGCTTTCCTTTTTGGTGGCAAGAGGTTAGAAAGACAGCAGTTTTTCCTCTGACTGCTGACCTGGAAAGTTAGAGGCATCTGTATTATGTGCGAACATACCCGCCGTTAGCAAACAACCAGGGAGTTCACCCAATAACACACTTCTCTATTTGTAGCTTTTCCCAATTGGGATGATCTGCTCAGAGATTATAAACCGGGGAATTACAAGCGTGTGAGAAATTATATCGATTTTGACCATATTTTCACATAAGAATAAACAAAACAACATAAAATATTTTTGACACAAAATTTTAAAATCCTCATGTTTTCTTAAACACACATTTACTCACATCCCTGACTGTTAACTCACTTTTAGCCCATTTAGCATTTCAAAGATTAAAATCACAGCGAACTGCTGCTATCTCCCATTGGAAATCTGGGAATCTGGGAATGCAATGGGCATGTTGCTGTCTGGGTCATGTGATGTGATAGGAATTGCTGGGGAATGCATCTTTTTTCTCTCTCTCTCTGTTTCCTCTGTCTCTCTCTCTCTCTCTCTCTCTCTCTCTCTCTCCTTGCCCAGGAACCCAGGATTCCTGTTTTTCCCTGTATATTTCCTACTGTCTGGGGAGTGCTCAGGGTTCAAGGAGTTCTTTCTGCTCCCTCACCTGCCGCCATGGGTCTATCATACATTTATTGGTGCTTTGGTCATCCACAATGCCAGCACCCTTTCTCCCATGGGACTAGGTACTTAGGTGTCTGCATCCAAAAGAACTGTAACTGTTTACATATCTGGCCTCCATGACATTGTCCATCATAATCAGAAAGCCTGTGGTACTGCTGCTCCCTTGGGAACAGGTTGACTTCAGCCTCATCTCGAATCTGTAAGGCAATTGCGGTCAGGGTAGAAGGGGAGGAATAAATTAATAGAACCAGAGAAGGTGTGCCAATAAGTGTATCAGGTTTGCATTTAGGTTTGGGAGGCAAAGAGGCAGTTCCAACAAAGCCTTACTCAACCTTGAGAAGTAACTCAGTGTCTCCTCTTACACACAAGCCTAATACACACTGGCCCACCCAAGGCCCAGCTTTCAGGATTGTTGAACACTTTCTTCTTGTTTTTGGAAGAGAGAAGACCACAATCTTGTAGTGTTCTTGGCCCTAACTCAGCTCTGTGAACTCCCAAACTCTTTCCCTTCCCTTCCAGAGGAGAGACCAAAAAACAAAACACCATCTGAAGTGCTTGCTGCATCTCTACCTCCTGTGCTGGACTGACCACTATCTTCCCAATCCTTCTGTAACAGGCCAAAAAGTCCAGCAATAGTGTGATCCACGTATCCACTACTAATTTTCATCTCCATCTGTCTGTGAAGCCTCTTCTGCTTCCAGAAAATTATGTTTCTCACAGAATCCCATGCTCAACAAGTATGAAAATTTATGTCTAATACCTATACAGATTTTATTCTGAAAATAAACACATACACACACAGAAAGATCAATTTTTTATGATTAATGAAATACTACTTAAAATATATTGCATAATTCATTATTTTAATATAATTATATGCAATCTTGGTGAAGATAAGCAAAAGTATAAGTATATCACTTTCTAGTCATATAATGCAATTATATGACTAGAAATTATATACTATCATATAATGCAATTATATTTCTAGTTATATATGCAATTATACAAAGATAAGTATATCACTTTCTAGTCATATAATGCAATTATATTAAATGTCTATATAAATGGAATGAAGTCCTAAGTGTAACTGTTAGGTAATATATTCAAGATCATTTAACTGTTACAAAATGCAAGGTCTAAAATAGAATACATTGTATTAACCTATTTTTGTTATAAAAAACAAAATATCTGCATATATACATAGAAAAGGTTTTACAGAATGTTAAAAAAATTAAAAGTGATTTTTTTCTGGATATCGGGGGAACCCCACCCCCGATATTTAACGTGGGTTATTTTCTATTTCCGTAAGCATCTTGGCTGGTTTGAGAAATAAAGGGAAAGAGTACAAGAGAGAGAAATTTTAAAGCTGGGTGTCCTGGGGAGACCTCACACATTGGCAGGTTCTGTGATGCTCCCCAAGCCGTAAAACCAGCAAGGTTTTATTAGAGATTTTCAAAAGGGGAGAGAGTGTACGAATAGGGTGTGGGTCACAGAGATCACATGCTTCACAAGGTAATAGAATATCACAAAACAAGTGGAGGTAGGGAGAGATCACAGGACCACAGGATAGGGCAAAATTAAAATTGCTAATGAAGTTTCGGGCACACATTGTTATTGATAACATCTTATCATGAGACAGGGTTTGAGAGCAGACAACCTTTCTGACCAAAATTTATTAGGTGGGAATTTCCTCATCTTAATATGCCTGGGAGCACTACAGGAGACTGGGGCTTATTTCATCCTTTCGGCTTCGACCGTAAAAGATGGTCACCCCCAGGGGGCCGTTCATAGACTTACCCTCAGGGCACATTCTCTTTCTCAGGGATGTTCCTTGCTGAGAAAAAGAATTCAGCAATATTTCTCCTAACTGCCTTTGAAAGAAGAGAAATATGGCTCTGTTCCAACCAGCTCACTGGCAGTCAGAGTCTGAAGTCATCTCTCTTGTTCCCTGAATATGGCTGTTATCCTGTTCTTTTTTCAAGGTGCCCAGATTTCATATTGTTCAAACACACATGCTCTACAAACAATTTGTGCAGTTAACACAATCATCCCAGGATCCTGAGGTGACATACATCCTCCTTAGTTTACGAAGATGATGGGATTAAGAGATTAAGTAAAGACAGGCATAGGAAATCACAAGGGAATTGATTGGGGAAGTGATAAGTGTCCATGAATTCTTCACAATTTACATTTAGAGATTGAGGAAAAGACAGACTTAAGAAGTTATAAAAGTGTGAATTTGGGGAACTAATAAATGTCCATGAAATCTTCACAACTTATGTTCTTCTGCCGTGGCTTCAGCTGGTCCCTCCATTCGGGGTCCCTGACTTCCCACAACATCTGGGTACAGGGAAGAGGGCAAAAGGAAAGTGAGTAGCCTTAATAGTTTCACTTTTATACTTCTCTACTACTTGCCACTTTAAATAAGTATAATTTATGCTTATATTGAGAATAACAAAGGAAATAATCTTGGAGGAAATTTTTTTTTCTTTTTGGATAAGTAGTCTGTGCTTTATCTTCTAACATTCCTATAATTATGAGACTTTATAATAAAAAAATTTAATAAAGAAACTAGGTAAAGGAAAGTAAAGATTATTTGGTCAAGCGGTTTTTCCTTTGGCTACATTGTTTCATAATATGTATTAATATTTATCATAGTCCTGAGGCTAGCTACATAAAGTGTGTTCTACATTCTCACTATAGTGGAGTAAGTACCAGCTTGATTGTGATGTTGCAATATGAGCTCCAGCCAACTCTTTTTCTTGTAGCAGAGTGTCCTAAAGGAAGACTCTTATTGACAATACTTTCCTCTGTTTGGATCCTATCACATGTATTGATGCTAATCATTGTACCCAAAGGGATGTGGAAAACTTCATTCACTCAACAAATACTATTGCCGACTTTCATTTTGCAAACCCCTAAAATAAAACAATGAAGAAGGTTGCTATTCATAGTATTATTGTAGCAGGCTGAATTATGACACTCCAAAGATGTCTATGTCCTATTCCCCAGAACCTGTGAGTATGCTAACTTATATGGTAACAGACATTTTGCAGATGTAATTTAGTAAAGGATCTTGAAATGGAAAAATTATCCTGGACTATATGGGTAGGCTCAATGTAATCTTGAGGGTCCTCATAAGAGAAAGATAAGAGGACCAGAATCACAGGGACAAGATGTAAAGATGAAACCAGGTTGAGTGATGCACCTTGAAGGTAGAGGAAGGGCCCTGAAACAAGGAATGATGGCAGCCTCTAGAAGCTGAAAAAGGCAAGGAAGCAGCTTCTCCCCTTAAACCTCCAGAAGGAACGCAGTCCTATGGCACTTTGCTTCTGACCTCCAGAAGTGGGAGAATAAATTTGTACTGTTTTAAGAAAGCAGATTTGTGGTAATTTGTTACAGCAGCATTAGGAAACTAATACAATTTAGAAGGAGTTATATTTGTTAAGAAATAAATAATACACTGTGATCTGTTTGAAATCATGATCATATTGAATTTGATGGTAGGCTTGTCATTAAGTTTCTCAAAAATGATATTTTATTTATACAGCATTTTGGGTATAAATTGTATTATCTTCTCTCCAAGAGGCCACTCTAAAACTAAAGTCAAAGAGCAGAAAATACTCTACTCAAATCCACCTATCTTTCTATCTACCTATCTGTCTGTCTACCTATCTATCATCTATCTATCTGTGGATATCTATAGCTATATGCATATAGATATATATAATGGTGTGCAGTCTATAGCATCAGTTCTATTAGCAGTAGAAATTGCACATCCTTGATGGAATTTAGCATTTCAGCATGACTAAGATGCTCCACAATATATTATAGGTTAGCACTGGATGTTTTACTCATGCATTCTACTATGAGTGGAATGGAGGTGATCAAATATGTCTTAACTCCCACTAATTAAAAAACCCATTGGAGTAATGGTCTCTTAAATCCGCCCTGTGGTCTGAAGAAAGTCTAGAAAGGAAGACACATAGTAGTCTTTTTCTCATGTATCTAAGTAAATATGGGTCTATTCTTTTAAAGTCTGACTACAATGGTTTTAATCACCATCGGTTTATTCCCCAGGCCTTTGCAACCAGGATTTCAAGAGTGATATAAACATTAAGCTCCATTTGAGCATGGAATGGGGCGTGTTAGCAGTGTGAAGACCCGAGATGAGACAGCCCTAAAGGATGTACAGCAGCACATCAGGCTTTCTTTAGATTTGTTATGTTTTGGCTACAACTTGGACAGTTTTATTAACTTTTTCTATTAACCTGACCATCACGTTCTTTATATGAGCTCTTCGTCAGAGTCTCTTAAATCTCTCATGCAAACAGAGCCCGGAAGGCTCTCTACTTGTCCATGGAATATGTGTTGCTGTGTCTACTTATCAGTGAATAGAGCTTCCTTTGTAACTGGGGAAACTTTGCAACTTCTTGGAAGAAGCCCCCAGATACATTTGCTCAGCGAACCCAAGATTAGAAAATAAAAGTTAATAATTTAGGATGACCACACACTCTCAATTTATTACATTTTCTACTATTCCTTGTTGTCAGACATCCAGCTGCTTCATGCTTGTATGTAACCTGCCTGGATCACAGAAGCATATGATTTGGCAACCTCTGTGCTACCCCTTCTGTCAATTACATGCAGCTCTTCTCCCAATTACATTATATGGTTAAAGCATCTTGGGAGCAAGCAGGTTGTCATTTATGTTTTGTATCCATTTCTTTACAGCTTCTCCCTCCCTGGTTGCTTTAAGTAATGTTCAGTAAGCATTTGTTGAATGATTGATGTCAATATTGATTTCTCCCATATCTCTGAGATGCCCTGGCTACAGAAAAAAAGTGAGAATCAATGGATGTGAAAGAGAAGAATCCTGTCAAGTTCTTTCCAGATGGTGGATTGTAGATTCACAGATAGCGTTTTTTTTAATCTTGCAATTTTTCTTGAAATAGCCTCTGATCTTCTCCTATGCAGAAAAGTGTACTTTTTTTAAGGCTAATTCTTCTATTAAAAGGTTACACCCTTCGTACTACCCACATACCAGACACTTAGTTTCCTACTCTGCCCGTCCACCACAATCGTTATATGATGTATCATCACCATTTCTTGCCCTTAATACCGTCAGAAGGGTTATTTATTTCTTGACTATTCTATAACAAGCTTACCGAGAAAGTTATTGATTAACTTATAACAATTATTAATTAAATTCATTAAAATTTTAATTATATAAATTATTAATTATAAAAGTCCATATCACAGAATACATGATATATTAGAAATATGCTAAGCATACATGAATAGACAAATACATAACATACCATAATTACCATGTGATTTTAGTACTGATAATTCTTCTGGACCTATGTACAAATGAAACAATAGCATTTGTATCTAATTATATTTTCTCACCTTGATTATGCTACAAAGTTTTCAAAGTTATTTAAAATTGTTTTTGTTGTTTAGGATTTTAAAGCAGTGGTCTCCGACACCCAGGCCAGGGACTGATACGAGTCCCTGGACTGTTAGGAACCTGACCGCATAACGGGAGGTGAGCAGCAGGCAAGTGAGCATTACTACCTGAGCTCTGACTCCTACCAAATCATCAGCAGCATTCGATTCTTACAGGAGCCTGACCCCTATTGTGAACTTTGCCTGCCAGGGATCTAGGTTGTTCCCTGACACCTGCACTGGCCCCATGCAGTCTGTGGAAAAATTGTCTTCAGCAAAACTGGTCCCTGGTGCCAAAAATTTGTGGGACCACTGTACTAAATTATTGTGTTTATTTTTACTTGTAGTATTGACTTGGATGGAAGGTGTGGCTAAGCTCTAAAGCTGCCTCTAATTCAGAACCACAGAACTAGATAGACAACCCATCCATACAATCAGTACGTGGGGACTCCAAAATTGGGTATTATTTTTGTGACACTAGGAATGCTTATAAATGCCTGTGGGATGAAATAACTGTGAAATATATATGTGTCTATATATATATTTCATAACTGTGTTATATTTGGTATATATGTGTCATAACACTCTTTGTAGCTTTACTTGACCATTGATGTTAAATCAATTCATTTGTTAAATATAAAATAATCAAGTAAAGCATCAATTAATGAATGTGATATTAGTGTCAATTAATTTGTTAAATGTAAAAGAGTCAATAAGCTATGAAGAGTGTTATCTATGATTCAAAATTCTTTTGTATTATTATTGATTATTATGAGCTTTCCTATTGCAAAGCAACTAACCATGTACTCATGTACTTGAGTTCTTCTCTTGGGGATTGCATTAGATTTTATGCATGCTTGTTACATATCGTAGCATATTTTAATTTTGCCTGTGTATATTTCTTCTTCAAATTGTCATGAGCTGTTAAAAATTATCTCCTTCATCTCAGAATCATCACAAAGTAGAACCCAGAGATAAGTATTTCTAAACTTTAAAGTCTACCGCAGTTAAGAACTACTGATAATTCAACCCTCTCATTGTTTTCATTTCATAGTGTTATTTACTGTTTTGAAAATGTCATATCGTTAAGGGAAATGTATGGAAAATTATTTGTATAGTCTCGTGGCCTGAATGTATGAATTCTTTTCATTATTTATATTTATCATGAGCTTCTAGAAATCAAAGACCATTTATTATTTACCTGGATCTCCAGCTCCCAACAATAAAATGTTGTAAAATAAAATACATGAATGTAAGTATTTACCTCGGACTTTATTATTTGATTGACTTGGCTTTCTTTGTTTGAGTTACAGTGACCTCATGAAGTCTAGGCTGTGAAAAATGAAATCTCCAATTGTGAACATTGCAGTCCCTATTTAAAATCTGACTTGTAACATTTTTCCATTAGTCATATTAAAGAAATCATTCCCAATTCCTGATATTTTTTTGCCACGTAGAAGGATTTCCATTTTCTCTGTCATCTCACTCCTCATGAAAACTTCCTCCAGAAAAATGGAATCATTGTTGTGTTATTTTGAGTTTAGTACAGACAACTGGGCACTTCAGTTATTCTGTTCTGTGAAGCTTCCTGCCTGCAGAGAGCAGGTCTTCAGATATGCCCCCAAACAAAAAAAGACTTAGATGTCAAACCTCTGTCTAATTGGGAGATACTTGGGGATTCTCAGTAAGACTGTGTCTGGGTGGATTGTTCACCTTATTCTGCGCTTCACTATTACAAGCCCATAATTAATCTCATACCCAGTCAGTATTAAATATGCTATTATTTTGATCTCACTTTAGTTATGATCTCACTTTAGTTATGCTCCTTAGTACATCAAATTTTACAGGGAGAGACCCTCAGCTGGGGAGTATTATGAAGTTTGGGGAAGATCAGTTTAGTTTAGGGGTGGAGTATTAGTAACCTGTGTATTGATCAAGGAACTTTGAAACTTAAGGGGACAATTGCATGGATCAAATAATTTCAGGATGATTGAAGCTCTAGTGATGTCATGGAAGGAATATTAAGCATTTATGTCACTGAACTAAAAAAGAAAATAAAGATTTCTTATTATAATTGGAGTAGTACTGGTTGCTGTTTTGCCTGTAAGGTTTGCAGTGACCTCTATTGTGCCGTGTAGCTGCTTTGGCGGTTGCATAGTTGGCTTCTAACTGCTGCAATTTTAACGTTTAGACTTTAAGCCAGTGAGCCACATGGGATTTTGATGTTGGCAGTTACCTACACCTTCTGGCTGTTTTTTACATAAGCCAGTATTCATTTGTATACAGAGAAGGTTGCATTAGGATAGAGTCGAATGGCAAGAAGGTCACAAAACTGGCTCAGGGCCTTATGGCTCAGGCTGCTGCAGCTTGACCTTAAATTGAACAAGTATTTCCTTGTAGGTGAGGGTGAGTTTGGAATAGAGTATTTTTTATACACACTGGCAGAAATTAAAATAAGTAAAATATTCTCTGCTTTCCTTTATTAGCCATATCTGTATGATGAGGATATCAAACATCAAGACACCTGACTTCTGCCTGAGCAACAGAGCACTGTTGAATATCTAGAATAGCTGGGCTCCAAGTCTATGTAGGCAGAGTTAGATGGGCTATGACATACTGTATTCAGG
This sequence comes from Rhinopithecus bieti, assembly GCF_001698545.2. Taxonomy (NCBI): domain Eukaryota; kingdom Metazoa; phylum Chordata; class Mammalia; order Primates; family Cercopithecidae; genus Rhinopithecus; species Rhinopithecus bieti. The sequence goes on along the minus strand of NW_016803641.1, from coordinate 46,918 downwards.
AACTACAGTGAATACTGCAGAAAGTGACTTTGGGTTTCTGTAGCTTGTTCACAGGCCCAAGATTCAACTTTATGGCATGTCCCATAATTAATTAGGCTTTGCATTGACTATTGTATTATCTACGACCATGGCTTTTGAGTTTCAAGACCCAAATTAAAAGGTGTTTCGAGTAGCACATGGCAGAGATGTTGATTCTAAGACTCTGGGGTATAAGTTTCAGAAAGACCAATCAAAGATTCAGTTCAGAAAACCTCTGAGAATATTTCTAAAGCTAAAACAAATGTTGTGATTACCCAACACTTGGGTGCCAGAAACACAGGGCTCAAATGGAAAATGCAAGTTAAGAATTTTGAATATACATAGAGGAAAATGAAATATACCTCATTTAAAGCCTAGTAACTAAAACTGTCTCCAGGTTAAACTTCTAAACCTTGATAGAAGGCAGAAATGGCTCGAATGCACTCTGTGAATGCTAACCCACACTGCTACACACACACACACGCACGCACACACACACACATTCTCAAATATGAACACGGATTCTAAATAAGTAGTATCAGCTGATAGCCCACTAAAATACTAAAATCAAATTTTCTTGTATCTATCTTCCTTAATTCAAATACCCCTGATTCTTTGCTATAATCACTAAGCATTGCATCCTTGTAACACATGTTGGAAAGCACAGGGGCCTAAAATGGGTTAGAATAGTGCATTAATTAAGTTAGTTGCATGATTATTCTGTACCCAAGGCTGAAATTGTATTTCTTCTTCTACTTCCCACTCTGATATTTTTCTAGATGGATTGCTCCATATAGTCTATTAAAAATCCTTTAAAGAGATCAGACTTTACAAACATACTCTAATACAATGCATTTTAGAGTATTTGCACAGGCATGTTCTTTCTTAATTAGAAGAAACCGTGTTGATGTTTTAACAGAATGGCTGTGACTCTGCTTTAGCAATAGACGTGTTTAATGGTCAACTAGCTGAGCTTAGGCCAAGAAAGCACAGGCAGCACAGTTGCCAGGTTCAGGTTTCATGACATCAGCCAAGGAATTAAATGTTAACCAGCAGACTGAGATGTTTGTCCAAGAGTATAAAGAGTATGTTATTTGAAGGTTCATCTCATCATATAACGAAGAATGAATTTATCCCATCTCATGACCCTCTGAGTTAGTTTCTTTTATCCAATTAGAGTTCCTTCTTTGATATCAGCTGTAAGGCTAGTGTTCACATAGTTGCATCCCTTAATAATAAAAAGGAAGACTGGATGGAACAGAAGGATAAAAAAATACTCAAAGAGTTAGCATTAGAGGGTAGAATTCATTACAAAGATTGAAACGCTGTAACAAAATATCCCAATATATCTTACCATTTCCCATGTGAATCATTAAATATGATATAAGATTATATAATTCCTTAAAAAAAAAGTTGAGAGCTACTATTCTGTTCACTTTTGTCACTGAAAAGGCAATACTTTCCACGTTTATTTTTTAAATGTAAAAATGTGGTTTAAATATGCATTGAAGTAGGAACCAAATCCAACATATAAATTCTATTGTAAGAATTGTTCCAAGTGTTCAGTTTTCAATTTGATAAGCATTTGGTGAATATTTTAATTTAACTTTAATAATTGAGCTCTAAGCTTAAAAGGGGAATAATTCATAAATGTATGTGGATTGATGTTCTCTTCAAATACACTTTTCTCTGAAAATTGATTGATTCTACCTAAATCTGCAATTATAAGAATTGTAGATGTATATGTCATTAAAAACGTATGGTGGGCATGATGCGGTGATTCACGCCTGTAATCTCAGCACTTTGAGAAGCTGAGGTGGACAGATAACCTGAGGTCAGGAGTTTGAGACCAGCCTGACCAACATGGAGAAACGTTGTTCCTACCAAAAATATAAAATTAGCCAGGTATGGTGGCACATGCCTGTAATCCCAGCTATTTGGGAGGCTGAGGCAGGATAATTGCTTGAATCCGGGAGGCAGAGGTTGTCGTGAGCCAAGCTCATGCCATTGCACTCCACCCTGGGCAACAGAGTGAGATTCCATCTCAAAAAAAAAAAAATTATGGTGGCAAGTATAGTTTCAGTTTTATATGCTGCCTAACTTTATGTTGTGAGCAAATACTAGTAAACAATAATAAAAATAGAAAACATTTTTATTTCATATTCAATTTCAGCATATGGGAAATAATTTTAATGTCTGCATGAATATCTTCTTCATCTGTGATGACATGCCAGTTTTCTCTTAAGGAGGGTAAGTGTTCATATATTTCATATAAATTCAAAAATGTATAACAAACCATTGCCTGGTATTGAAATATTCATATCAAAACCAAGATCCCAAGAAAGTAACAAATGTAGTTTAACAAGATTCATCAGGGACTCTTAAGAAGCAACAAATTTTTTTCACATTGTTCAATAAAAGAAAATTTAGAATTACTGAATTAGATGTCAAATTGGCAACATTCCTTATACTGAGTCACTCATCAGAGTTTCTCATTAGCACGAAAATCAGTCTTTATAACATTTTGCTCATGTTAGAGGTGCGTAATGAGTGAAAATAAGAAAGCATATAAAAGATGTCAGTGTTTCAAAGCTAAGTTATAAACAAAATAGTAAAAGAATACAACCATCTTGACTTCCATGCTAATTAGGATGATTTGTAGCCTTTAGCAAATGAAGTTAGAGTTAAACTATGTTGAATCATTGAACATAGTGGAACATTTCAGAGGAATTATTAGTAAACTACACAAGCTAGAGTGCTTGAATTAAATCTCTGTGAAAATATTGAGGGAAAAACTCGGTTTCTCACTTAGCAGCAACTTTAACAAATTAATTTTTCACAACAAATTTACCATGGAAATCTATGGTTAATTGATAAATTCTTTGAATTTTAAATTCAGGAGGTTGAACAGAGGTCAGTTCACCCAACTACTCATTTTATAGACAAGGACATGGACCTTGTATTTGATGGATGACTCAAATTTCTCACAGTAACGAAAGCCAACATCAAACAGCAATCTCTGGGAACTAGTTCTTCTGAATTTTAATCTAGTTATCAGACCGAGAATTGATGATCTGGGCAGACCACAAGAACAGGAATAATAATCAACATCTCAAACCATGCTGGAACACTGAAGAACAATGAAAAGTAGGACCTGGGGAACTGCTTATGGAAGACTCAGATCCCAGATTCAAGGACTAGACATTCTTCCTGTTGAAATAGTAAAAACAAACCCACGTGGGCTTATCCAGACTAAAAACCCCACAGGTAGGTAACTGGAAATACAGACCCAATCAAAATTGCCAAATGTATTTAAAACCAATCATAAAGCGTCACTGGCTTCCTAAAGTCACACTCTAGTAGAAAGTCCCACATTAAGAGCAAGCTCACCAGTCAGATTCTGGCTCAAATGCCATGAACTCTGGCTGTTTTCACTGAGATTTAGTAGATCTTCGTGTATGAATATTTCTTCACTTAATATATGCTCTTTTCTGGAGACTAGGTTACCACAGATGATTGATGATTGTTTTGTATAATTTTCTAAGTTAAATTGAGTTTGTTGGGGTAACAGTTTACCACATTAGTTTTTTAGTGGTTATCTTAATAATTATATATATTAGAGTTAACAAATGCAGATTTTCCTGTCAACTTTCTCTTAATTGCTCTACTTTTTGTTTCTTTTGCTTTTGAGTTTTAGTTGTTCTAGTGGCTTTCTTTTTAATTCTAAGTATTATACACTCTTAAAGTAGAGATGTATTAACAAGATATTTGGGAAAATTGTGCATTCACCTACTCCTACATAATGATTTTTTGGAAATCAGATTTAGAAACTGTATAGAATGTTTCTAAATATAGCCCTATAGAATATTGCAGAATTTTATTTCACCTATTCTTTTCTGGACAAGCTCTCTCCTTTGGTCATTGCTGATATATTTTATATGTTACAACATATTTATAATTTTAATTTATCTGAATGAGACATTAAAATATGACATTAAGTCATCATATACTTCTTCAAACATTTCTAATTTTACTTCTGTGTTTCCAAAGCCTTGTGGTTTGTTTCTGGTTTTACACGCATGTGGATTTCATTCTCCTTCACTTTTCCCCTACCTGAATTTTAAATTTTCAAAATTTTTAGTGCTTTCTTCTTTCCGCACCTTTTCTCTCCAGGTTATATTTCATTCCTGTGGTTTTAAACAGTCTCTAAAGATCTTCCCCCACCTCAAAGTTGGTCACTTGAACCAAGATTGCCAGATGAATACATGCAACCGTCTTCTTGAAACTTCCTTTTGCTTAACTAGAACTCATGCTTTCCCATAGATATGCTGGCCCTACTCTTGACACACAGTCACATATTTTTTTGGACAAGTATGATGCCAAAGAACTAAACACAAAATTTCACATCTCTTCTTGAAAATTTTTTCATCAATTTTTAATGTCATAAATAAAATAATTTTCAAATAAAATAATTTTGGAGTCATTATCATTAAAAATATAGGGGAAAATGACCACTGAAATGACCAAATCATTTTCATCCCTGCTACAGTTTAATCAACCAACTTCAAAGAAAATTGTCAGCTTAACATCATTTTCTCAGTTCATTTGTTCAGTATGACATTTGAGAAATTTATAACGCATCTTTTGACCCTGTCATTCCATAAGGGTACATTTTCAAGCTTGGCTGTCTTTTCTCAACCTGAAATACATTTGTCCATAGCTTTAGCCTATGGCCTCAATAAATTCTCATCAATTGTATAAGCCTCAAATTCCAATCTTGAAGAAAACCTTAAAGTGGATTTTATGGTTTATTTAATCATATTTTTACTAAATTGCTCCCAGAAAACAAATATCTTGAATATCTTGTATTTGCTTCAAAATCATTTTGGTGATTGTTTTTCATATTTTAATAAAGCTCCTGGCAGCAGTGATTTCATGCAATCAGTTATTCTGTGGGTTTTTGCACATAGGAGATTCAGAGTTTTATATTCAATTATATTTGCCACTACTAAATATCATACTTGAAATTATCACGTGAGAACATTCCACACTTTAAAATTGACTCTACTACTCAGTGATTCATTAATTTTATTTGGGTCAATGTTATCATTTTCTGCACTATGAAAATTATTTTAAGATTTATGCTTAATTGGTCTAATTTACCCTGAATTTTTCATAGTATTATATCAGTTTTCATAGTTTGAGTTAAAATTTTGACAAGATTATTTTAGGATGCAAATTTTTACATAGCTCTATCAAAATGTAAAATTCTTGCTTTAACAAATAATGGAGAACCTTGTATTAAGTGAAATAGGACAGACACAGAAAGAAAAATATTACATGATCTCACATATGTGGAATCTTTTTTTTTAAGAAGCTGAATACACAGAAACAGAGAGTACAATGGTGCTTACCCAGGAATGGAGAGTGGAAGGAAATGGGTGATGTAGGACAGAGTACAAAGTTGCAGTTATGTAAGATGAATAAATCTAGAGATCTAATGAAAGGAAAGAAGAAAGAATAGTTCTAAAGTAAGAACTATTACAGTTAGTAATAGTGTATTGCATACTAAAAATTTGCCAGGAGAGTCATTTTAGGTACTCTTAGCATACACACAAAAAGAAGTAACTAAGGCAAGTGATGGTTACGTTAATGTGCTTGGCTGTAGCAGTCCTTTCGTTATGTATATCAAAACATCATGTTGTACCTCTTAAATATAGACATAAAAATAAATTTTTGAAAATCATCCTGTTCTGTTTAATACCGTGAAATAAACAAACTAGTATCTCCCCTGTTGGTGTGAAGTTGCTGCTTGGGCAAGTAATGGTACTTTTAGATCTCTGCCTCTTACTACCTCTGTATCTACCAAGGCTGTGTGAGACTCTCACTTTTAATTTTAGTTTTAGTATTATTCTACAGTTTCACATGTGCCAGACTTATAATCTGAAAGAAAAAACAAGGAGGATTTTTTGAAAGTTAATTATAATTGGTATATTTCTAATACAATTATATATTCTGTAAAGCCACTATTAAAGAAGAGATTAATTATATTTCATTTTATTTACAACTTATTATTCTCCTTATATTTAAATGTGTCTTTTTTAGCAGACATATTATAGAGTCCTGCTTTCTTATCCATTTATTTTGGCATTAAAATGCAGTTTTAAAACAACAATATTTAATATAAGTTTGGTAGGTTAAGATGTAGACTTATAATTTTATTTTTTCTTTAATTTTGTCTCCCCATTTTATGTACCTCTTTTCCTGTTTTCTTTTAGATTATTTGTCTATATATTTTTAGTATGCCATTGTGACTATTTTTCTGGCTACTCTAGAAATTGCAATATACACAGATAAACTTTGACAGTCTAACAAGGGTCACTATTGTACCATCTCACAGTGTTAAATCCTTAACACATACAGCTCTTTTTATTCTTCCACTGACTTTCATATTACAGTTATTGTAAGTATAAATCTGCATGCATTGAAAACCTTATCACAGGTTTTTACAGTTTTGCTTTAAACATTCATACATATTTTAAAAAACACAAGTGGTAAAAATAAATATTTTATATTTAGTTTCGTATTTACTATTTCTGCTGTTCTCTCTTCATTCGTGATGATTCAAGATTCCCTCTATTATTTACCATCATCTTGATGAAAACCTATTGGCTTTACCAGAAGAGCAGGTTTTTCAGAAATAAATTTTCTTCATCACAGAATACCTTTATTTCCATTTTATACCTGAAGGATATTTTCCCTGAACGTAAAATTTGAGGTTAACATCTCTTTTATTTAAGCACTTTAAAGATGTTCCACTGTCTTCCAACCACAATGGTTTCTGATGAGAAATTCACAATTATTGTAATTTGTAATTTATTTTTTCTAGTTGCTTTCAAGAGGGTTTTCTTAATCTTTGGTTTTCAGCAGTTTGATTATGATGTACATAGGTATGACTTTCCTTGATCTTATCTGGAATCCTGAGCTGCTAAAATCTGTAAATTATATTTCTTTTACTATGTTTATGATTTTTAGCCATTATTTTGTATATGTATATATGTTTTGTATACGCATGTATGTATGCATGGGTTTGGATATGTATATGTATAAAAATAAATATGTACACACACACATACACAATTTTTGGTGTGCCCATCCCTTTTCATTTTCTTCTGATACTACAATTACACATGTATTAGATTCTTTGATAGTTTTCTACAGATGCCTTATGATCTGTTAGACTTTATCACTTTTTTCCCCCTCTGTTCTTCAAACTGAAAAACATCTACTGGTGGGTCTTAGGTTGACTTTCTTTGCCTTATTTCATCTACATTCTGTGACTAAGCTCCTTCACTGATCCCCACCCCCACATCCTGTATTAGTCAGATCCAAGTTTCCCATTTGATTCTTCAATTATGCTTTCTTTTTCACTTCTAAGATTTTTTTTTCTTAATTTAATATGGGATTCCCTTTACTTTCTATGTCTTGCTAAGTTGGTTTTGGTCTGCTGTACTCGGTCATTATCTAGGGGTTACTCTGAGATAGATGTGGGTGGTTCCAATGGCAGTTCAGCTTTGAACACTGCCATTATGTTGTTTGGATCTGTCCCACGCTCTGGATACTTAGCTGTTAAGCTAATACATGTGTGGGTTTACACATGAAGTTAAACATCTTTTCTTGGTTTCCTCTGAAATTATTTTGTCAACATTCCATATGAAGGATCCTGGTTCCTCTAAAACAAAAATGAGATTTCTATTGAGTTTTATTCTCACCACAGTTTCAGTCCTCTGTAAATAGTTTCTACCCTCGAGATAAAGCCAGGAGAGGATAAACAATAACAACCATGATAATGAGATATTTATTCCCATGAGATTTACTTAAGTTTTTGACTTCCCTCTGCACAAACCTGCTTTTGTTTACTTTTTCAAGTTTTTAGCTAGTTGCTTTCTGTATTTCACACAGAGGTTTTAGGGGTCCTCATCGGAAAAGATAAGTTTTAGTGGGTTTAAGACATTGCCAAATTTGAACCTCTTTTCAGATATTTCTTAAATACAGATGAGCACATGCAAATCTGAATTAATCTTAGTTATTAGCATAACTATTATCCTTATATAGACATTAATATAATTTATAGGATCTAATGAAGTACTACATTAAAAAATCACATAAAAATTGAGGTTCAGACAAATAATTAAATTCATTAGTTTTGTGAAGTAATCTATTTCTTTTTCATTCAATCAACAGGTTTTTTTAGTTCTAATAAAGTACTAATCACTATCCTAGTTTTAATTTGAAATAAAGTGTTGAAAGTTGTTAAAACACGTTTAATGGAAAAAAAAGTAGAATGACAAAGTTTTCAAAGGTAATACAATGTGTAATATAGGGTAAAAAGTTAGATTTCCAGCAGCCAACCTAGAGTTATTTTCATCATATCATGCTAAAATTCACATTAGAATATATTTTACGTAAGAAAATCCTACATTGAAATTCACTCTAATTTATCACATTATGTTGAAACTACATAATCTTAGGCTTTTGTGTGTCTGTTTGTTTGTTTCATAGCAGAAGAAATTCTTGCGACATTGTCAGTGCAGGATGTGAACTAGAATTAAACAAGCCTCGTATGCCAAAAACCCTGGGAATGATATGATTCTACCACTGTGGATGCAAAACATGTTAATATATTCCTCTCACCCATCATATGTCACATTATAATCTATAGAAGCCAAAAAAAAATCAGGAATACATTCCAGAACTTTTTCCTTTGTTTTCCAAGACATTACCCAATTATACCATTTCAGTGGTTATATACATGTGAGTCCGGTCAATTTCAATGTATTTTTAAAAACATTTGTATTTTGAAAATTCATCTTAAATTGGTTTATATGATGTTCTACATATTTCTTACACTACCTAAATGTCTGCAACTAACTGGCAGGCCAATGGTTTTGGTATTCTGGGATAAAATAAACAAGGTGAATATATTGTATTGAATACCTCTGGATAAGGATAAAAAATTTTAAATCCTTCTTCTTCATCCCCATACTGATCTTTTATTCGATAAATTCATTTCTCACAGTGGTGTTGCTTTATTCTAATTTAAAGTGGGGATACAAGTAAGAATTTTTGAGGAACTTAGAAATTATAGTTGGTGGTATATGAAAGGTGTAAGCACTTGTGAAGTGTGAGCAGTGTTTCTTTTGACTGAGAATGATATTACATCATTTTCAATACCTAGAAAAGAGCTAGTGGACTACATTATTTGGTAATTAACTACAATACACAGGTTTTTCCATAACCACTATCAGGGTTTATTAATTTCTCTCCTAAACCATGTCTGCTTGGTAACCTCCACTCTTATACTGGCAATTTGTCAGTCCAATGATTGTAGAATATTACCTAATAATTTTTTTTATCTTGGCTGATAAAATGTCCTTTACTTACTGTACAGACTTAAACATCCTTAACTAAATTATTTCCAACAGTTTAAAATAAGACCAGGTTATAAATAACAGCACAGTGGAGAGGGTGTTAAATTATTTATATAAATTTAGACAATGTATTATAGAATGCATGTGTACTGATACTGTGATTTAAAATTTTGAAAATATCTTTCCCATTTCATAAATCAGATCATTAAATTAAAATATTTTAGTTTTTTAATACTTAAAACAAATAATTAAATCTGATTTGATTATTTGGTTAATGATTAATTTGATTAATTTAATGTGATTAAAGTAAGTTCAATTTCTTCAATATATTTAGAAAATATTGATTTAAAATAAAAAATACTTTTGTAATTAAAAAGTGCATTTTGTATGTGGTAGGGTATATTTCCTGTAGTAGGAAGATTGATATGCCCCTGTCTTTTATATAAAATTTTAATTATAGATATTTATTTTGAATTAACTGCAACATTTGTCAGATGTTTCCATCAAAAAACACCTATTGGCAAAGAGTGAATCTGCATCCTCTAGAAATTCTTTCCCACCTCACCCGTGCCTCAGGCTTATATGAGAATAATCAGAGGAAACACCTGCATATAAGGCAAGTTGTGAATTTGTGTGATATCATAAGTTATCTATTTATTTTCCCTGTGCACTCAAAATTCTAGTAAAATATCATTTTTCAGAAAAATGTTGAAAGCTTGTCTGGGAGATTCATATATTTCAGAGACATGAGGTATAGGCAATTACATTCAAGCAGCAATGAATTAAACTGACCGATGTGATAATTGGGTAATTAGAATAATCTTTCCCTTTTGATCTATGAGTGAGAAAATTGATATTCACGTTTGATAGTGGGATGTCCTCATTGACCATGGCTATGTTGGGAAGTGTTGGGAAGTGTTGGGCAGGTGGTTCTCCCATTTTCTGTTGCAAAGATTCTCAAGTACAGCTCTTAAGAACTGGGGTGAGTGCTTGACAGGCTTTTATCTAACACTCAGACACGTAAGAAAAATACAGACACACTAGCGCATTTATTTTTTAACACTAAAAGGATTTATCATTTGTATTATAAGATGATATCCTTTAAATTTGTGGGGGTTACAATGACCTTTTCATTTGACAAAGTAAAAGTTATTCTATGTTAGTGAGAAAAGTTTTGCTTTAAATTTTGCTAAACCAGGAAGTTTGAAAGTCTGGCAAACCCTCGTGTGTTGCATATTTAGTATTCAAGGAAAGGCGTGCTTTGCTTCCAGACAAAAGGGAAGTAATGAATGAAAGTTGGCAGAGGGTGATAGATGCAAGAGAAATAGTGGTGTACCTATGTCTCCTCTGATCTTCAAATGACACTGGAGCTTCCAGTGAATGACCGAAGAGAAAAAAAAAGTCAAAGGAGCTTTCTTTAATGAGAACAATCACAGCCATTTACTTCTGAGGTGACAAAGCACTGCATGGGAGGGGAGGATAATTTCTTTATCTCTAGTTTTAACTTGGCCCTTCTTGGGTATCTAGTGGGTTGGAAACTTCATGACATAGTACCCTGGGCATGTACAACAGCATCCTCACAAGAAAATGGAGCTCCATAAGTAAATAAATGAGAAGTGAACATTAACATTGGGCTATGAGACTGGAAAAGAAAGACCATAACTGTCTGCTGGAGAAAATATATAACAATGGTTTGTGATATACATTAAAAGTGGATTTAGGAAATGTCAAAGATAACTGAATTGGGAGCTGGAAAGTAATCATGAAGATTTTGCATGAATATTTCAATTTCATGCTACTTTACCACAACTTTACTGATGTTCCCAGAATGGTGACAGCAGGTGACATTTGCATTAATACATAGAATAAATCCTAAATATACTTGTATTCATCTGATTTCACACCGCTATAAAGAAATACCCAAGACTGGGTAATTTATAAAGGAAAGAGGCTTAATTGACTCACAGTTCGATATGGCTGGGGAGGCCTCAGGAAACTTACAATCATAGCAGAAGGCGAAGGAGAAGCAATCACCTTCTTCATGAGGTGACAGGAAAAAGAGAGAGAGAGAGAAAGGGAAACCACCACTCTAAAAACCATCAGATCTCATGAGAACTCCCTCACTACCACAAGAACAGCAAGGGGTGCCTCCATGATTCAATCACTTCGCACCACGTCTCTCCCTCAGCAGCGGGAGATTACAGTTTGAGATGAGATTTGGGTGGGGACACAACACCAAAACATATCAATACTATCTACACTTAAGTGATCAAAATTAATGTCCTGTCTACTATTATATTTCCCTATTCCTGTTCTCAGTTACTGGTACTACCTTTAGTTCAGAAAACGTAACTAGAAATCTCCAAAATATATTTAGTCTAACTATTTTCCTTACCTCGGTCTCAATATACTCACTTAAAGATCAAATTTAATCACTGTTACCCTTGCAAAATATTTTATTTATACATTTTTTGTATTTTTCTTCATGACAGGGTTCTATAATATTCTGCCTAAACTATTTCAAGTAGTTTAAATTTGTATAATATTTTTTCCAATTCACCAGCAAAGCAATCAAACTCTACAGATTAAATAATATTTAACTGTTTATTAATTTTTATTTTTAGTTCTGGAGTACATATGCAGGATGTGTGGGTTTGTTATATAGATAAATGTGTGCCACGGTGGTTTGCTGCACCTATCAACCCATCGCCTTGGTTTTAAGCCCAGCATTTACTAGCTATTTTTATTAATGCTCTCCTTCTTTCCACCCCACCCCTGACAGGCCCCAGTATGTGATTCTCCCCTCCCTATGTCCATGTGTTCTCATTGTTCAACTCCTACTTATAAGTGAGAATATGTGGTGTTTGGTTTTCTGTTCCTGTGTTACTTTGCTGAAGATAATGGCTTCCAGCTTCATCCATGGTGGTGCAAAGGACATGATCTCATTCCTTTTTATGGCTGCATAGCATTCCATGGTGTATATGCACCACATTTTCTTTATCCAGTCTATTGTGATGGGCATTTGGGTTGGTTCCATCTCTTTGCTATTGTGAATAGTGCTGCAATAAATACATGTGTGCATGCATCTTTGTAATGTAATTATTTATATTCTTTGAGTATATAACCAGTAATGGGATCACCGATTCTAGAAACTGGTATTCCTTGTTCTCGATCTTTGAGGAATTGCCACAGTGTCTTCCACAATGGTTAAACTAATTTACATTCCCACCAACAGTGTAAAAGTGTTCCTATTTCTCTGAAACCTCAACAGCATCTGTTGTTTCCTGACTTTTTAAGAAAGGCCATTCTGACTGGTGTGAGATGGTATCTAATTGTGATTTGATTTGTGTTTCTCTAATGATCAGTGATACTGAGCTTGTTTTTATATGATTGTTGGTTGCATAAATGTCTTCCTTTTTTTTTTGAGACGGAGTCTCACTCTGTCGCCCAGGCTGCCAAGTTCCGCCTCCCGGGTTCACGCCATTCTCCTGCCTCAGCCTCCTGAGTAGCTGGAAGCACAAGCTCCCACCACCACACCTGGCTAATTTTTTTTCGTGTTTTTTAGTAGACATGGGGTTTCACCGTGTTAGCCAGAATGGTCTTGATCTCCTGACCTCGTGACCAGCCTGCCTCAGCCTCCCAAAATGCTGGGATTACAAGTGTAACCCACCGTGCACAGTCCCTGTATAAATGTCTTCTTTTGAGAAGTGTCTGTTCATGTCCTTTGCCCACTTTTTAATGGTTTTTTTTTTCTTGTAAACTTGTTTGAGTTCCTTGTAGATTCTGGATATTAGACCTTTGTCAGATAGATTGCAAAAATTTTCTCCCACTGTGCAGGTTGCTTGTTCATTCTGATGATAGTTCCTTTTGCTGTGCAGAACCTATTTAGTTTAGTTAGATCCCATTTGTCAATTTTTGTTTTTGTTGCAATTGTTTTTGATGGTTTCATCATGAAATCTTTGCCTGTGCCTATGTCCTGAGTGGTATTGCCTAGATTTCCTTCTAGGGATTTTATAGTTTGGGATTTTACATTTAAGTCTTTACTCCATCTTGATTTAATTTTTGTATAAGGTTTGAGGAGGTGGTCTAGTTTCAATTTTCTGCAAATGGATAGACAATTTTTCCAGCACCATTTATTAAATAAGATATCCTTTCCCCATTGCTTGCTATTGACAGATTTTATTCAAAGATGAGATGGTTGTAGATGTGTGCTTTCATTTCTGAGTTCTCTATTCTGTTCCATTGGTCTTTGTGTCTGTTTTTGTACAAGTACCATGCTGTTTTGTTATTGTAGCCTTATATCACAGTTTGAGGTCTGGTATCATGATGCCTCCAGCTTTATTCTTTTTGCTAAGGATTGACTTGGCTATAGGGCTCTTTTTTGGTTCCATATGAATTTTAAAATAGTTTTTTCTAATTCTGTGAAGAATGTCAATATTAGTTTAATGGGAATAGCATTGAATCTATACATTACTTTGGGCAATATGGCCATTTTCATGATATTAATTACTCCTGTTCGTGAGGATGGAACATTTTTCCATTTGCTTGTGTTATCTCTTATTTGTTTCAGCAGTTGTTTGTAGTTCTCTTGAAGAGGTCCTTCACATCTCTGGTTAGCTATATTCTTAGGTATTGTATTTCCTTTGCAGCAACTGTGAATGGGAGTTAATTTATGATTTGGCTCTATGCTAGTCTATTGTTAGTTTATAGGAACGCTGGTGATTTTTGCACATTGATTTTGTATCCTGAGACTTTGCTGAAGGTGCTTATCAGCTTGAGAAGCTTTTGGGCTGAGACAGTGGGGTTTTCTAGATATAAGATTATGTCATCTGCAAACAAATATTTTTGACTTCCTCTCTTTCTATTTGAATACGTTTATTTCTTTCTCATGCCCTGGCCAGAACTTCCAATACTGTATTGAATAGAAGTGGTGAGAGAAGGCATCCTTGTCTTGTGCCAGTTTTCAAAAAGAATGTTTTCAGCTTTTGCCTATTCAGTATGATATTATCTGTGGGTTTGTCATACATGGCTTTTATTATTTTGACATATGTTCCATCAATACCTAGTTTATTGAGAGTTTACCACATGAAGGTTTGTTGGATTTTATTGAAGGCCTTTTCTTCGTCTATCGAGATAATCATGTGATTTTTGTCTTTAAATCTGTTTATGTGATGAACTACATTTATTGAGTTGCACATGTTGAACCAGCCTTGCATCCAAGAAATGAAGCCAACTTGATAGTGGTGTATAAGCTTTTTGAGGTGCTGCTGAATTTGGTTTGTCAGTTATTTTATTGAGAATTTTTGCACTGATGTTCATCAGAGATATTGGTCTGAAGTTTTCTTCTTTTGTTGTATCTCTGCCAGGTTTTGGTATCATTATGACGCTGGCCTCATAGAATGAGTTAGGAAGGAGTCCCTCCTTTTTAATTGTTTGGAATAGTTTCAGAAGAAATGGATTAGCTTCTCTTTGCATTTCTGGTAAAATTCAGCTGTAAATCCATCTGGGCCTGGGCTTTTTGTTAGTTAGTAGGCTATTTATAACTGCCTCAATTTTAGAATACTTTATTGGTCTCTTCAGGAATTTAACTTCTTCCTGATTCAGTCTGGATGTATCTAGGAGGCTGGATGTGTCCAGGAATTTATTCACTTCTTCTAGAATTTCTAGTTTATTTGCACAGAGCTGTTAATAGTATACTCTGATGGTAGTTTGAATTTCTGTGAAGTCAGTGATAATATCCCCTTTATCATTCTTTATTGTATCTATTTGATTCTTCTCTCTTTTCTTCTTTATTAGTCTAGCTAGCAGTCTATCTATTTTGTTAATTTTTTTTCATAAAACAAGCCCCTGGATTCATTGATTTTTTTGAAGGGCTTTTCATGCCTCTAGCTCCTTCAGTTCTGCTCTGATCTTAGATATATCTTGTCTTCTGCTGGCTTTCGGATTAGCTTGCTCTTGCCTCTCTAGCTCTTTTAATTGTGATAGTAGAGTGTCAATTTGAGATCTTTCTAGTTTTCTGATATGGGCATTCAGTGATATAAATTTTACTCTTAATACTGCTATAGCTGCATCCCAGAAATTCTGGTACATTGTCTCTGTTTTCATTGATTTCAAATAACTTCTTTATTTATGCCTTAATTTCTTTATTTACCCAGGAGCAGGTTGTTAATTTTCCATGTAGTTGTGTGGTTTTGAGTGAGTTTCTTTTTTCTTTCTTTTTTTTTTTTTTTTGACATGGAGTCTCGCTCCATGGCCCAGGATAGAGTGCAGTGGCGCGATCTCGGCTCACTGCAAACTCCTCCTCCCGGGTTCACGCCATTCTCCTGCCTCGGCCTCCCATTGAATGAGTTTCTTAATCTTGAGTTCTAATTTGTGGTCTGAGAGACTGCTATGGTTTCAGTTCTTTTGCATTTGCTGAGGAGTAATTTACTTCCAATTATGTGATCAATTTTAGAGTATGTGCCATGTGGCACTGAGAAGTATGTATATTCTTTTTTGGGGGGGGAGTGTGAAAAGATGTTTAGATATCTGTTAGGTCCCCTTGATCCAGAGTTGAGTTCAAGTCCTTAATATCTTTGTTAATTTTCAGTGTCAAGGATCTCTCTAATATTGACAGTGTGGTGTTCTCACACTATTATTGTATGGGAGTCTACATCTCTTTGTAGTCTCTAAGAACTTGTTTTCTTAGTCTAGGTGCTCCTGTATTGGGTGCATATATATTTAGGATAGTTAGCTCTTCTTGTTTAATTGACCCCTTTACCTATATGTAATTTCCTTCTTTATCTTTTTTGATCTGTGTTTCCTTAAAGTCTATTTTGTCAGAAGCTGGGACTCCAACCTCTGCTTTTTTCTGTTTTCCATTTGCTTGGTACATTTTCGTCCATCTTTCTATTTTGAGTCTATGTGTGTCTTTGAATATAAGGTAGGTCTCTTGAACACAACACACTGATGTATTTTGACACTTTATCTAGCTTGCCATTCTGTGTCTTTTAATTGGGACATTTAGCCCATTTACATTTAAGTTTAATATTGTTATGTGTGAATTTGATCCTGACATCATGATGCTAGTTGGTTATTTTGCAGACTTGTTTATGTATTTGCTTCATAGTGACAATAGTCTGTGTACCTCAGTGTGTTTTTTATAGTGGCTGGTAATGGTTTTTCCTTTCTATAGTTAGTGCTTCCTTCAAGAGCTCTTGCAAGGCAGGCCTAACGGTGATGAATTCTTTCAGCATTTTTTTGTCTGAAAAATATTTTATTTCTTCTTCACTTATGAAGCTTAGTTTGGCTGGATATGAACTTCTAGGTTGAAAATTATTTTATTCAAGATTGTTGAATACTGGCTCCCATCTCCTCTGGCTTGTACGGTTTCTACTGAGAGGTCTGCTGCTAGTCTGATGGGCTTTCTTTTATAGGTAACTTGGTCCTTCTCTTTGACTGCCCTTAACATTTTTTCCTTTGTATTGACCTTGGAGAACATGATGATTATTTGTCTTGTGGTTGATCTTCTTGTGAAGTATTTTACTGTGGTTCTCTGGATTTCCTGAATTTGAATGTTGGCCTGTCTTGCTAGACTGGGGAAGTTCTCCTGGATGATATCCTGAAGTGTGTTTTCCAACTTGGTTCCCTTCTCCCCATCTCTTTCAGGTACCCCTATCAGTTGCAGGTTTGGTTTTTTAACATAATCCCATAGTTCGTGGAAGTTTTGTTTGTTCATTTTCATTATTTTTTCTCTAATCTTGTCTGCCTGTCTTATTTCAGCAAGATAGTCTTCAAGCTCTGATATCCTTTCTTCCACTTGGCTTATTTAGCTATTGATTCTTGTGTTTGCATTATGAGGTTCTCGTGTTGTGTTTTTCAGCTCCATCAGATCATTTATTTTCCTCTCTAAACTGATTATTCTGGTTAACAGCTCCTGTGTTGTATCATGGTTCTTAGCTTCTTTTCAGTGAGTTAGAATATAATCCTTTAGCTCAGGGAGGTTCCTTATTACCTACCTTCTGAAGTCTACTTCTGTCAATTCATCCATCTCAGCCTCAGTCCAGTTCTGTGCCCTTTCTGGAGACATGTTGTGATCTTTTGGAGGAGAGGAGGAACTCTGGCTTTTTGAGATTTCAGTATGTTTGCACTGATTCTTTCTCATCTTCTTGGGTTTATCTACCTTTGATCTTTGAGACTGCTGACGTTGGGATGAGTTTTTTGTGGGATCTTTTTTGTTGATGTTGTTGCTTTCTGTTTGTTTTTCTTTTAGTAGTCAGGTCCCTCTTTTGCAGGGCTGCTTCAGTTCTCTTGAGGTCCACTCCAGCCCCTGTTTGCCTGAGTCCTTCCTTTCCCTGGAGATATCACCAGTGGAAGCTGCAGACCAGAAAAAATGGCAGCCTGCTCCTTCCTCTGGGAGATCTGTCCCAAAGGGGCACTGACCCGATGCTGGCTGGAGCTCTCCTCTATGAGGTGTCTGTGGACTCCTGTTGGGAAGTCTCAGTCAGGAGGAGTAGGGTCAAAGACCAACTTAAATAAGCAGACTGGGCTTGGTGTGGTGGCTTATTCCTATTATCCTAGCAGTTTGCGAGGCCAAAGCGGGTGGATCACTTGAGGTCAGGAGTTTGAGACTAGCCTGGCCAACATGAAGAAACCCTGTCTCTATTAAAAATACAAAAATTAGCCGAGTGTGGTGGTATGTGCCTGCAATCCCAGCTACTTGGGAGGCTGAGGTGGGAGAATCTCTTGACCTGGGAGGTGGAGGTTGCAGTGAACTGAATTCATGCCACTGAACTCCACCCTAGGTGATAGAGCAAGATTCCGCCTCAAAAATAAATAAATAAATAAGCACACCATCTGCTCTTTGGCAGGGTGGGTGTGCTGCACTGGGGGGAATCCCCATCATCTAGGCTGCCCTGACCCTCCAGAGCCAGCAGGCAGAAAAGACTAAGATTGCTGATCCATGATACCACAGCCACCCCTCCTCCTAGGGGTTCCTCTTAGGATTATCAATGTACTGTCCATAAACCCCTGGCTGGAGATGCTGAGATTCCCACAGGGAGGCCCCACCCGGTAAGGAGGAGTGGATCTCGTCCTGCTTAAAGAAGCAGTCTGGCCACAAAGTGGTCCAGTCACTGTGCTGCAGTGTGGGGAACTGCTGTCGGTCCAGACCCTGCCTGGCTGACACTGGTTGCAGGGGAAAGCAATTGACTGTCTCAGCCTCCGCAGATGCTAGGATTAGAGGCATGAGACACTGCACCCAACTTGAGTTATGATTCTTTTAATTTGCTGTTGAATTTGGTTTCCTAGTATTTTGTTGAGGATTTTCACACCTATGTTCACTAAGACTGTTAGCTTGTAGTTTTTGTTTGTTTAGTTTTTCTTTTTTATTGCAGTGTTACAGTCTGAATTGGATTTCAATATAATGCTGGCTTTATAAAATGAGTATGGAAATGTTCCCTAATCTTCCATTTCTTGGAAAAATTTGAAAAGTATTGGTTTTAATTCTTCTTTAAATGTTCTGTTAATATTTGCTTTATATACTTAGGTGCTCTGATGTTCAGTGCATATGTATTTACAATTACTACATTCTCTTGATGATTTCCCTCTTTTATCATTTTGTAATGACCTCTGTGCCTCTTTAAGAATTTTTTTTTAAAGTCTGCTTTGTTTTATATTTATATAGTCATCGTTGGTTTCCATTTGCATGAAATATCTTTTTCCATCCCTTCACTTTTAGACTATGTGAATCTCTCAAGGTAAATTTTGTGTTTTATAGGCAACATATAGTTAGATTTTTAAAAATTCAACCACACTTTGTCTTTTGATTGAAATATTTAATCCATTTACATTTAAAGTTATTATTCAGAACTTAAATTTGCCATTTTGTATATTGTTTTCTGTCCATTTTGTAGTTTCTTCCTTTCTTCTTTTCTCTCTTGCTGCTTCCCCTAGTGATGTGATGATTTTACGTCATGCTTTTACTTTTAATAATACTTTGTATATCTATTACGGGACTTTTTTCTTTGTAATTATATTTTAAGCTAGTCACAACTTAACTTCAATAGCATACAAAAACTCTACACATTTACTTCCTTGCACCCTACACATTACGCTATTAATGTCATTTTATTTATGTCTTTTATTAAATGCACACATTGAAATTATTATAACTATACTTATTGTTAGTATTTTCATCTTTTAACTTTCATACTGGTATTAAATGTGACTTACACACCACTATTACAGTGTTTGAGTATTATAAATTTGACTATAACCTTTCCATTTACATTTTATATATTTATATATTTTCATGTTGTATTTAGTGTCTTTTTTGTTTCAACTTGAAGACCTCAACTTAGCAAATTTTTTTTTGTGGTAGGACAAGCATATAGTCTTTATCTCTTCATTTCTGAATGTCATTAGTATTTATCTCTTCATTTCTGAATGTCATCTTTGTGGAGTAAAGTAATCTTGGTTGACAGACATATTTTCTTTCCGTATTGTGAATACATCATCTCATTATTTCTTTCCTGCAAGATTTCTGCTGACAGACTACTGATATTTTTCTGTACCTTCCCTTATGTGTGATATTTCACTTTTCTTCTGCTTCTTTCAAAAATCTCTGTTTGACTTTCATGTTGGATAATTAGATTATAATGTGTCTCAGCACAGATCTCAAAGTGTTGAGCTTATTTGGGGTTATTTGAACAGCATGGATGTGCATGTTTATCTTTCTTTCTAGATTTGGGGAATTTTATGTTATTAGTTATTTAAATAAGCTTTTCTTCCCTGTTTTCCCCCTCTGCTCCTTCTAGAACTTCCATAATGTAGGTATTGTTTCACTTGATGGTGTACCATAAAGCAAGTAACATTTCTTCATTCTTTTTTCTTTTTCCTCTGATTGGATAATTAAAATAATGTGACCTCGAGTTTTCCAATTCTTTCTTTTTGATTGATTCTTCCTCTTTCTGCTTGATTCAGTCTTCTGTTGAAGCTTGCTATTGAATTTTTTATTTCAGTCATTGTCTTCTTTGGCTACAGATTTCTTGTTAATTGTTATTATTTTATTTTATTTATTTATTTATTTTGAGATGGAGTCTTGCTCTGTCACCCAGCCTGAAGTGCAGTGGCACAATCTCAGCTCAATTCAAGCTCCTCCTTCCAGGTTCATGCCATTCTCCTGTCTCAGCCTCCCGAGTAGCTGCGACTACAGGTGCCCACAACACAACGCCAGCCTAATTTTTTGTATTTTTAGTAGAGACTGGGTTTCACTGTGTTACTCAGGATGGTCTCAATCTCCTGACCTTGTGATCTGCTCGCCTTGGCCTCCCAAAGTGCTGAGATTACAGGCGTGAGCCACCAGGCCCGCCTTTCTTGTTTATTCTTTATGATTTCTATCTTTTTGTTGGTATTCCAATTTTGTTTATGTGCTGTTTTTCAGATTTTGTTTAGCTATCTGCATTTTCTTGTCGTTCACAGAACTTCTTAAGGATGATTATTCTGAATTATTTGTGAGGTAGTTTGTTGGTCTCTGTGTATTGGTGTCGGTCAGTGAAGTTTTTTTTTTGTTCTTTTGTTGGTGTTGTTTCCTTGATTCTCCATGTTCTTTGAATTCTTGCAGAGCTGTCTTTGCATTTGAGAAAGACGTTCACTCTTCTTGTCCTTACTTATTGGCTCCAGAAGAAAAATACTTTTATCAATCAGTTTAGCTGGAGGTTTAGGGGTCTCTTGGGCCATTTTCTATGGATATGCCTGCTTCATTTCCATTTTTCCTCTTCACTGGAGAGAAGTCTAATGGTTCTGTTCCCTTTCTCAATCCTGCAAAGCCAGGCCAGGTGCTGAGAGAGTCCCCTTTATTTTCTCCAGGACAATGGCCTGAAGTTTTCAAAGTTGCTTTCCTCACCCAATAGTGAAGGATTACACCAGGTGAATTGTCTGCAGAAGTTTGAACACAATGTTTTCAGAGGCTCATGCTTACCATCTTGGGGATGTATACAGAATTCTGGGAGTATTTTTAAGTCATTTGGGTCGTTCAAAGATTAGTTGTTTCACAGTGCTCATGGGTGGACTTATTGGAGGACTCTATGAGTCATTTAGTAATATCCGCAGTCAATTCTTAAGATCCTCAAAATGATTGCCTTAAACTTCTGCCCCTTTTCCATGCTCCTAGCTCCTTTCTGACTCTTCAGCTGTACTGATCTCCTCTTTGATTTGTGTTGGATATGGCCAAAGTGGGCCTCTTGGGCAACGTCCTGCCAGACAGGGCAAGCCAGACACTTATCCTACTCTAATTTTTCCTTCTGGGGAAAATCACAGGCTTAGGGGATTGCTCTTGGCAGTGAGCTTTGCTGCCTTGTGTGATGAAATTATGCAGATAAAGTGAAACTATTATTCTCACCAACTTCAATGCATCTATTCTTAGAATTTTTGTTCCAATTCAGTGATGGAATCTCTCCAGTGGCCTCCCAGGTTCACACAGAGTCATTGTTGTGTTTTTATGGGAATTTCATGCTCCCATAAAAACTGGTGTTTTTATGGGAGCATGAGGGTTGGAATTTCCAATTCTACTGTCCTGCTGATTCACTCAGATGAATTTGTCATTAAGAAAATTTATTTATACATTTATTTTCTTAAGGGATGGTTACTGGGTTTATTTTGATCCTTTGGTTGTACCATATTTTCCCTAATCCTTCATGTTCCTTGTAGCTCTATATTGGTGTCTGCAAATCTGAAGAAACAGCCACTTCTCTCAGACTATACAGACTAGAATTGACAGGGAAAGACTTTCATTAATCTAACCAGCTAGAGAGTCTGGGAGCCTTGTAAACATATTCTATGAATGTGTATTCTCCATTGCTTTCTTTCTTGTAAGGGAGAAGTCTCAGGCTCGTGCACCTTCACTGAATCTTGCTGAGTTGTGCTAGCTTCAGTTTGCCACATGCCCCTTTTCTTTGTTCTTAGTTACCCTGCAGTGTTCAAGCTACACTAGTTCCCTCAGCACTCTGGGTGAGGTGTGACAGAAACACGTCCCTCAGGCGGCAGCTTGATAGGCTGAGAAAGTTGTATGCATGCTTCACTTTCTCTATTTTCCTGAGGGGAAAGTTGTGGCTAAAGTGATTTCTCCTGGCCCTGAGCTACACTGGCTTTTGGGTGGGGCTAACATGGCTAAAGGAAAAATGCTTTTCTTATCCATTTCAATGTGGCTGTTATTGATTTTTGCATTGTCTTGGGTACTCCAACTCTTGAGTGAATTCTAGACCTCTTACAAAAGTGTTGTGTCCATATATCATTGTTAAATCAGTGTTTCTGTGGGGGATCAAGGGCTTGTACTTCCCATTCTATCATTTTGCTGATGTCACTATCCAGAGACATTTTGTGTGCATTGCCTCTTCATCATACTTTCAATTATTCTTTGTCAAATCTTACAGTAATTTTTAAAGTTTTACATCACGTTTGTTATATTCTGAAATAATATAGCGCTCTCATTTACTTATAATTGTCTCTCAGAAGTAGAACTTAAGCTACTTTAAGGCCCTGACTACATAGTATTGACACTTATTAATGGTGCTTTACACATTAAATCAGTTAACATTTTAGCCTATTCATGAAGAAATTACCAAGACTTGATGATGTTCTAGAAACAAGAACTTTATGAGAAAAAAGTTCTTTTTTTCCTTGCTATAAAATAATATAAAAGAAACTTTCAATTATATATTATAT
This sequence comes from Rhinopithecus bieti, assembly GCF_001698545.2. Lineage (NCBI taxonomy): Eukaryota > Metazoa > Chordata > Mammalia > Primates > Cercopithecidae > Rhinopithecus > Rhinopithecus bieti. The sequence goes on along the minus strand of NW_016803641.1, from coordinate 23,768 downwards.
ATTTTATATATATATAGCCTTTTGAAGCTAATGTACTTACATGAGTTATGCAGCTAAGGTGTAAGAGTGGGTGAGTCTACTGAGTAGACTGAGATGATAATGAGAAAAATATCTGTAGGAGGAAGAAGAGAATATGAGAAAGCAGGGCTGTGTATAGAAACAGTATGCAGGTAGTAAGGTAAAAGGAGTATGAAGATGCTTCAAAAATATATCTAAGAATATTACTTACAACAATACTCTTAGCAGGCATGTAATAAAAGGAAAACAGCTACATTAGTTACTATAAAAAATTAAAGACGTTTTACCACCAAGTCAAACACTTGCAAATTCTCATGATACTTCATCTTTTAATTTCTAATTGAAAAATATTTTTGAAACTATTATAATAAATGACAAGTATTTATTATAAAAAATGGCATGTCCAGACTTAACTATATATCTCTATATCCATGTTTATATGTATTTATAAACGCTGTCATCTATTTTGCTGAAAATTATGCATACAACATGATGCTTTTGTTTTGCTGCTTTGTTTAAAGGTAGGTCAAAACTGATAATTAAAAAATTACTTTAAAAACTGTATGAATAAAGATTGTCATGGGTATTCCTTTTTGTGTAGAAATGAGATTTTATTTTAGGAGTAATTTTCTTGTAAAGGTGATCTCCATCAGGAAAACATTTTGATGGACTCCTAATTATGCTCATATAAGGAACGTGCCTACCCTTTGTGAAAGGCTGCAGAAAATAAGTAACCCAAGAACAGATGTTTAAGACGAGTATTCTGTTCAACAATATACACCATGCTTTTGCAAATTATGATGCTCATTAGAAAATGGGTATTTTGTACATCTGGACTTGGACTAAACTATGCCTTTAATATAGTATTCATTTCTGTTATATTGTGCTTGCTGTTAGCAAATAATGGTTTACAGAAAATGTAGAGCTTGAATATAAATGATGAAGGAGCAGTTCCTAGCTGGAAAAATATATAATTTATTCTGAGTTTTGTCAGCTAAGAGTGTAAATCAGTGAGAGTCTATTTAGGGTTATAGAGACTATTCCAGGATTTTTTTTTTTTTTCCTTTTTGAGACCGAGTCTTACTCTGTCGCCCAGGCCTGAGTGCAATGGTGTCATCTCAGCTCACTGCAAGCTCTGCCTCCTGGGTTCATGCCATTCTCCTGCCTCAGCCTCCCAAGTAGCTGGGACTACAGGCACCCACCACCACACCCAGCTAAGTTTTTGTATTTTTAGTAGAGAAGGGGTTTCACTGTGTTAGCCAGGATGGTCTCAATCTCCTAACCTCATGATCAGCCTGCCTCAACCTCCAGGAATTTTTAAGCCTAGGGAATTTAATTCAAGGAATCAGTTGAATGGGTTGATGAAAACACTGAGGGTTATAGCAACAGATAGTAATGCCACCCAGTAGACTAGGAACAGAAAATTCCACTGTCCCTAAGGCAGGAGGTTACAAGGGAGGAGACTAGAAACCATAGCATTCCATATGGAACTTTAACCAAAGCAATGTTACCCCTGCAGGAGTCAGGGCCACAAAATGAGTGTTAGGCCAATGAAACAGAGTAAAAGAGTACATAAAGCCATTGCTGGATTTATCACTGAAGGCACAGAGAAATGGTTAGAAAAACCATGATTTCTCTTAATTCCTCTCATTTTCACTTCCTCCTTCTTTTCTTCCCTCAGTTGCCTCACATTGACCAAATCTTTAGGAAAGCCAGAGAGCAAGAGAACCAGGGAAATGTAACTTACAAGAGAAGAATAAGAAATGGATCTGGAGATAAATAAGGTAATGGCAAACACAAGAGAGCATCTTTTGTGCTTTCACAAAAGCATCATTGAAAGTTTTAGCCAGATAATATTTTTTGGTATAATCAAAGACAGACTTCTTAGAGAGCTAGAAGGATCTAAGTTAAGAACTTCGTGCCCTTGTGAGGCTGGTATGGTGGTGTCAGTGGTGATTTAAGCAGTTACAGTATATACAACCTTCAGAATAGATTACCTTAAAAAAAAACTTCTGATACGATTAATATTAATGGCATTAGTGATGCTGTTGTCCATAGTAAAGGACACTGACTGGTAGTCCATGGCAATCTGTGGCAAATAGTCACTTAAATTATCATACTTCAATTAGACTCTTGTAATAAAATCCCTATGGGAGGGAAGGCTTAGGAGACAAAGTAGTTGCTGCTAGTAATATTTTAGTGAAAATAAAGAGTATGATGTAATTGATTGGTTGTTTTTACTTGTGTTGCAGTACTTATGAAAGAGAGATAAAAACAACCCAATTAGTGCAAAGCTTTAAAACTAAAACTAAAGGCCTGGAAAAGTGATCAAAAAACTTCGTGATGACACCAAAATAACCACTTACTCCCCATAGACACAGAGCCCAAGTCATAAAAACCAAACCCACAGTCTCATCTTGTGGGTGATTGAATTGTAACGCAAAATGAATTCACAGTCCCACAGGTCTCTTATGTTAAAATTAAGGCATTGATTAGGTAGAAGTGGAACACCAAAGAGCGGGATGGAGACATATGTTTGAACTTTTATATAACTAGGGATCTTGATTTTGTAAATTCTGCTGAGCCTTCTCTGCCAGTAGGAGCACTCCTTTGTCCCCTGAGGGATATAGTCTCCTTTTGTTTAAGAATCAATCATCATGAGGGAACTGCTGATTTTTCCTAAGGATTATACTCAACACCTCTCATTGTTTCTAGAACTAAAGCCGACTCAAATCTGAAAGCCTCAACTAGTAAGTTATAAATTGTATGCTGTGAGGACAACAAGAATATAAGATTTTTCCAACTTATATCAATGCTTCCCGAGGGTGAATAAGAGTGAAATAAAATAATGTGGGATCAAGTCATATTTGTTGGTACATATTCTGGATTCTGTATTATCTGTGTTATCTATGGTAGTTGGTAGAGAGAGTCTTTTAGGTTGTTTGACTGAAGCATAAATTCAAAGGTGACCTAGACTGAATTTCTTTGCTATATTGTAAAAGAAGGAACCCAAAGGTTTAGGAAGGTTGGAAAGCTAGAGCAGATTTTTCACGTGAAAACCACTCACTCATTTCGTGTCTTGTCATGTGAGAGCATCCAGCAGACCTTCCCTTTACTGAGGCTATGAGAAATACGTGCGGGAGTCACTCATTGTTGAACAGCTCTGTGGTGGTTATTCTCTGTAAAAAGATGTAAAGTCAATTTTCATGCTGCTGATAAAGACATACCCGAGACTGTGCAATTTACAAAAGAAAGAGTTTTAATGAACTTACAGTTCCATGAAGCTGGGGAGGTCTCACAATCATGGCAGAAGGCAAGGAGGAACAACTTGCATCTTATGTGGATGGCAGCAGGCAAAGAGAGAGCTTGTGAAGGGAGACTTCTTCCGATAAAACCATCATGTCTTCTGAGACTTCGCGAGAACAGCAGGAGAAGGACCTGCCTCCATGACTCAGTTACCACAACTGGGTCCCTTGACTACTGAATACTGGCTGTCAACTGACACTAAGTCCTAGAAACCCAGAATGCCATCAGTCCACCAGGGAATTCAGAGGCTTATGAAGCATGGGTGATAAAACAGAATTGGCTCAGATTCATCTCTCAGTGGACCTAATGTGTCATGAAACATTTTTAATTATTTCTCGACACAAAATAGACGTAGCTTCTGAAATAATCTCCATATTACTTCCCTGATTCAAGGTTTGAGGATTATTCTAGTCAAAGAGCCAAGTGGAAGACAATTGGCCTCATCAATGAGACATTCCTGGAGAAACTGCAGAAATAATTGCCACCATTAAGAATGTGAAAGAAAAAGGTTGGTGATTTCTACCACATCCCTTTTAACTTGTCAGTTTGGTTGCTGCAGAAGACAGATGGATTATGACAAATGAGAGCAGATTATCACAGATGCAATCACATGAGGACTCTAACTTCAGCAGCCATTCCAAATTTGACCTTATAACTAAAGAAAATCAACACATTATTTTGTGCCTGAAATGCACTTCTTGATGCAGTAAATTCCCCCTCCACACATCCTTTGCATACCTGGTAATAAAGATCATCAGAAGAAGTTGATTTTAAGCTAGGTAGTCAGATACACATCTTCATTGTTTAATTGCAGAACTATATCAAATCTCCAACTCAAACTATCCTACGTGTGCTTTCCACCAATGACGGCATCATTCTGGCTCATTCAATTCATCAACAATTTGCTGATCAGACCAACTCAAAGGTAAATGGCAATTATTTTAGAAATTGCAGCAAGGGACATGTTGCAGAGAGTAGGAAATAAATCTCACCAGAAAGTGAGGGCCTGCTACCTTGGTGAAGTTTCTACAAATGGTTTGGAAGATATCCTGGTACCATCTGAAGTTGCTAATTGCGTTGCCACAGCCCCATGCAGGAGTGCCTATGAAGGACAAAAGTGAAGAAAAATCTTCCCAGTGGGCAGAGTTTTGAGCAGAGCACCAAGTAATTCATTTTTTAATGGAGGTAGAAATTGATCAGTACATAGATCTATGTTGATTGATAAGCAATAACAAATTGGCTGCCTAATGGGTAACTTGGAAAGGATATAGCTAAGAAATTTTAGGTAAGAATTTTTGCTGAATAAATCTATGGATAAACTTCTTTAAGTTGACACAGAATGTGAAGATATATGTGCCCAACATAAATGTTAACCTAGGAAAAACCTATTAGTAATTAGGTAGATAAGATACTCTGTTCTCTAGATATAATTCCACCTTTTCCTCAATGACTCTGTCCTTGCAAACGTGGTTCATGAGCAAAGTGGTTGTGACAGCAGAGATTAAGTTATGCATGGACTCACTAAATAATACCTATTGCTGAGGTCAGGAGTTCGAGATCAGCCTGACCAACATGGTGAAACCCTGTCTCTACTAAAGAATACAAAAATTAGCTGAGCACTGTGGCATGTGCCTGTAATCTCAGTTACTTGAGAGGCTGAGGCAGGACAATCGCTTGAAGCCAGGAGGCAGAGGTTGCAATGAGCTGAGATCGCGCCATTGCATTCCAGCCTGGGCGACAAAGCAAGACTCCGCCTCAAAAAAATAAAATAAAGTAAAATTCTTAGGGCAGTGATCTCAAACTTTAACATGCATTATTATCTCCCGTAGAAAATTTTAAAACGGGTTACAGGGCTGCACACTTAGATTGCAGGGCCACAGGATTCAGTCGGTGCGGGAAGAATTCTGAAAATTCACCTTCCTAACAACACCCCAGATGATCCTTCCTGTTCATTGATCACGCCTGGAGACTGACTCATTCTAAAGAGATCTAAAGACAGCCTAAGGCTATGTGATCTCTTTTTGTTCCTATTTTGTGCAATTACTCCCTGAGTACATTTCTCTGCATTTCATATATTTATTAATTGGTTCATTTATTCTTCATATATTAATGTTAATCTGTATGAAATTCTCCGAAATTTCTCCTAAAGGATTTGAGATGAATACATAATCCATAATGTTATAATTTTAAAATGGTAAAAAAAGTTAATAACCAATTCAACATTTTCCAGACTCTCCTGTCTAGAACTTTATTTAGCAGGGTACTTCTCATAATTTTAAACATTAATTTTGCAAATGATAATGTGATACTTATGAATATTAAAAAATTCATAAGGTACACATTATTTTTTAAATCTAAAACTGAAAATGGATCTGAATATNTCTTCATATATTAATGTTAATCTGTATGAAATTCTCCGAAATTTCTCCTAAAGGATTTGAGATGAATACATAATCCATAATGTTATAATTTTAAAATGGTAAAAAAAGTTAATAACCAATTCAACATTTTTCCAGACTCTCCTGTCTAGAACTTTATTTAGCAGGGTACTTCTCATAATTTTAAACATTAATTTTGCAAATGATAATGTGATACTTATGAATATTAAAAAATTCATAAGGTACACATTATTTTTTAAATCTAAAACTGAAAATGGATCTGAATATATTTTCCAAAAGAAAAAATAATTCCCCAGAGCAAGCAAATATAAAAAATAACAGAAAAAATTTTACAGATACCTACTTATCTTTAGCCCTTATAGAAAAATCAAAAGAAAACAGAAAATTTGTATTGGAGCATTTAAAGGCAGTTTAAGCAAACATTACATTGTTCTGGAAAATGTGTGGTCACTTCTAAACTCCTGTCTGTGCAGGAAAATACACCAGGAGGTTTTATCTCAGTACAAATCAGCATGCCAAATCTGGCAATAGGATGGTGTTATCTTTGAAGAGAGTCGACGGGAGTTCCAGAAGGAACATTTGGTGAAGAATCTGCCAACTGCCTTTATTACTTTCTGAACTACCTCTAAGTTACAGGTATTTCCAGTTTTGTTGTGCAGATAATTTGAGCTCCATCTGTGGTTGATGAATATTTTTTAGTATGCTATTACAAATTATGGCTTTCGGCACTGTTGCAGCCTCTCTCTGCTAATTCAGCTACATAAAATATTGCGTCTCTTGATTCTGGGTATATTTCCATAGTGGGAAATGCAGTAAGAGAAATAGGGATTCTATTTTCTATTGCAATTTGTTGGTTGGTTCATTTCCACATAAAATACTGTTTTTAATTTTATGCTGAAATAGGTAATTATTAATTCTAAAATATAAATTTCCAATAGAGTCTGTACTAAACTCCTTCTAAGGAAGGAGAATATATTTGTACAGAAATTTTAATTCATATCAAAACCTACATAGTAACTATACAGTTATTTAATTTGATTTGAAACAAGAAACATTTGATTATATTTATATTGTGAATAATTTAGACTGTGGTCAGTTAAGAATGAGTTTTAATCCATTTTGGTGAAATTATTCCTATAAATTAACAAAATTATAACATATATTGTAGTTTGATGTTGTAGTTCTTCCTAGATATATTCCTGATATAATTTTAGTACATGAACTGTTATATACTGAATCTGGGTATAGGCTCACAGGTCTGGCAGGTCTATTATAGCAGAGGTCAGAGTAAGGCAGAAGATTATGTCCTACATGGTAGAGATAGAAAGGAAGGTCAAGCTAGATGATTAAGGGAACAAAGCGTAGGCCGGGCGCGGTGGCTCATGACTGTAATCCCAGCACTTTGGGAGGCTGAGGAAGGCGGAACACAAGGTTAGGAGATCGAGACCACCCTGGCTAACATGGTGAAACCCTATCTCTACGAAAAACACAAAAAATTAGTTGGGCATGGTGGTAGGCACCTGTAGTCCCAGCTACTTGGGAGGCTGAGGCAGGAGAATCTCTTCTACCTGAGAAGCAGAGATTGCAGTGAGCCGAGATCATAGCACTGCACCTCAGCCTGGGTGACAGAGCAAGTCTGTCTCAGCAAAAAAAAAAAAAAAAAAAAAAGAGCCAGGTGCGGTTGCTCACGCCTGTAATCCCAGCACTTTGGGAGGCCGAGGCGGGTGGATCACGAGGTCAGGAGATCAAGACCATCCTGGCTAACACGGTGAAACCCCGTCTCTACTAAAAATACAAAAATTAGCCGGGCACGGTGGCAGGCGCCTGTAGTCCCAGCTACCTGGGAGGCTGAGGCAGGAGAATGGTGTGAACCTGGGAGGCGGAGCTTGTAGTGAGCAGAGATCACGCCACTGCACTCCAGCCTGGGGACAGAGCAAGACTTCGTCTCAAAAACAACAACAACAACAAAGAGAGAAAGAAATTGGGGATTCATTTCATATCAATTAGTGCATTTTGAACAAATACAGCATAGTACATGACATCATAAAAAATGGAAGGATTTGGATCTTTTCCTCTTAACTCCCATGGTGTACCTGAAGCACAGTCAAGCAAGTCTGGATTTAAAAGCATGTACTCTAGCTTGGACACTCGCTAAATCTACAACTTTACAAAATGTTTTCTCTGCCTCTGAAACAACCATGTTTATTTTTCTCCCTTAGTCTATAAATATGGTAAATTTCATTATTACATGTCTTGATAAGGCATTTTAAAATTATATGGACAAATTTAGGAACTGTGATTTATGTTGGATAAGTGCTGGGTTTAATTTGCTAAGTTAAAAATTCATTTGCATTTATATTAATAAAGTGAGACTGGTCTATGTGATTTTCTTTTCCTATAAAATGCTTCTCCAATTTTGTTACAAAGATTACATAAACTGCATAAATAAATCTAGTAGATATTTCTACTTTTATTCTCTGCAAAAGTTGGTGCAAGATAATTATAATGGGGTATTTGTTCTCTGAAATGTTAGTGAAATGTGGTTCTGTGGGTGAGTAAAAATTTGCCTATTATACAACTTCGTTATTGGTCTATTTTCAAGTTTTACATTTTTGAACTAATTTGGTCATTTATATTTATTTGGAAATTCCTCCATTTTGTTTATATTTCAAATTTAGATTCCTGAATTATTTCATAAAATGTTTCTATGACTTTTAAATCCCAAATGTACATGTAGATTGATTTAATGTCCTTATTTTATATTAAATATGGGGTTTGATGGTATCTCTTCTGGGTTTTGCTTGTTATGTTTTGTTTTGCTTTGATCAGTTTATTTAATGATTTTTTTCTATTCTATCATAATGTTTAAAGCACTACATTTTGTTCTATACCAAGGGAAAGACAGGTTATTTTATTTTTTAACTCAATACATTTTTGCATATGGATTACTATACTGATTTGAATGTTTACTTAATTATAATTGGTTTTGCTTTCTCTAGATGTATGAAAGGCTACAAATGATTTATAAGTAACAATTTGCCTGCTTCTTGTACATTTTGCAATTTAATGGACCCATTGAGATCTGGTTTTAAATATATCTTAAATGCTGACATAAATTATGGGTGATTTATGGGTACACTTTTAGGTTCTAAATGTGTTAGAATTATGTTTTAGCAATATGATTTTTAATAATTTCTAATTTTATTGCATTGAGATCAGCCAAAGATCCCAAATTTTTTGAGTCAAACTTTCTTGAATATAGATGGCAAATATTTACAAATGTTTCATTTCAATTGCATGTGTTTATCTGTTGGTTAAATGTTATCTCTGTACCTGTTATATCAGACTAGTTAATCATGTTTTTCTGATCTATAAACTTATTTCTTGCATGCTTGAGGTATCATTTCTTGAAAGTTGTGTTAGCATTCTACTTATTATGTTGTTGAGTTTTAAATTGTCCTTATCATTCTGTTACTTAAAACTTTAGAAAATTTAGGCCTATGAATTTAGGTACAAACATGTCAATTATTTTATATGTTTGTGCATTTTTTATTAGAATGTAACATCTCTATCTTAGGCCTTTTATATAATATCATGTTGATATGACATCTATATATGTTTATTGTACGATTTTTCTCATCTCTTCATTTTCAATCTTTTAAAATCCTGTTTCAGAAAATGATCTAGTATATTATAGATAAATGGATTTTTATGGCCAATATCAACCTTTTAATATCAATAAAGTTAATTTGTTTACAGTTATGTAACTACTGATATATTTTAACTGATCTGCTGTCTTATTTTACATTTTCTCCTTGCTCTATTTTTTTCATTGTTTCTAATTCCCTTCTTCTTTGAAGTAACCAACTCTCATTTATTCTCCTTTCCCTTATAATAATAAGTATTTCAGTTCATTGAGAAATATGAATTCCAGTTACAATCTTTAGGAGCTACCTACAAATTAATTCTAACTTACATGATTAGTCGTGTTTTTCCTACAAAGGTAGTAAGTTTTTTAGTGTTTCTCTTCTCATGCATGAGACCAGACCATTTTGCACTGTTTTTATTCTTTCTTTCCATATTGAACTCTTCTGTTGTAATATTGTAGAACAGAATTTTCCAAAATCCGTATGGTTATGCTTGTACAATTAGCCAATCTCTCTTCAACCCCCATCTCCCCACACACACCCTTTTCAGCCTCTGGTAATCATCATCCTACTCTCTGTCTCCATGAGATCAACTTTTTAAACTACTACATATGAAGGAGAATATGTAATATTTGTGTTTATGCCCGGCTTATTTCACTTAACATAATGACCTTCAGTTCTACCCATATTGCTGCAAATATCAGTATTCCATTCCTTTTTCAATGGATGAAGAGTATTTCATTGTGTACATATACCCCATTTTATTTATTCATTCTTTATTTTTTATTTATTCATTCTTTGATGGACATTTAAGTTGATTCCGTATCTTGCTATTGTGAATGGTGGTGGAATAAATATGGAGATGTAGGCATCTCTTTGATATACCTTGCTTTGTAATACAACATAGTTACACTGAATATTTATTAGATTTGCCATTAGGATATTGAACATCCCTGGCTACCATTTGCTCCTGCATGTAACTTCTTTGATCTGACTTAACTTTTTCCTCTTAATTAAATTTATGTTAGGAATTTTTAATTAAAAGGGGATAGAACCCAGCCTAAATTTCCTTAAATAAAATAGGTTATTTTATAAAACATTTGGAATAGAATGGCTTTCATGAAGCTTGATAGCCATGAATAATTTTTCAAATTTGATTTTATAGCATCAAAACTCATCTCATGTTTGAAAAAAAAAATTGAGGCTGTCTGCTTTATGTTTTCATAGCTAAAACACTCTCCAGCAGTCTTATCAGATCAACAATATATTTAATCATTTTACAAATATTTGATAATCTACTAATTGTACAACATAATTGCAGGCACTGTGTGTCAGTTTAGGTTTTCCAAGAAGCAGATGACAAGAAGCACAGAAGATATATTGGAGAAATATCTGCGTGGGATAAAATGGTGAGGAAACTAGAGTAGCTGGGGAAAGCTGAATATCACATTGCAGGTTTGACATGTGAGTGCAGAAAGACAGCAAAGGAGGATTGAGTAGGAAGACCTCAGAATGCAGTGCAGCGTAAGAAACTTTTATCTTTTCTCCTTTGTGAAAGATCAATGGAATATATTTCTGTATGCCTATTTCTTTATTCTCTATTCTGTTCCACTCATCTGTTGATCTGCTCTTATACAAGGTTGTCTTGATTTCTTCAGCATTGTAACTCTCGAAGTCAGGTAGTGTCAGTTCTGCAACTTTAATCTTCTTCGGTATTGTGTTGACTATTCTGTTTCTCTTGCCTTCCACATAAACTTTAGAGTCAGTTTGCTGATATCCACAAAACAATTTGCTAGTATTTTGACTCGGATTGCATTGAATCTAGAGATTGTGTGGGAAAAAATTCTAATTTAGTGATATTGAATCTTTCTATCAATGAACATCTAATATTTGTCGATGTATTTATATCTTTGATACCTTTCATTAGACTTGTATAATTTTCCTTATATTGAACCCTGTGCTATTTTGTTAGATTTGCTCCTAGTAAATGTTTATATTGCAAATTCTTATTGTTCATTGTTGTTATGGGAAATCATTTGAGTTTTTTGCATTAAGATTGCATTTGGCAACCTTGTTATAATTGCTTATTAGTTTCAGGAGATTTTGTTGTTTCTTTGGGATTTTCTACACAGACAGATGTCGTCTGTGAACAATGACAGTTTCATTTCTTTTTTTCTAATCTGTATACTTTTTATTTCTTTTCTTTGTTTCATTGCATTAGCTAAGAATTCCAGTAAAATGTTAAGGAGTAATGAGAAGGGACATCCCTGCTTTGTTCTCAGTTTTAGGGGGAAAGCATTTAATTTCTAAACATTAACATTGATGTAAGCCATATAATTTTTGTAAGTGTTCTTTATCAAGTTCAAGAATGAATGGTTTCCCTTCATTCTTAGTTTGCTGAGTTTTATCATGAATAAGTCAACTTTTGTTAAATTATTTTCACATCTATTGATATGGTCATGCGGCTTTTCTTCTTTGATGTAATAGAGTATATTAATTGATTTTTCAGGTGTTGAAATAGTCTCACATAATTGGAATACATTTTACTTGGTAATAAAGAATAGGTTTTTACACATTGTTGAATTTGATTAACTAATATTATGTTGATAATTTTTCCATGTATGTTGATGAGAGATGTTGGCCTATAGTTTTTCTTTCTTAGAATGTCTTTATCTGTAAATGTCCCCTCTGTTTCTATTTTCTGGAAGAGATTGTTAAGAGTTGGTTTTGGAAAGAGATTAGTATTTGAAATGATAGACTGAGTAAAGTAGATTGTCCTTCACAATGTGAATGGGCATTCAGACAATCTGTTCAGAGCCTAAAGGAAACCAAATGGTGAAAGAAGGTTGAATTTGCTCTGTTCCTGACTGCTTAAGCTGGAGCACTGATCTTCTCCTGCCCTTGGTGCTCCTGATTTCCAGACCTTCAGACACAGATGGGAATCTACAACATCAGCTCTCTGGCTCTCGGGCTGTTGAAGTATACCACCAACTTTCCTGGGTGTCCAGCATGCAGGCAGCCATTTGTGGGGCTTTCCAGCCTTCATAAATGCGTGACCCAACACTGTATAATACGTCTCTTTATTTATAGCCCAGAGGCAGTATTTTATCTCATTGATTTTCTCTGTTTTTCTGCTTAAGATTGTATTGATTTCTTCCCTGATTTTTATTATTTATTTTCTTCTGCTTATTTTGGATTTAAGTGAATTTTCTTTCTCGAGTTGGAAGCATAGATTATGCAATTTAGATCTTTCTCCTTTTGTAATATACGCACTCGATGCTATACATTTCCCTCTAAGCACTGCTTTTGCTACACTGCAAAATTTTTGATGGAGTTGTATTTTCATTTAATTCAAAATTTTAAAATTTCTCTTAAGACTTTTAATCTCCAAATATTTGGGGGGTCTTTTCAGCTCTATTTTGTTATTAATTTTCAATAAATTCCACTATAGTCTAAGAGCATATTTTATATGATTTCTGTTTTTTACAATGTATTAATGTCTGTTTTAGATCTTTAGATCTCTATTTGTGAATGTTCTTTGTGAGACTGGAATAATGTGTATTCTGTTTTTGGTTGGTAAAATGTTAATGAGATGTACTTTATTAATGATACTATTCAGTTCAACTATGTCTTTACTGATTTTCTGCATGCTTAATCTGACAATTACTGGTAGAGGTATGTTCAACTGTCCAAATAATAATATATTTGTAAGTTCATGCTTGCAGTTCTACAAGTTTGTCCCTCACTCTTTTATTCTCTGCATTTCAGTTTGGGATGTTTTTATTGATAAATCTTGAGGCTCACTGATTTTTTTTTTTTTTCCTGGACTGTGTCCAGTTTTCTGATTAAACTAATCTGAGGCATTCTTCATTTCTTTTACAGTGAATTTGGTTTCTAGTACATTTTTCTGATGCTTTCATTGAGTTTATATCTCTCTGCTTAGATATTCATCTGTTCTTGCATGCTGTTCCATTTTTCAATGATTAGAGCTTGTCGTACTAATCACAGTCATTTTAAGCTATCTGATAATTCCAAAATTTGTGTCATGGAAGAAAGAATCTTGTTCTGCTGCTTTGTCTTTTCTGGCTGTCTTTGTTCTTACTTCCTAGCTTGCTTTGTTATTTTTTTGTTGAATGTTAGAAAGGATGTATCTGGTCATAGGAATGAAGTTAATCAGGCTTTTAGTGTGAGGTTTTATATTAATCTGTGTAAGAACTGGATAGTGCTTAATGTTGGCTATAATTGTGCGTGCTGGAAGCTTTAATTTTCTCTAGACTCTTTGCGTTTTTTTTTTTTTGTCCTACGTCATTGTTTTTCCCTAGGAACTTCTTAAATAGAATGTATGTTCTGTAGCTCTCTCAGTTTTAATCCACTGGTGTTATTCTAGAGCCTTGTTCCCATAGTGGTAAGGTGTTAGAGAGGGGAAACACTCCATAGTCTTATTACTCAATCTCAGTTTATTTTTTATAGGCCTTGGTCCTTGAGCTGTGGCCTTCCGAACCATTTCTGGACCTTTTTACCATTTTCTACTCTTGTAGTTGTCTAATTGAGCTCTCCTCTGTTCAGATAAAACTAAGACAAGGTAGTTTTATTTGAAAGCTGGCCTTTGTTATGAGTAATTCTCTGGATGTATTTCAAAGTGATTACTTTCACCTGATATCTTTCAAAATGTTTATTTTTCCCCTCCCTATACACTGAAGCAAGAGGGATTTTATTCTCCCATTTTTTACCATGAGAACCTGATGGTGTTCACGGTCACAAAACCCAGAAAAGTATCAGGACCCTAAGATTGTACCCACAGGAACATTTAACTCTGAAGCTATTCACAGTCATCCTGCAGCAATTCATCGATTAGCTTTAAGTGCTCCTTCCAGTTTATGGCTCCCAGTGAACGGGTGTAGGCTGTGTTTCTCTTTCCTTGTCCATCTCTCTAGCTGTCAGAGTAGTGGTTTGTTATGCAACCTTAACTACCTGATGGATCTAAGAAACGTTGATTTTCAGTTTGTTTAACTATCTGTTTTGTGAGAAAAGGAATAATGACTTACAAATTTTTTACATTTTGGAGCCAAAAATCAGAAGTCAGATTATTTAATATTAATTTATGTATGTCACTGTTTATGCCAGAACAGCACATAATATAAACTTAATATCTTAAGATGTTTGTTGTATGTTAAATTATGTTGTTAAATATTGCAGAGGTAATGGGATTATTTAACCAGAACAAATAAAATAGATTATTTCATTCTAGGTTTCTCTGAAAATCCCTACAGAAGTCTCATACCACATGTAAATAGACTATTAGCTCTTCTCCTATAGCTTGGGTAGTTGTTTGTTTAAACTGGGTCAACAAACCATGAGCTCCATGAGCTATGACTACATTTCATCTATTTTTGTGCTCACAATCTCTAGTAGAGTCTAACATATAGAATAATCTCAATAAGATTTGTTGAAAAAGCCATTTGCTTTACATTAAAAACTCCCAGAGTAAAGAATTATATCCTAAACATCTTTATACTCTACTCCTCCGTCAAGCAATGTGGTTAGATGAGTCACCAACAAATAATGAATATATGTATAAAATAGTAGATAAATAAATATAATTTTCTACCTTAGTCCTTAAAAATGTTGGTCTGTGGTACAGCGAATATAAGTTCCTCTATGAACCCAAATTAAGAGTGAATCAGCTGTGCTTGAACTTCAATCCCAGCTCCAAGTTTTTCCAATGGGCAATTTACATTCTTTCTCTGAAACACCTCAACTTGTGAAATGGAGATAATAACTTGACTATAATTTTGTTATAGATTAAGATGATAATATTCCAGTATGTAATTTCATACTGTGCATATACTTGGTGCTTAATAAATATTTCCTTTTCTTATAATTCATCAGTCCTTTTTTGTAAGTATTAGCTATGTATGCAGCAAGATATTTATGCAGATGGCATAAGAAAATTAAGTAACATAAAACAATCATTATTTTATTTTATTTTCTGAGGGGGGACAAATATACTTCAAAATCCACTGATAGATTCTTTTTTTATTATTATTATACTTTATGTTCTAGGGCACATGTGCACAACATGCAGGTTTGTTATATATGTATACATGTGCCATGTTGCCACTGATAGATTCTTATCTTTTCCTCATAAAAGTAAAATCCTTTTAAAAACTTTCAATACTTCAGTTCATCTTCATTTCTTCCTCTGATCTGCTACTTCTCTCATTTCCTCTCCAGCTAAATTTCCCTCTCCTCGTGCCCTCACTCACTGTGTTCAAACTACAGGCATGTCAGGTATGTTTCTTCCTCAAAGCCTGTGCAAACCTTATTTTATTTTCTGGCTGAAATAATCTTCCTCAAGATGATCTTAGATAGTCCTGCATATCTTTCGATGACCATCTTTTTTAAACAGAAACTCTCTGGTACTTCATTAGGCCTCCCCTGTATTCATTTTCTCTCTGGAGTTTATGATCATCTGACATTCATTACATATCACGAATTTTATTTTTTATTGATAATGTTTCTCACCCCCTCCTATTACAGCCTAAGCTCCATGAAATCAGGGAATTTTGAGTAGTTTGTTCATTGTTGTGTCTGGCACATGATAGATATTTCACAAATATTTGTGGTATGAATAAATGAATATAGTGGCATTATAAGTAAAGAGTTCATAAGAGAAGCATACAGAATCTTTTAAAAATACATGAAGGTTATGACTTGCTTTATTATTTTTTATTCTAAGGTCAGAGGTTCTGATAGACACTCTAAAATAAAGTGGGGCAAGGACAGATTAATAGTGTTCTTCTAAGCTTATGATTTTTCACAGAGGTTACTTGGGAGACTTAATTTCCAAAAGGAGAAAAAGAAAGAGACAGAGGTTGCATGTGAATGATAGTTTTACTGATACACACCGAATGTACATTGCCATGAGAATATATGTATTGCTTTATAGAAAATTTGTATTAATGGTTCATTTTAATGAAGTACCTTTCATTTGGCATCTCATATTGTCCAGACATGTAATTATAACAGTTAAATTTTCAAATAATATAATGTAGTCTCCCAAAGTGGCAGGCATTCTACTGTATGGTGCAGATGATAGTGGGAAATGATCACATTTTCCTAAATATTCATTGATTTTTAAATGTTTCAGAAAAGAATGATATCCTAAACCAAATTCATTGAAGTAGCAAGTTAACATTATTGCCATAGACTCCCTTAGACAAATCAAATATATCTTTGAGAAAGTTTTGCTTTTTCATTTCACAAGCTGAGTGTCTACTCTGTGCTGTGTGCTATCTATGCCTGTCACTGGCGATAAAGTAGAACAAAATTCAATCCCTTGCCTCTAGTTTTTCTCAAACCAATTTGCCTTCTTCTCCTATTAAAGCAATGCTCATTTAGTATTGTAATTTATCTAGAATCACCATTCCTATTTTCCTGTAATCCCTCAAATCTCCATATTCCTTGTCGTGATGGTTAATTTTATGTGTCAACTTGGGAAGGCTATGGTGCCTAGTTGTTTGGTCAAACAGCAAACTACATGTTTCTGTGAGTGTTGTTTGTTTTTATTTTTGCTTTAACATATGATTAACATTTAGATTAGTAGACAATATGGAGATTTCTCTAAGAAGAGAGCTCTTCAAGACCACGACATAGAAAGTCTGCTTGAGTTTCCAGCCTGCTACCCTGTAGAATTCAGACTTAAGACTGGAACATCAATTTCTTCCTAAATTTCCAGCCTGTCTGCTGACCTGCCCTACAGATTTAAGACTTGCTAGCCTCACAATTGTATGAGTCAGTTCTTTAAAATAAATAACTCTAGACATGAATATATAGATATAGACAGATATATCTTAGGAGATATAGCGATAAATAGATACATATTAGGAGATATATCTATATCTATATATCCTATTTGTTCTTTTTCTTTTGATAATTCTGACTGTAACACTTGTATTCACAATATTTTCTAATTTTCTTGAGAACAGGAACTTCATCTGTTTATTTTGAGCTGTGAAACCTTGTTCAATATATAGTGGCTTGACATTAATTTTTTGTTGAATTAATAAATGTATCTTCATCTTTTTTCCTGGATAAATGGTATCATGCTAATGTACTAAAATTCTTTTTACATTGAAACTGGAAGAACATTAAAATAAGGAGAATTCTTAGGAAAGGGAAGAATGTCTGATTTCCGAGTATATATTCTTAGAAAGAGCATGGCTAGCTCTTGGAAATCATTTGCAAATTAACACAAGCCATAATCATTTGATGTGAGAAGAATAAAAAATAAACATTACCCCTACATACATGTATTATGCAAACTGCTAAG
Organism: Rhinopithecus bieti; assembly: GCF_001698545.2. NCBI lineage: Eukaryota > Metazoa > Chordata > Mammalia > Primates > Cercopithecidae > Rhinopithecus > Rhinopithecus bieti. The sequence goes on along the minus strand of NW_016803641.1, from coordinate 6,066 downwards.
AGACCATGATCTTTATCTGCTGTAAGTAGTGAGAGTGTATGGAGATGTGAGAGCTTATGGTTCTCCAGGGAGCGTCAGTAAACAAGTGCTCCAGGCCAAAGATGAAGAAGGAACTGAAGCAATAGCATGATGGGGTTAGTCTGTGTTGAAAATGTTGGCTTTCTTCCCTAAGTCAACTTGGAGTTGTGTACAATTCTTCAGAAAAGCTATGTAATAACATTAAGTGTCCTTGGGGGTATTGAAACACTGCGGTAAGCTTATCCTCTATGAAAAAACTTTAAAGTTAGCCTTTTCTTTAAGGAGCTTAGTGGTTGCCTCAAGAAAACAAACACAGGGACCTGAAAAGAGCTGCCAAAACCTCACAACATTATAAACTATTGCTAGTAGACCCTATATTTATTCATTTATTTTCTTGTCTATATATCATACATAATATTAAATATACACAAATGTGCCTTTTGGATTTTTAGTCTATCTCAGGAAAAACTGTGGATCTATTAAAATATTTCCCCTTAATAATTGTTAATAAATAGTCTTTGTTAAGGTCTTTTCTATTTGCATTAATATTAACATTACTTTAGCTTTCAATTGTATAGCATATCATGAAATTATCATTTTGATTCTTTGCACTACTTAAAACTCACAATATTTCTGGTCCACTTTCTTTATATCTATTTTTCTATCACTATTTTAATGTACTAAAAACATATTTGGTCATTGTAATTGGCATTTGGGAGGAAGGGAATCAAATACCAATTTTAATCTTGATATAAAACCTTGTAGGGTCATTGCATTGACTATTAGCACCAATATATGATTTATCAACTCTTTATATCCATGTACACTCTAATATTTCAATACCACCACTATCACCCACAAAACCTTACTAGTGCTAATGTAAAGATAAAGACCTAAATAATGGTCTTCTCAAAAATTATCTGATGGTATTTCTTACTCACATATCCCCCTACCATGATGAGGCTGACAGTATGTTTACAAGATTGTTGTTAGTGCTAGTAGACATTGCTACTTTCTTCAAGGTAAAGATAACTCCTTTGGAGGAATATAAAGGTAATGTGCTGAAAATATACGTTGGAAATTGTTGCTAGTCAGTTTGTAGAAAAGTTATGTAAAAAGTTAAAAACAGGCCAGGTGCAGTGGCTCACGCCTGTAATCCCAGCACTTTGGGAGGTCAAGGCAGGTGGATCACTTGAGGTCAGGAGTTCCAGACCAGCCTAACCAACATGGAGAAACCCTCTCTCTACTAAAAATACAAAATTATCTGGTTTGGTGGTGCATACCTGTAGTCCCAGCTACTCGAGAGGCTGAGGCAGGAGAATCACTTGAACCCAGGAGGCAGAGGTTGTGGTGAGCCGAGATTGTGCCATTGCACTCCAGGCTGGGCAACAAGAGCAAAACTCAGCTAGAGTAGAAGATCATATTAGAAGATAGTCTCTAGTTCATGTATAATTTGAAAAAATATATTTCATATTTTGTAACCAAACTAAAAACAACTATTATATTAATATATAAAATAGAGAAAGTGAAACATATTTTTTCTGATATTATTGGGAGTATATACAATAACTGACATCTATTGTGATGTATTTTATCTATCCATAGAGAATACAGGTTTTAAAGTATTTGAAAATATTATCAAAAGAGTTTAGTTATTAATAAAATAGGAGCTTCTAAAGTCCAAGAGGAATAAATAAATTTGTAAAATAGAGTTTTATTATAAATTCTATGCACTAAATATAATTTTAAAATAAATACCTAAACTTATTTGCAGAAAGCACCAATAACTCTGTTTTATTTAACTTTTTGTAGTTTTTTATTTCCTGAAAATGTGTCAACTATTTCCCTACTTAAGTTGGAGTTACTTGTTAAAGTGCTTCATTTCTTAAACATGTGGAGTAAAAAGATTTTAAAAAATAACAACCCTTGACAAAATACTCAGTGTATTATATCAAATGTGTACCTCAATTACCTAAGTAAATCTTAGCTGAATATAACTGAATATTGTTTTTGTTTTTCTGTTGAGAGAAACTTATGTCAACAGCCATGAGCATCAGAAATTATTTTCAAAAGTGCGCTAATTAATGGATATATAGGAAATATATTTAATCTACCTCATATCACTTACAGATTTTGTAATATAAATTTACCATAAATAATGATACATAAATTTACTGTGTTCTTTACCATAAATCTCATTAATTCAACTAGTTGATAATAAAATTGGAAATGTTACATTTTAATAAAATAAAAAATGATTGTGACATTAAATCAAATATTATTTTAAAAACTTCACAGAATGAAGTCTTGAGTCAAGTCATGGAAAGTCAATAAAATACACTTCCATTTGTGAGTGAGATTAGATTTTTTTTAAGAAAGCAATAGTGCCTGGAAAATTCCTACCAAGGGTATTTTGTTTAGAATAACAAGGCCTTGGTGTTTGAGGATAATATGAGATAGAATAAAACAATGTTAGAATTTCCAAATTGCAAGCTAGCCATGCTGCTCTCCAATGGTGGAATTTTAAATGCTGCCTTTGAGTTGAAGGCCTGAGAACTCACTTAAAAAGAAAAAAACACTAGACTCTGAGCAACTATGAGTAAGATGTTTCAAGTACTATAGTCATATCATAACTATTTTATCTAACAAAAGAAAAACCAGAAGAATAATAAGGCAGTGACCTAAAATAGGGGAATAGTGAAATAAATTGACAATTAAGAATGAATAAATAAACATTAGTTCACCACATCGCATAACACATACTTGTGATCCATGGTGCTTCAATTTAAGTCAGAAAGATTGCCTCCTCAGGTAGCCTACTCATCTTTATATGAAGGTAGAGGGTCCATGGCTACATAAAATAGTAGATATTTGGTAAGATAAGATACTCCCCCCACAAAGGTGCTTAGTGTTCTAGATTACTTCCAATAAACTAAATATTCTTGAATTAATCAAGGGCTGAGATAAAGCCCCCTCTTTAACAATGTAGGATTTCATAAGTCCTACAGCAGTATACACAGTGTGGCTACTTCCTACATATGCAACTATATCTCAGGTTCCATATGCTCAAACTATGCTTCCCTTCTTTTAATTCCAAAAATATATTTTTTATCATCTCAGAAATGCCATTGTTTAGTCTCTATTCTAAATTCTTCATCTTCTATTATTCTCTACACATGGAAAATGCATGTTAGAAAATTACATTATTCTAAGAAATAGAAGAAAGTTCTAAGTGAAAATTTATTTAAATAAAATGAGTTTTAAAGTATATGAAACAGTTGGATGAATACAGTACACTAAGAAATACTAAGAAAAAAATGATCATAGGATAACCAAAAAAGAAAGAAAATCTAAGGAAAGAAATAGCTGAAAATAAACAAAAATTATATTGCATAAAAAATAAGGAACAAGAAATAGAATGAAGATGCATGAAGCTAAACCAGGTGGGAACTGGAGAGCAAGGTCGCTGGAAATTGCTGGCCTCTTCAGTGCTGGCAAGGGCAAATTCCACTCACTGGGACCTGCTGTGCTCCACTCCTCATGGGATGGGGAGCACATAGGTGAGTGGGTGCAGGAGCCAGGACAAGCGCTTTTGGGCACCAGCAGGAGTGAACTCTGTACTGGCCCTGCGGCAGCATCTAGGTGGGTTGTCCATGACCCCTGTAGCCCCAGAAGAAGTGTTACACTACTCTTTTCTGCTGTCTATGGACAGCTCAAGTGTTAACAGCTTAGTGGAGGGTCAATGTGACAGCCTTTTGCACCTGCACTCGTGGCACCAAAGTTTTGTCCAGAGTCCAGGAAAATGAAGTCACACAAACGAATCGAAGATAATCAACATGGGGGATTTTATTGTCCATGAAAGTGGCTCTCAGTGGGAAGGGAAGCTAAAAAGGGACATGGGGTGAGAAGGTAATCTTTCCCTGAAGTCTGGCCATTTCTGGTTGGACTTCTTTCTCAAGCTATGTCATCAAGCTGTTCCTCTGAAGTTGAGCCACTTCTCTCTGACACTTGACTCTAGTCTCCATTGTCCAGCTGCTTCTCCTTTCTCTACTGGCTGAACCTGGGGTTTTTATGGGCACAGGATGTTGGGTGGGGTGTGCCGGGGTGGTTTTGGAAAAGGCAACATTTGAATGGGAAAACAGGAATGTAAATTCTCATTTTGGGCCATGGTATCAGGATTTTCAGCTTGAGGGTGGGGCCCTCACCCTCATCAAAGACCTACCCACCTAGGATTTCTCTGCTTCTTGTCTCTATCAAAACCAGAGACATCAATATAGAGCACAATCTGTGAAAATTCACACACACACAAAGAAAATCAAAGGAATAAAGTGTATTTACAGGGATTTTAGTTATGGAAAGCAGAAAAGGACACAGATTGTATACAAAATCAATGTTACTGATTTTTTAAAAAAACAAGGACAGTACAAAATAGTCAAATACGATACACAAAATAACTTTGTTCACTTTGTATTTTTAATTAACACTACAAAGCAGAAGACATTAAGCACTCACTCTTATTTGCTGAGATAAAAAGCTGATAATGTAGGTCAAGCTGGGATGTATTTATTTTGTAAGGGCCTAACAACCATCCTTTTTCAGACTCATGGAGATAGCATTCCGATTAAGCTTTGGAGGGGTTATTCTTCATCAGTAAGCAATCTACTCATTCCTCCACTTAATACAAGGCTTTGCATGTCACATTTGTCAGACAGTGCTCTAGGAGCTAGGGAGCATTAAAAGCAAACAACAAATTCCTGCCATCATGAGCTTACACAACTAATTTGAGTGTGAAGGGGGTAACAGAGATAATAAACAACATACATATATACATTAATGATATAGTTTAAATAAAAAGGGTGATGGGATCATTAGGAATTGTGGGATGTGTGCTGCAATTTTAAATAGGGTGATTAACATAAACTGATTGAAAAGATGATATTTGAAAAAAAGATATTGAGTAAAGATGGAGCAGGTGACCCAAGAAAGCCTACATGCTCAACATGATCATGGCATTCAGGGGTATAGCACAAGAGTAAGATGAGTAGTTCTTAAAGTTTGAATACCGGGAACTTGTCAGAAATGCATATTCTTTGGTTTTATCCCAGACTGATAAGCCAAAACTATAGGTTGAGGTGCAGCAACCTGTGTTTTATCAAGCACACTAAACTGAGAATGACTAACCAAGGCTAAACTCACAGGTAATAAGTACACCAATAGTAGAGGATAAATCCGTTACCCCAAATATGTCAATCAGAGCCAAAAAAAAAAGAGTACTTTTAGAACTTCCTTTTGAACTACTGGTAAACAAATTTTTACATTAGGCACAGTGAAATAGAAACATGAACCTCTGTATGTCAGTAGTACAGAGGTGAAGTCTCAAAATTCAATTTACACAAAATTCAGTCAAGGAATAAACGTTGATTATATTATGTAAGCCCTGAATAAATCTGACCGTGGGGTACTCTTTTTATGTTGTTTTCAGGAGGTGATACATTTGATTTTCACTTGAGTCAACTGGATTTTATTGTCTTCACTAGAAACACTCCTAAATGAGAAACAAAACTATTTAAAATTCATGTAACAAAAGCAACTAAGGGGGGTGGAGCAAGATGGCCGAATAGGAACAGCTCCAGTCTCCAGCTCCCAGCGCAAGTGACACGGAAGATGGGTGATTTCTGCATTTTCAACTGAGGTACTGGGTTCATCTCACTAGGGAGTGCCAGACAATCAGTGCTGGTCAGCTGCTGCAGCCCGACCAGGGAGAGCTGAAGCAGAAGCAGGGCGAGGCATCACCTCACCTGGGAAGCGCAAGGGGAAGGGAATCCCTTTTCCTAGCCAGGGGAACTGAGAAACACAACACCTGGAAAATCGGGTAACTCCCACCCCAATACTGTGCTTTACCAGGGATCTTAGCAAACGGCACACCAGGAGACTATATCCCACACCAGGCCCTGAGGGTCCCCACGCCCATGGAGCCTCCCTCATTGCTAGCACAGTAGTCTGAGATCTAACTGCAAGGCAGCAGCCAGGCTGGGGGAGGGGTGCCTA